>NC_134599.1:26420692-26730067 GCF_037038515.1 Microtus pennsylvanicus
GTTCAAGGGATACACTACGTCAGAGCAAGGAATTATGGCAGCAGGAGTTTGAGGGGGCTAATTACAGTGTGAGCTCAGTCCGGAAGCAGAGGGTAGTCAGAAAGTGGGGCTGGACTAAAAAAAAAAAAAAATTCAAGGCTCATTCAAGTGATTCACTTCTTCCAGACAGTGCCCATCACCCAAAGGTTTTCCACCTTCCAAAACAGCACCGCTAGCTAGGAACCAGGTGTCTAAACACACCAGCCTACCAGGGACCTATCACAGTCAAACCACAGTGGATATGCCAATCCAAGCAGCATGGTACTAGAAAAAGAATAACAGGAAGTGAAGACGGCCCAGGAATAAACTTATAGTCAGTTCATCTTTAGCAAAGATAACAGGAAAAGGATAATCTCCTAAATGCACAGCCCTGGGAAAATATGATATTCGTGTGCAGAAGAATGGAATTAGATACTGAGTTCTGATCCAATTCTTAAAATCAACCAAAAGTAAAAAAGTCTTGAATGTAAGACTTGAAACTGGAGAGATCTTGAAAACAAGCCTAGAAAAATCGCCTTGAAATTGGTCCAGGCCAAAAAAAAAAAAAAGGCTCATTAGACCTGACCCTGAAAGCTCAAGCAACAGAAGCAAAACTGACGTCTGAGGTCACCTCAGACAACTTCTGCACAGCGCGGGGAGTAATCAATAGAGTGCAGAGACAGCCTGTGGGGGGAGAAAGAATATTTGCAAGCCATGTATCTGATGACAGGTTAATATTAATATTATAGAGGATCTCAAAACCATAAATAACAAGAAAATAATCTAATTTTAAAGATAGACCAAAACAGACATCTCTTAGAAGGACATAGACAAATAGCTAACAAATAGATGTATTTTTTTTTTGAAAGTTGAGCGTCACTAATCATTAGGTAAATATAAATCAAAGCCACCATGATATATCACATTATATCTTTTGAATGGCCTTTATCAGATGGGTGCAATCTCATGAGTTGATGAACATTTGAAAAAGAGGCAGTCCTTTGTCATCTGGTGTGTGTGTGTGTGTGTGTGTGTGTGTGTGTGTGTGTGTATGTATTACACTGCTAAGGACCTTCCTCCCTTCCTTGTTAGCTTCCCCTTCTCCCTCATCCTCTATATCTTGTCTTGGTCTCTTATTCCTTGCTTTTGTCTCTCTGAGGCAAATACATTTCCTTTGTGCTAAGAGCTTGGTCTCGGAGCATCCTGAGTCTATACGGGTCCCTTCGGTGGGTATATAAAATTGTACGCTCATGATGGCATTCATTATAAAAAGTGGTATGGAGGTTCCTCAAAAAATTAAAAATAAAACTACCCTGTGATTTTACAACCTTTCTTCTGGGTACATATCCAAAAGAAACAGAATTAGCGTGCTCCGAGACATTTGCACTTCCGTGTTTATGACTGCACTGTTCACAAGAGCCCAAGCATGGACTCGGCCCATGTGTCCACTGATGGATGGATGGGAACATTAAAGGAGAGCAGGTCGGGAGAAAACAGGAGCCAGACGGTGAGCAGGTGCTGTGAAAAGCTGTCTTTCTGGACATGTTGTTAAACCCACAGCCACTCCGGTTATATGCACAACACCTGAACAAGGTCAAGCCAGCCAAATTTCCAGCACAGGTTTGTCAGCCGGCTCCTTCACCCTCTGAGTCATCTCTCCAGCCTTCTCTCCTTTTTTATTCAGGCAGAATCTCTTGCTGAGCCCAGCGCTCCCTGATTCAGCTAATCTACTTAGACAGTTTGCCCAGGGGATCCTCTGTTGCTGTCTCCCCAGTAACGGGGTTACAGGCAGCACCACACTTGCCCCGTTTTTGGTAGAATGTGGAGATCTGAACTCCAGACATGGCGTCTATGTGGAAAATGCTTTACCACTAACCCATCTTCAGAGCCCAGATGTCTTTCTATGTCTGGCTTCTTTCAGTTAGGGTAATGTCTCCACACCCTACACTTTGGCTGCAGGACAGAGAAATTAATCTCTAAACAACCCGGACACTTCCCCCGTGCTGGCTAGCTTTCATAGTGCCAGAGATATTATGCCAGTTTGGGGAAGAAAAATGTCATAGTCTTACCCAACAGTGTATCATGATACTACACCGCCAACGTGCAAGGCAAGATATACACAATGGTGTAAGTGTGTACTGTCGTAGGGTAATCAACTTCTCTCTGATTGGCGTTGTGTCTTGTTCCAGAGGAAGGAATTCATGTCTGGTGTTGTAAACCTGGTCAAAAGTCCATGGCTGAAGAGGTCATAGGCCCTAGGTTAGAACTTACCACTGTTAGTTAGTTAGGTGACGATGATTTATGTCTATAATCATAGACCTAAGCTCTTCTCAACCTTTGTCAGAAAACCTTTTTATAGTGGGTAGTACTCAATCCCCAGGACCCAGAGCTGGAAGTAGTGAATCCGCTCACACAAATTCTCCTTTGAGCTCCACATAGTACTAAGTTGTGTGCAAGTGCGCCCTTCCCTGCACACACACACACACACACATGGGGGAGGGGGAGAGATAGAGAGAGAAATAACTGTAATGTTTTTAAGTGGAGAACAATCAAGGAAGGAGGACACCTAACATAAACTTCAAACCTCCACATACATGTATACATACCTGCGTATGCACACACATGTGCATCCCCACACATGAAAACAGGCATACACGGGCACAGGCAGAGAGAGAGACATGAACAGAGAGACAGAGAAAAATGATGCCGTATGAACTCACATAGAAAACCTAAAAAGTCAAAGAAGAGAGTAGAAGATGGGTTGCCTGGGTCTGGGGAATAAAAGCCATGAGGAGGAGTCATTCTTGGTGAGATTCGTAAGTTCTGGGATTTTTATGCATGCCATAGTGACCAGTTCCTGGTACTGTATTGTTACCAGAAGAATAGATCTGAAACATTCTCACAGTACAAAGAAAAAGAAAAAGAAGAAGAAATAGGTATGTAAATGAAGCAATAGATACAACAATTAGCATGACTAATCATTTACACAGCACACCAGGATCAATGCATCAGATTGAGTGAGTGGTTGACTGCTACAATTTTTATTAGTCATGATATACTAGAACCAGGGGAGGGAAGAGTAAATACGTCCATTATTGAAAAAAGAGAAGGACATTACTGCCCCTGAGCTCCTCTGAGTCTTCAGATGTCTTCATCCGCAGCATCTCCTTCTTCTGCTCACTGGTCAGGGCCATTTCCTACGTCTTCCTAGCACTCCAACCTCCCCCACTTCACCCCTAACTGGGTATCAGGACAGCTTCCCACCCCCAAACCCTTAGTCCTCCCTCACTTTCCACCATGCCCTGCTGGTCTCCATGATGCCTATTCTTCTTGTTCATTGCTTTGCTTTGAGAGAAGGTCTCATGACCACTCGGGGGACTGGAGGTGTGAGCCGCCACACATGGCTACGGAAGTTCATTTCCCAGCACCATCCTCTTGACTTAAACTCCTTGGCGTTTCTCCTTTCCCTGTAGCACGGAGTCTTGGGTCTTGAAGGTTTTGGGGATGAGGCCGTTGTGGTCCTTCCTGCTTCCATCTCTCACCACAGCTTTGACCTTGAACTTCCTGGAGTAGCATTTCTCACCCCCAGACCTTTGAAGATGCTGTTCCTGTCCTTGGAATTCGCTGACCCTCACTCCCGCACTCAAAATCCTCATTTGGTCCTCCAAAAAGTTTCACTGCAAAAACCCAGTCTCAATGAGATGGGATCATCTCCCTCAGTGGCCTATTTATTCTCTTCTTCATTCTCTTGGTGGCCCATCTTTATTCCCGTGAGAGCTGCACCTTTGACCTTTCGGCATTCTGCCTCAAGCAATCATCCTTGAGACAGTCTTTCCCTGGCGCTCCACAATACCATAGCCATTCAACATCACAGTGATCCAGCAAAGGATTGTCCTTAGGGATGCTGAATTCTGAAGGCATCAGCCATCCAACAAATACTACCAAACTCCCGAAATTAACACCAGTTATTGAGTGTTAGAGTGGCGTTTCCTTTTCTAAGATTTATTTTTATTACTTTTATTATGTATACCATGTATGGGAGGTCTGTGTGGAGGTATATACACATGAATTCAAGTACCCACAGAGGTGCCAGGTCCCCCTAAAGCTGCCGTTACAGGGGCTGTTGTAAGCTGTCTGATGTGGGTGCAGGGAATCGAACTCAGGTCTTCAGGAAGAGCAGAAAGCACCATCTCTCCAGCCCATGTTTCTTTTAGATATCCTTAAGTGTACTGCAGAATTGTGTATTCCTCTTTGTCTTAGGAGCTCCAAGTAAAGCCAACATTTCTACTGAGGAGGAGGGGACAAATTAAGTCAAAAGACCAAGACTCTTGCTGCCACACCTGCTTTTTGGGTCCAGCCTCGGACTTAGCCAAGGTGTTAACTTTGACCTGGGTTTCATTCCCTAAAACAAAGGGCAGGGGATGAATTCCAAAGGTCCCCCCCAGGTGTACCATACATGATTTGAAGCCTGCCTTGATATTGCACAAAATTATAGAAAATAAAGTCCTGTGTTTGCTGTGAAACTCTCACTTATTTCATGTGCCCTAAGGTTCCAATGAGTAAATATATCGCAAGTCAAACATTAGGGAACTTGAATGACTTTAAGATGGTCTGTTTTCTAGATAAGGTTTCAGAAAGGTGCTGTGGACACTAACTGGATGGGAAGCCTAAAAGATCTAACAAGAAATTTCTGTAAAAAAAAAAATGAGCTGTTTCTATGCAAACATAAGGCATTTCTGTGAAAGTTCCAGGCACCTAGGTGCTTCCTGACTTGCTTATTGATGAGCTAGCCTGACATTTTATGTCTTCCCGGGAAACTAGATTATAATTCATAACTTGCTAGAAAACACAGGCACAGACTAATTATGCCAATAACTTTAGAATGAACTTTAATTATAAGTCCATATGACTATAATATGACCAAATTAAAAATAATTGAATGATAAAGTCTGTTTTTAATTGTAAAAGAGACACCCGTAGTATGAAATTTATGTTTGTACATGTAAGTGATCTGATACAGTCGGGAGACATGCAGAACATAGAATATACATATAGATATATAAATCGTGATTTCATCGTTATTAACATTTTGGCGTATTGTTCCGGGTCTTTTTCCTCTGCCTCTATTTTAACTGTCGAAATCATGGCTCACATTCGAGCTGAGCACTTCAGTTGATTCAGTCACCCCCTGCACGTCATTTGTAACCAATGCTTACACATTCCCGATTGCTGGGACGTTTCCAACGTTCTGTTCTTTCCAGATAGCCCTTAAAAATGCTCTAATGAGAATCTTTACATAAATCTCTGTCTGTATCAAAGAAGGTAACTTGAGATATAGTCCCAAGAGGGCAGTTTCTATGTCAGAGGAGATCATTTCCAGGGCTCTTGAAACCTATTATCAAACTGCTTTCCTGTATGGTTCCGCCTGCACCAAGAGAGCACAGGAATTCGCTAACCCCAGTTCCCTGCCAGGATTAAGTGTAATTTTGTGTTCTGTGCACAGGGACATGACACAGAAAATCAGCCTCTCATCTTCTTTTAGCCTGAATTTTAAACCCTTGATGAAATTCTATGTTGTTTCCAGTTTAGCCTTTTGTGTTTTCTCTATTTATAAATTATTGGTACGATCAGTTTTTTTTTAAATCGAGTTTTAAAACAATTGTTCTTCCGGTGCCTTAATTTTGGTTAGTTTGCTCTCACACCGGTGAGGAAGAGAGAGCAGGAAGTAGCAGAACTTTTTTAATTAGAAAACATAATTTTAATATTTAACTTCCTTGAGATTTCAAGAGCTACTAAAAGAAAGACAAACAGGTTTAGGGTTTCCAAAAACAGAACACTGAGGGGCATTGCTTTGTGGTTGCATCAGAACTTTTTATTCTTGCCTCAATTTCCTCCTGGTTTTTAGACAGGAATGGTCTCAGTGGGTAGGTAACTAAAGCTACTGTTTGAAAAGCCTTGGTTTGCAGATCTGTCTGCTTCTTTACATAGGCATGTGTGGATGTCAGAGGATGCTAGCCTTCCCTCTATGGCCCTTGTGGGGGTTTGTTGTTTGTTTGTTTGTTTTTGAGACAGGGTCACTCACTGAATTTGCACCTCTGTGATTGGCTAGGTGCTAGCCAATGAGCTCCAGAGATCTTTCAGTCTCTGCCTCCAAGTACTGGTGCTAGAGATACAAACCCCTGTACCAGTATTTATATGGATGCTCAAGAGCCAAACTCCTCAGGTCTGTGTGTTTGTGCAGACGGCCCAAGTCATCTCCCCAGCCTCCCAGCATGCTACCTAAAACATAGCAAGAGATAGCTTGCAAATAGGAAAGGAAACGTGCCCCTAGAGATGGAGCATGTACAGGCTGTACTGAACAGCCCCTCCCTGGAAGTCGGGATTCTAAGGTGTTTTAATTAAAAGCCCATATACTGAGAAGAAGGCAAGGAAAGGCTTGTGTGCATGGGACAGTAAGAACTTTGTTAACCTCTGTTGGTAAACCGGAACAACCACGCATGTGCTCACTCATTCTTGGGTCTTGGGTAACTAAAAAAAGTATTGGGATGGTCT
The DNA here is from genome assembly GCF_037038515.1 of Microtus pennsylvanicus. Classification (NCBI taxonomy): domain Eukaryota; kingdom Metazoa; phylum Chordata; class Mammalia; order Rodentia; family Cricetidae; genus Microtus; species Microtus pennsylvanicus. Next base: position 26,427,263 of record NC_134599.1, read on the forward strand.
TGATGAAATATTTATGGTCCTAATGACACCAAGACTTCTAAAGACTTCCCAGTGAGCCACAGGCCCCAATGGCTAATATTTAGCTTTCCCAAGAATTAACCCTCAAATTTATTTCACTTCATGCCTTCAACTTCACTATTTGTTTGTTAGCTTCTTTGTTTGTGTTTATATGCTTAGTACATCCTTTACAAAACGTTCCCAGATTCTGGCTATTTCTTTCTGCATAGAAGATGAAAGAGGGACCTTTATGCAGAACTAAATAATACACAGGCAACTATAAAAATCAGACCGCCAGGAAACTCGCACACACCCAACCCCCAGGAGTAAATAACACCTCAAAAATGGCAGCCTTCATGCTTCTCGGCTGCCTTTACTGCTCTCATTCAGGTCTCCTGCCTGTCTCTGCTGCTGGATGGCCAAACAGGCAACTGCCCGCACTTCAGCTAGCGCTAAGAGCCTGTCGCAGGCTAACATGGGAGCTGTGTCATTGGCACCGGTTACAGTGTCTTAGCGAGTTCAGGCTGCTGTAGTCAACTGTCATAGAGTAGTAGCCTACAAAAGCTGGACGCTAATCTGTCGAGTTTCTAAAAGCTGGGAAGGCCAAGATAAAGACACCAGCAGTTGACACCCCTTTCTATGATCGGTGGATCTAAACAGCTGAGACCGCTTTTGTAAAGGCCCTAATTCCATTCCTTTTAAATTTTTATTTCTCGTGTGTACGATACACGTGTATGTACGTGTGACTTGTGTGTGAGTGAGTGCAGGCTTGCCACAGTGCCCTTGTAGAGAGGTCCAGGCACAACTTTGAAGATGGGTTTTGTTTGAGACAGGGTCTCTTGGCTGCTTGTGTTGCTAGCTGGACACGGAGCTTCTGGGAGAGACTTCTGACTCCTCCCATCTCACCATAGCAACAAGAGTCCATGGGATTGCAGATTTAAGTTACTGTGTCTAGCTTTACTTGGGTTCTGTACATTAAAACTTAGGTGTTTTACCCATGGAACCATCTCTGCGGCCCCATTCATTCATGACAAGGCTATCTGCATCTCCATCCCCTCCCTTGCATACCCTTAAGAGCTAAAATTTCAATTTAACAGTTTTAAGGGGGCACAGTCGTACTGTAGCAGCGACTGTGTAATTTTCTCAAGCACTTGGTGATGTTACTACCCTTTCCTTAAAAACTAGCTGCCAATTTAAGGGTCCTCTTGTACCTGAACCGAATATATCTTTGTCTATTGAGAGGGGAGGGAGAGGGACAGGAAGAGGGAAAGAGGGAGGAAGGGAGAGAGAGAGAGAGAGAGAGAGAGAGAGAGAGAGAGAGAGAGAGAGAGAGAGAGAGAGATCAGTTATCTTGTGTTTTTTTAGACATGTGGTCCTCCTGCCTCAGCCTCCTGAGTGCTGATAAAACAGGTGTGTGTCCTCAATCTGGATTCAAGTGCCTGCTTAGATTGTTGTGTTTTTCTGTGCTCACTTCCAGAGCCCTAGCTCTATCCAGAAAGCAAGTCATCTCCAAATGTAGCTACAGTGAGGGTGAGCTAAAAGCATACCTCCCTGGAGTGGATGAGATGAAGGGGTGCCTGGTGATATGGTGGGGTGCCTGGTGATATGGTGGGGTGCCTGGTGATATGGTGGGGTGCCTGGTGATATGGTGGGGTGCCTGGTGATATGGTGGGGTGCCTGGTGATATGGTGGGGTGCCTGGTGAGATGGTGGGGTGCCTGGTGAGATGGGGATGCCTGGTGAGATGGTGGGGTGCCTGGTGAGATGGTGGGGTGCCTGGTGAGATGGGGATGCCTGGTGAGATGGGGATGCCTGGTGATATGGGGTGCCTGGTGATATGGTGGGGTGCCTGGTGATATGGTGGGGTGCCTGGTGAGATGGTGGGGTGCCTGGTGAGATGGGGATGCCTGGTGAGATGGGGATGCCTGATGAAGGAAGGAGCATGGAGGATTTAATGGCATTTTTGAAAACAAGGAACTGCTTTTCTGGTTACAACACTAAGTGAACTTGTAGAAATGGAGAAGTGGATGTTTTCATACATCGCTAACAAAAAAAATACTATGAAAAATTGTTATAGTATATACCAAAATTTTAAGTGGATGTAAATTTCAAACAAAAATTCTATTTAGAAATTTGTTTTAATGAAATAATGAGAGATCTATTCCAAGATGAAGCTATTTACATTAAATGGAGGATCAGTTAAGTTGCAATACATGCATATAATGCAATACTCTGCAGACAGTTAAAATGATTGTGGGAGCCAGGTGGTGGTGACATACATTTTTAATCCCAGCACTCAGGAGGCAGAGGCAGGCAGATCTCTGTGAGTACGAGATCAGCCTGGTATACAAGACTTAGTTCCAGGACAGGCCCCAAAGCTACAGAGAAACCCTGTCTTGAAAAACAAAACAAAACAAAAACAAACAAATAAAAAGATTGTGGTAAGAACATTTAATGACAAGGAAAATGTGTATATATGTGTGTGTTCATGGTGTGTGCATATATGTATATATATGTTGAAATAATTTGTAAATGGTATGAGCAAGACCAAATGTTTTAAGTACTTATATAAATGTATGCAAAAATGCATGCATACAAAAAAAACACACTTCTGAGTTCATCCATATCCTCTTTATTGCTTGTTGCATTTTTCTAAAAGGATCATGCATCACTTTTGCAATAAAAAGTCAACATTATTTTTTATTTATCATTATTTTTTAAAGTTAAAGGCTCAGGTTTATTCTGTATACTTGAAAAAGAGCCAGGAAATGTGGCTTTAAGTTTTTCGGTCCCCTGCTTCACTGGTTACAGTGTCTAAAAGCTGCTGTTTGAGGCTCTGGTTCTGGTTCTGAGGCTAGTACAGGACCAGAGCTGCTAGATCACAACAACAGTGGTCCATCCTCAGATCTGATAGTCTCTCCTTCTCCCCTCCTTCCTGTTCCTTCTCCAGTGTCTTCTTTTCAATACATCCTGTGCTAAGGCTGTTTATAGGTCTCCGTTCAGCCTTCCTGTAGTCATTCTTATGTGCACGCACGTGTGCGCGCACACATACACACACACACTCACTCACACACACACGCCATGCATGCACACATTCACACACGCACACACACACACACACACACATGCTCTGCTCCGAGTGTGTAGCTCTATGGACATGACAAACTGGACACTTGGAAGCCCATTGTGGACCCAAGGAATGGTCACAGGAAAAGGGTGGGTGCTCACCCTACACCCAGCTTTCGTTCCTGGGACCAGGCCCCATACACACTCGCTGCTGTGGAAAAGGAGCTGCAGCCCTGGTGTGTTGAAATGAAAAGGCGGCAGACGTGGCAGATACCAAGGAGGTTTTCGGGAAGGGCCTTTCAACAGGACTAAGACACTCTACCAACTGGCTCTCTTACTATTCCTAATACAAGAAAAGATTCATTTCATCAGGGAAAATGCCTCAGTGCATCGCAAATATGGGAGACGGTAAAGAAAACAGTGCTCAGGGGAAATGATACTAATTAGGTTCATTTTGTCTTTATTTTCATCACGTAGTTTTGCTGCTAACTGGAATGCATTCAAATAAAGGCATGGCAAAGAAGACCAAGAAGCCCAAATTCAGTGAGTAAAATCAAAGTCCCTTTGTGGCACAGGCTGTGTGCCCCATGTAGAGAGTGGGCTCGCTTACATTACAACAGTGGTTCTCAACCTTCCTAACGCCGCGACCCTTTAATACAGTTCCTCATGCTGACCCCCAATCATAAAATTATTTCATTGCTACTTCATAACTGTAATTGGCTACTGTTATGAATCGTAATGTAAATATCTGGTGTGTGGGGTATCTGATCCGTGACCCCCATGAAAGGGTCATTGGACCCCCAAAGGAGTTGTGACCCACAGGTTGAGAACCATTGCATTAGCATCTGTGATTGGTAATGTTTGCTCTTGGCCAGGGTTTTTCTTTCTATGTCGGTTGCTTTACATTTCAATGGAGATATGTCTTACTCATTATCTACCTCACCCCCCCCCCATTGCTATAAATCCTGATTTTCAAGTAAAACCAATGTGGTTCCACTGCAACCGGAAAACTCAAAATTCACACAGAGAGCCAGGCAACTCTGACATTCTGTGGCTGGTGTCTCGATTCCCCATGACAGAAGACTCGGGATGGCTGGAGCAAAAGTCCTTCGAAGCTTCCTGTCTACCAGCATGCCTGGAAGAGAAGAAAGACCAGGGAAATTAAGAAGACAAGAAAAAGGAAGTGTTCCCTGACACTCACACCCCACACGGATCTGGTTACATTTCTCACTGGCTGCAATTTCAACACAACTGACAAAACCAAACCACTGGGAATATCGCCACAGAACTCTGATTTGTGTGTGTGAAGGCAGTGTGGCCAGCAGCCTGACTCTCCCAATGCCGTTGCTTTGATAAACCTGAGCTTGTGGTTTGTAGGTCTTTAGAGCTGGTTTGTAGAAGGAGTGCGCAAGAGTTTGAGCGCATGAGCCAGGGAAGCACTATCATGCAGTAAACGGAACTTGACGGGCCGTTCTAATGGCCGTTTGCAAGACGGCAATGCTGAGAGAAAGAAGCGCAGTGGAGACCCAACTCTCAGGGTTTCCGAGGGAAATAAGATACTCAGTGGAGAACAGAATTAGAGTTCGTTCATGCATTTGAAGAACTTGGGTGAGACCAAATTTGAAAGTGATGAACCCAGTGTGGGCTGGAGAAACTTCAAGACAAGACAGTATTCAGGTGGTATTGGGGTCACTGCTCACTGCTTTGTAGTGAGCACAACAAGGGACGCAGAAGGACCCGAAAGCTGCACAGTTCGATAAGAAGAGCCTGAGCGAATTGGAAGTTGCAGAGAGGCAGTTGTAAGTGTTAAGCGATAAACACTATGAAACAGAACCCTCCTGCTCTGCATTGTGGGGACAGGGAAGGTGTGCCAAGGGCAAGAGGCCATGAAGTCTTTAGCTCATGAAAATGAAAATTCGTCGGAAAAGACTACACCTTCACTGAGGCGCCTCTGAAGGGCTTCCCTGCTCCAGGCTTAGGAAATTGTCTTCTCAAATAGAGCCAGCAAGGCACACAGCTGTAAGAGAGATAGCTGGAGTCAAACTCGGCAGCATTGTTCCCCTGGTGCTGGTTTTGCAGGGAAGTGAAATGCCAGAGCGTTGGCAGCAAGAGGGCTGTACCACCAGAGCTCCAGGGTCAGGCAGTGTGTGGCTGGGTTGGGGTCCCTACAGGGCAGCCCTAAAAATCCCTCGCATGAAACTGGCATATGATGCCTGAGTGACAATGAAGACCCGGATGTTGGAGATCCCAAGGTCATGGAACATCTGCCAAGAAAAGCTGCAAGAATGGAGTGGGTTGGCTCAAAGAGACGTTACATGTGCTGCAGGCGGCAGAACTGGAGGAGAGAGGCTCCCTAAGTATTTTGGAGCCCAGATGATTTCATCACGAGTAATGGAGACTCAATGTGGAGCTGTCGAACTTGGTCCTATCTATTTTTTGCCCCGCCTCCTCCATTCCTCCCTTTGGGGAGGGAATGGGCACTCCGAGACACTATATGCTAAAAGCATAGAACTTGATTTTGACTCTACAATGGCTCACAGCTAAGAAATGACCTTGGTCTCAGAAGTAATTGGACTGTTGGGCACTGTTGGAAGTATTAAAGAATATAAGGACTTTAAAATTTGGAATAATTATAGTTTGTGTTATGAGATGACCATGAGCATAGGGGTCAAGGGGCAGAATGTACTGGTTTGAATGTGAACTATCTCCCCTAGGCTGGCTGTTTGGATATTTTGTACTCAGTGTTGGTGCTATTTTGGAAGGTTAGGGAATCCTTAGGAGTTAGGCCCTCTCAGGGAAAGTAAGCCACTTTCAGAAAACCTTGAGGTTTTTATTTATGATAGATATGTAGGTAGGTACATAGGCAGGTAGATAGGTAGGTTGGAAGAGAGAGAGAGAGAGAGTCTGGCACCACAGCCTGTTCACAGCTTCCTGAGTACAGATACAATGTAACCAGTCACTTCCAGAACAGATACAATGTAACCAGTCACTCTCTGACCACAGACACAATGTAACCAGTCACTGCCTGACTACAGATACAATGTAACCAGTCACTCTCTGACCACAGACACAATGTAACCAGTCACTGCCTGACTACAGATACAATGTAACCAGTCACTTCCTGAACAGATAAAATGTGACCAGTCAGATACAATGTAAGCAGTCTCTCCCTGAACAGATACAATGTAACTAGTCGCCTCCTGACTACAGATACAATGTAACCAGTTACCTCCTGACTACAGACACAATGTAATCAGTCCCCACTATTATGGATGGTCCCCTCTGAAACTGCAAACCTTCTTCACTCATGGGGATAGTGGGGTAGAGTGGGAGGTGAATTACTTACAGAGGGACAATACTCCTTTATCCAATACCTATTTCCAACAAGTATTTAAACAGCTTAAGGCTAAAACCTACAGCACCTTCAAGTTTAATCCCCTAAGCACCCCCTCTCATCCATAATCCTAAACAATGTGCATCTCACACACACCCCAAAATATAAATTTTCATTTACAAAAGGAAATTGTTGAAGGTAAGAGAAATAAGCAAATGAATTCATGGTTCTTTTAACTTAATTTTTAGGCTTTGTTTAACCTTTGAACTTGTTTGTAAATTACGTATTTTAAACAATCTAACTTCAAAAGACAGAGGACCATAGCTACAAACAGCTCCTTTATGGCACATAAGTGGGACCCTGTCCTGAGGAATCCTACCCACCCCTTGGGCGTGCACTGTCTTCTGGACAAACCCGAGCTTGCTTCACCCCGACTCCTCCTAGAATTCTTTGCTATACTGAAAATCAGGATTGTAACTCTCTCTGAAAGAACTCAGCAAGCTGCAGCACTGGGACATTTTCCACTCCCACTGAACTCTGGGTTGGTTATGGAGGTAAATTGCAGAAGTACCTGGCAGATACCACATGCAAACAATGGAAAAGAGAAATGAATTTCATTGTTGGTTCAGATAAGTTGATCAAAAAAAAATCCAAACTAATTACTACTCACGTGAGACCAAAGTCCCTCTCCCTTAAGCAAAATCAAGCTGTAATTTAATAAAGCTCCAGATCATTAGATTGTATGTACGCCATTTTTGACATGGCTCTTAGCTGTCAAAAATGGCCACCTCACCCCCATTCTTTCCAGTCAATAAGAAAGAATGAAAAAAGCACATACTAGCTCACAAAAATAATAATAATAACAGTAACATAATACCTCTACTTAAATACCGATTCGGTAAGTAACAAATAGACGGAAATGTCTTGATTGCCGCATACACATGCTTCACTGAGAGTAAGGGATCCTCTCACTGGGGAGGAAGGACAGAGCGAATGATGGGAACTAACCGGCAGAACAAGACACAGATGGAAATTGTGCACTCTGAGTGCGCTGGGATTTCTGGATCCAGAAGTGAAGGCGTGATGGAAGTTTATAGGCAACTGTAAAATAAAGACTTCAGACAAAGTCAGTCTTCTGTGCTTCCCACAGCAAAGGCTTTCTTTACAGGCATTAAATTTAAGTGTCTTGAAATCAGCAGCATGGATAATTTGAAATAAAAGAAAGAAATTTGCTTCATACAACCACCCCCTTTTTTCTTCGTTTTCTTAAAAGCTACCATGTGGGATTTCCTGCTGGAATGAGCCCGAAAGGGCAGCCATCCATAGACTCTTAGGTGGAAATACTCAAAAAGAAGCAGTTGTTTATTTATCCCATCAGGACCAAGAGCCAAGAGGGCCAGCACTGGGGCAGATGTGTGTTCAAAACAACTATTGGGTTAATATGGAGACAAATGCACACCCAAGTATGGATTCCTTTGGGTTATTTCCAGTATCTTCATTAACTCTGATACAAAAAATCATGAAAAGTTCCATGATTACCATGACAACAGTTCTCAGTGACTATGAAAGTGTGTGTTAAGTAACCCAAGGGCAAACCCCTTGGAGAGCTCTCAGATGGATTGAATTTCTGATATGCTAAATTTGAGTTTTATTCTCCAAAGCTCCCTTGTGATGCAGCACATTCGAATCAATAAATGCCTGAAGTCTTTTCTCTAATTAGAAACTCTAGCACAAGCATTAAATAAGGGAGGAAAAAGACACGATAAATGTAATAGAATAGTCCCAAACCAGGGACGCATCTGATTCTTGACCTCAGGAGTATTTGCAAATTATAGTCTATAGCTTGGGGCCAGGGTAATTTTCATTCTTCCGATTCTTGTCTGCAGCTGGACTAGGTAACTTACGGCAGGGAAGGCACAGCATTCAGGCATTCAGCAAGGATGTACCAGAGGCCAGCTCAGCACCAGGCCTGGTGTTAGACACCCAGATACAACTGAATCAAGACACACTTTTCCCTTCACAGAGCTCACACACCAGTCAGGAAGGAAGAAGAGCAATACAGCAGTCTATAGCATGTAAAGGACTAACAGAACTATGAGACTATGCATGGAGGAATTGTGTGTGAACTCTGATAAAGCAGATGAGGGAATGGCATTACAAACAATAGGGTGAGGGTCGGGGGACATGCTCAAGGCCTGAAGATTTTTTTTTAATATTTATTTGATACTTTATTTATTTATTTATTATGCATGCAGTATTCTGTCTGTGTGCATGTCTGCAGGCCAGAAGAGGGCACCAGACCTCTTTACAGATGGTTGTGAGCCACCATGTGGTTGCTGGGAATTGAACTCAGGACCTTTGGAAGAACAGGCAATGCTCTTAACCACTGAGCCATCTCTCCAACCCCCAAGGCCTGAAGATTTTAAAAAACAGCTTAAAAAATTGGTCAGGCGTGGTGGTGCATGCTTATAATCTCAGACTTTGGGAAATTGAGGTTGAAGGATCATGAGTTCAATGCTAACCTGGTCTACAAAACAAGATTCTGTCCCAATCCACCCCTCCAACCTCCAAAGAAATTTAAAAGGAAAGTTTCAACTTGGCTGAAATACACAGAAGGAGTTGAAGGGGTCTGGGCAATGGTAGGAAGTTAGCTGTTCTGTGTGGTGAAGAGTTTCACACCTGTGTGGGAATCTGGACTTCATCATGAGGCCGTGGGAGGCAGCGGGGAGTGGCTCAGAACAGGTTGTTTTGTTTGCAATTAGCTGAAATCCAAGCTCAATTTGTTTAAGTAGAAAAGAGGATTTGGACAGGACCTGGAGTAACTCACAGAAACCAAGGTAGGAAGCACAGCTGGAGTTCCCCGGGAGTGGTGCCCAGATGGGAAGGTCACAAGAACCAAATCAAAGAGCCAGCACCTTTGCCTGTCTCTGTACATCCCCACACATCTCTCTCCTATCCCTCCCCCAGTCTCCCTTAATCTCCCTCCTGATCCCATCGAGAGAGAGAGAACTGAATTACATCCTTCTAAACTGGTTGGGGTCTGACCTAATCAGGGTAGTATCTTTCTCTGAGGAGATGAGTGAGGACGTTTGCATTAAGAAGATGAAGCAGCCCTGCCTACCACTATAACAACCTTAAATACCAGAATACGAAGAGAGAAGACAGAAAACAGCTAGTCAGTGAGCAGACATGATATGTCCATGTGCACACAGGTAGGCAGTATGAACATATCTATAAAGCCTGAATAGAAATACATGGATGCAGATGGGGGAATAGAAGACAGTTTCATGTTCTCACATTTCTTGGAGAGGTTACTAGATGCAGCTGTGCCTGTCTTCTGTGTACTTCTACGCAAAGCTCATTCTACAGGTGTTGAAGGGTCCCAGTACCTAAGGAGGCCTTGAACCATGAATTCAGAAGATCAGCCTTTCCCCTCGGCTGAAATATAGGGCAAGAATTGACCTACAATGACCTATTTTACTGGCCTATAATACATTCATACTCTCAAAGAGAAGGGAGGTAGAGGTCTTCCTTGTCACTAAACAAAGAAATCTTGGCCATCTTATGTTTACAGGTGAGATCTCAGAATCTATCTTATCTTGGATTTTAAATGCAAAGCAATAGAAGCAGGTCCTTGAACAAACTATGTAGGGCCCAGTGGAAGAGCAGATGAGATTCTCAAAGTTCCCAGACCAGCCAGAGTCTTACTGACTTAGAACCTACAGGGGGACTACAGCCGTCTATTGTCTGATGAGCAAGGGGTTTCTGACACGCTTCATAAAGTTGGAGAGTCTGAGGATGAAAGGCTGAGACAAGACCGATGCTGGCTGTAGATATGATGTGAGACCATCCAGAGAGGTCCTCTGCAGTTCCCTCTGCCCTCCTCTCTTCTGGAAGCTTTCATGTTCCACCAGTGACTTTTTTTTTTAAGATCAAAAGTCTTCACAACCGGCAGAGATGAAATAGCGATGGGGAGACAGTTTGTTAGCGTTGCTCATCTGACAAGTCTCAGAACCTTCCAGCACATCAGATGTTATCCGAGAGTCCTGGAGGCTCGAGTGCTAAGGACTGCCACCGGTTGTCAAAGCCAGCCTTTAAACTCTAGCAGGTGGGATAAGGCACAGGAAGTGGGGACAGAGGGAAGTGTCCCTTGGCAGTGTAAGAGGGATGGGGGAGTGAGTGCTGATGAGGTAGTAAGCAAAGTGAGGCAGAAGAGATGTAGGGAAGGCACAGGAAGGAGAAGAGCCTCTGTTGGTTCCTCTGGTTTGGCCCGAGAATGCTGGCAGACCAGTGTATCCGTCTATTCTGCCTACTCATGGGGTTGACGCCATCTTCGGTAGCGAGCTCTTCTCTCTTCCTAACACCCTTGGTTTTTCATTTCTTTTTCTTCTCATCCTCTTTACCTTCTTTCCACCTCTTTGGTTGGCCCACGGTCCCCAGTTGTCTCTATGGATCTGACTGAACTTTGTTGGGGACCCTTTAGATTTAGAACACAATACTAAGCGTGTGCTGGAGAAAATCTGATATGAAGACACCGCAGAGAGGGACGTGGGGATGGAATAAGGAACAGCCATGCCACAGACCCTCCTCAGGCTTCTAGGTGACCATTCATTCCAAGTCAATGCTGTGCTTTCATATGAGTAACTGCGTTCGGTATATAAACATTTTTTAATCCCACTGAGTTCGACTTTTTACTTGATTTTCTAAATCAAATCAAGTCTAACTCCAAACTGGCAGTCATGGAGCTGGGAATTCAAATTCAAATTCCTTACTTACAGTGGTTCCCCTATCCCCAGTGCTGCAGCCCCTAAAACGTTTGGGTGTCGTCCGGAAGATTCAGGGAGATTGTTCACGTGATTTAGAGCCCAAGTCTGTCTTCCACGGAAGGTGGGCAACTCCATTGTTTCCTGAACACCAGCTGTTGGCAGAGATGAGGAAACTTTGTGTTTAGGGCTTTTCCCTAGGAGACACGTATCGCACTCTTGCTGCTCTGAGACAATGCTCCCCCAAAAGCTGCTGAAGAAGAGGAACATTTCCCCCACTGAAGCCTACTGACCCCACCCTAGGAGCACTATTTGTTTGTTTGTTGTTTTCTCTTCATGGCCTTTGAACAAGAAAAAAAAAAAACAATTCCTTCAAGTAAGGGGGACTTAGAGATAGTAATTCCCAAAACACAGGGGGAGGGTTATCTTTGGGTCACTCTCTCCCTTGTGCTACAACCTTGACGCCAGGGGGAAGAGCACACAAAAGTTTGGCCACTGTTTTAGAATACTAGAAAGAAAAAAATTACATATAGAGAGAATTAGCATGTGGGTGACTTAATAAATTAACTTTCTGTATGCAGTCCAAAGTAAAGTTGACCCTGCTGTACTAATGGGAGTTTTAACACTTTCTTCTTAGAGGTGACTTTTTTTTTCCAAGGCTCTCATTTTCTCGGTACATTTTGAAGCTATAAATCTAACCCTGCCCAGAGGCACCTTCGTGGTAGGTTCAGTCGGCATAAGCTTGCTCAAGCAGTTTTTAACAAATTGCCCAAATGCTGCTCCATTTCTCTTGATTGTCGAAGGCTCCGCATAATGACAGAATGGTTGTGGATTGTGACCCTAACTTCATTTATGGGTGGGTTATGCAACCGAAACAAGCCTACTTTTCAACTCATAGGCATTTCAGCCCATACTGTAATAAACTCATCTTGGGTTTCCACATAAATTATGGCCACCAAAGACTCTAGAACAATCGCTACTTGGCAGACTGTCTGTGCTGGAGGCAGAATAGCTTTTAAGTTGTAAAATCTCATCAGTAGACTTTTTCCACACACAGGGGAGCCCCGGAAAACCTCTAGAAATGATTAGCTTGGGCAGAGCAGCATCAAGAGGGACAACGGTACTGCCCAGGTGATAGCCACTATGGTCAACAAAACACAGCACATCACCGGCTGTCTATTTAGAAAGCTCAGACTTCAGCGAGCATCCAATCTTATACTAGACAAGATGATAATAGTCCTTCTTGTCCCCAAAAAAGGATGCGAGAAGGCTTTCGTGGCCCCAGTGCCTTCCTTCAGCACACGCTTATAACTAGGTTGGATGCCTCCTGCGTGTGTCACGCACCCTTGAGTCCCTACCACATATTATTTTCAGCATTTCCATGTCGTCTGCCTTCCCCAAAAAGAGTCCCAAGTACCAAGAGTATATAATTAGTCCTCATTAGGTAATTGCTAGTTGGCTATGCAGAACAATGGACAACAAAAATCGCCGTAAAATAAAATGTGGTAAAGGTTACATGAGACTAACAAACAAGGAGTCTACGATAGGACTCATGGTGGTTTCACAAAAGAAGATTCAAAACAAGACGTGAAAACCAAGAGTTTTACAGGCAGAAGTAGGCCGGGAAGCTGCCTACCTCCACTGACCTGATTTCATAGGGAGCAAAGGTGGGGCGAGGTCAGGAGACAGTGGAACAGCAGGACAGGCTCTTGGTGTAGGGGAATCTGGGAGGCACAAGTAGAAAGTGGGTCAAGGCCCATCAGGCAGGCTCTGCCTCTAGAAGTTGTCTTTCTTTTTTTGTGGCTGGAGGATGGATACTCCTGAGGAATCCCTGAGCAGTAAGTGTACAGAGTGGAGACCGCAGTCAGCAAAGGGAAGAAGATGTTCTCCACAGGCGCAGGAGCCTCATTCTGAGTAACCTCATTACACAGGAGTCTGCTGAAATGGGCTTAACTTGGGGTGAAGCGTAGTCTTTAGTTTAGACATTCACACCCATCAGTTGGTCCTATTACATTGGAAAAGCAACCTTGAGAGGATCGATGCTCTCCAGACACACTGCTTGGAGAATGAAGAAGTCGTTGTTCTGGGTCTTGGTTATTGAGTGTGTTGAACACTGGCGAGGAAAAACAGCTCTCGGGTGGAGGATTGCATAGAAGAGGCACAAGGCTCCATAGCTCCTTAGGGAAATTCACATCTAGCAACTTGTAGTTAATCTTCAGTATCTGCTCCTTCCTGAGACTCCTGGCCAGTGTTGGTTGTTCTCTACACAGATGGCTGTGCGTACCTTTCCTCAGATTATGAGGAAGGCAGATCGTATTTCTAGACGTCCTTGGGATAGGTGGGTAAGAAAGAAAGCTGACCCTCTGTGTGGCAGATTTTCAGTGAAGCACAAACCCTGTAGTACCTGGCTCTCGGAAATAACAGGAAGACAACACGAAGAAAATTGCTCTAGTGAGTTGCCTTGCATGTATTCAGGGGGAGCATACAGACGTATGTGTATGTCTGTGTATGCACACACACACACACACACACACACACACATACAACATATTTACTCTGCATATCCTGCATTCACCCAATAGTATCTGTCTGTGATGTTTGAATTCAGAATGGCCCTGGAAGATTAAACTAGAGAAGCATTTACTTATTTTAACTTCAGTTATGGAAGAGACAACAGCCAGGGGGAACTAACAGAACCTTGACCTTAGGACCGGAAGGGTGAGTCGTAAACATTGACAGACACCCCAAAGCTGTAGTGCCACAGGGAAATTATAGATATCTTGTCACACATTGTCCTTACTCATTGTCCTTCCGTCCATCCTTCCTGCCACCCATCCTTCCATCCATCATTCCACCCATCCTTGTACCCATTCTTCCACCCATCCTTCCATCCATTCTTCCTGCCAACCATCCTTCCACCCATCCTTCCTTTCACCCATCCTTCTTTCCACCCATCCTTCCACATGGACAAAGGCATTTTCTCAACCTGACAGGAAGCAATGATGAGGAAAGTCATACACTTTTTAAAGGGCTTAGAGCTTGAGCGTGTCTTTGTGTATTAATAGGAGTACCTTTTGTTGAGCATGGTGGCACACACCTCTGATCTCAGCACTTGAGAAGCATAGGCGGGAAGCCCTTTGAGTTCTCGGCCAGCCTCATTCACACAGTGAGACTGTATTTTAAAAACAAACAACAAATACAGGAGCTTTTTATTCAACTGTCTTTCTACTGATTTCTATTGCATGTCTGTCTCTCCTCCAAGCGCCTCTTATGTAGATTCTTCCTGACAAATCGTTCATGACCAAGGATCTCACGTGCTGCACACTCACAGTTAAATCCCAGCTCAGTTGAGTGTACAGTGGAATTAGATTCAGAATTACTGGATTCAGATTCAGCCCTACCATTGAGAAGCCGTAATTTCAAGGTTTGGAGTGACATCATCAGATATTATCCCTCAGACATTGGACAAAAGCAATGCTGTGCCCATTTTTTAAAAAACAGTCTGGAATTCTTCCAGTGGCTTCTGCAGAATCTGAGGCTTATGCCCTCATGAATGTCTCTGCCTAGCCATTCCTATCTTCTTGTGACCCTCCTGTCCCATTCCCTCTGTGACACAGTACTACTACTGCCTACAAAAAAGGAACATCCCTAGAAGTGACATTCTGTCATATTCTGACCCATTACTATAGATTTTCAAGGGCCAGCGATGGGTTCCTCCTCATGGAGGAAGATCTTCCAGGACTTCACTTCCTGTCCCTCTGTCTCTCTCACGTTTTGCACTCGGATGCTCACCCCCACAAACCGCCCCACAGCATCCCTCTTCCTCATCAGAACAGCACACCCCCTCCCCGTAAGACTTCAATGGTTCAACGAACTTTTCAAGACATTATTTTCCCACTGAAAAGAGTATTCCTCAGTCCTAGAAAGAGCTCTGTTGAAGACACCCATGGCAGGCTTTGACCTTGTGAAGTTCCGTGTGCTTTGGTCCCTGCTGATGTCTTCTTAATCACTTTGCTCCAAGCCCACAGGCGTTGACATGTTCTCCAAACCACAGAGACTATTCCTATATCAAAATCTTAACCCTGGTGTTTTGTTCTCCTAGATCTTTGCTGTCTGGAACCTTGTCACCATCCATGTAACTGTGGCAAAAAAAATTAAGGGGAAGCCCAGGGATGGAACCCTTCAGTTCCTTGCAGCTAAGGAGGCTGGACATGAGTCCAAGGACAGGAGAAAGCCACCGAGGACTATTAAGCAGGAGAATGATAAAAATCCGATCACATTTTTTTTTTTTCAAGACTCACCATGCTGTTCATGAAGAAAGGGTTGGGACAAAGGGTGGGGCTAGACCAAAAAGACCAGGAAGTAGGCAATTATGTTAGCAGTCCAGACATGAAATGTGCCCTGAACCAGGCTTGCTATAAAGAGAAATGACAGAATCAGAAGTCTAAAAAACAAAAACAAAAAACAAAAAAAACAGGATTTTCAAATAGATTGCTTCATTCATTCGCTATTCCACTGAACACCAGTGAACAAAATAGACCCCCCCCCCGCCTCGCCAAAAAAGTCCCTGTCCTCTTTGAAGTTTATGCTCTAGATGAATGATGCTCCAACTGGAGCTAAGACCTTGAAAAACCTAGTAGCGATTAAACAGACAGAGCAGGAGGAACGGAGTTCAGGTGTGGGCAGTGATCCACGCCATGTTTCAAGATGGCAAGCACTTAGGAAAGTGAAACATAGTATCGGGAAGCCCAGAAATCCTTTAGAAGGGATTGGGACAAGGGCTCAATGAGCTTCAAACTTTTATTAACGGCAGCAAAAAAGCTACTGATAATTTTTGAGCAAACTCTATATAATAAAAAAACTGCTCAAGAAAATTAAAAAGAATAATTTTCAAATCACCCCAAATAAAGAATGCATGTGACCTATTCATGGAAGGTCAGGGCCAAGAAGGACACGCTTGTCTTCAAGTCGATGTTCTTTTTATTTCATTAAACTAATAACTCTCCATGTAATTTTCTTTAAAGTACAAATTTTAAACTGGTTGAATACCGCAGCCCAATGAAATGAAGCTTAATATGAAAACTTTTCACACAGGAGCTCTTCTGTGTGGTAATTCTTCTTCATTAGCACCACGGAGCGAGCTTACAAAGGCCTTCCCTAATTAATAAGGAATTTCATCCCAGAAGTAATGCGGTTTTTCTGGGATCACGGAAAAGATGAACAGTAAAATAAGAAGTCTATGTACGGTCTGATTTGACCTGCCAGAAACCTGGCTTATTGGTTATCACACCTGCCAAAACCCGCCATTATTAGTTCAGACAGGAGGCTCACACAGCATGAACACTTGGAGCTCTCTCTCTCTCTCTCTCTCTCTCTCTCTCTCTCTCTCTCTCTCTCTCTCGATTTTTGCTTTATTTTGTTCTGCTTTTGAGACAGGGTCTCACTGTGTATGGTCTCTCACTGTGATCTACCTCTCTCCGCTTCTGAGTGTTGGGATTACAGATGTGTGCCACAATTCCTGGCTTCCTCCTTTAAAGTCATAATCATACATTAAAATATTGGCTCAGAACATCAGTTCTCTGTTCTGAAACGGGACATCTGTGATAATACGGGTGATATACAGGAACCTGATTGCTCAATCCATTTGGTTTGCAAGCGATCTTCTTTCCCCCCGTGGCTGTACTAGGCTCCCTGGGAAGGACTTCTCAGCTGCCACCGAGATGCTATAGTATGAACGTGGTGGTGGCTATAGGAAGAAAAGTAGCCTTAGGAGCTGGGTAAAGGTGAAGACAAAAGCAGAGCTTATAGCCTGGCCCAAACTGCTCGGTAAGCATCTTGGGATGCCCCAGGTTTCAGCGACTTCTGCCCTGTGTCTCCATGGCTTCCTTCGCCCCCACAGCAGCAGGATGGGAGCGGCTTTGTCTTGTTTTCTTTGAATGTTCTTGGGAAGAAATCTTTCTAGAACTTATGTGTGTGCGCCTGGGGATAGCAACAGAGACAGCTTTCACCTGGTGTCTGATGTTCCCTCACTCCTGAGCAGGATGCTGCCGGGGCTTCCTCGCTTATTCTTCTCTTTAAAGACGCCTGTTTCATGTGTTTTGCGGATAAAATCCAAAACTAAGAAGAGGAATGAATGTAAATGGTGTATCGTGAAGGTTCAGCCCACTTACAAAGCAAAGAGAAGTCATTTTATCTGTCGCCAAGTAGAGACAATTAAGATTCGTTACAAGAAAACAGATCTCTTCACAAGCAACTGGGAAAATACCATAAAAAATTTACAAAAAATATATTTTCATATACTCAAAGAACTGCTGTCAGAAAAATATAAAACGCCTTGTTTTTTCCTAGCTGGGCACTGACTACACTTTCCAATGATCTTGGCAATTACTCTGCAAAATTTAATTAGTTCACTTTCTCTGGCTTCATTTTCAGTTTAAGTTTACCAACGATGTGACCTTTAGCCAATCTTTCACCATCTTTCCTTGCTTTTCCAAAGTTGTGTGGGCATCTGCCCTTCATTTGTTTCATCCCGTGGGACAAAGTTATTTCAGACACTCAACTTCGCTAATCAGTCTGGGGACAGACAATATATTGTGTTTGAAATTGAGAGAGAGAGAGAGAGAGAGAGAGAGAGAGAGAGAGAGAGAGAGAGAGAGAGAAACACAAAAAATGTTTCTCAAAGAAAAAAGGAAAAAATTGATTAACTTGAGGCAAAATACTCCCATGGGGCATTTCCATCTGTCTTTCTAGGCACGGATTTCACGGACAATCCTACAGCATGCCCTATTTAAATACCCTGAGTATTCATTCAATACATTTCCAGATCTGGCTTCACTTATTCCACTCCAAAAGATTTGGTTAGCCTTCCCGGAGATCCAAAATCTCAGAATGCTAAAGTATCATTAGAATGCAATCCTAATCCACAGGGTTTGCTATCTCTTCCTTCAGATAGCTAAGACCCAGAAATCTGTTGTTTTCTTCCCATCCAAAGAAGACATATTTAAGAGCAATCTGTGGAGGAAATGGGAGTTGAGGGCCCCAGTTAGACCCAGGGACCAAGCAACTAGTTAATCGGTGGAGAGAGAACAGTGGCATCTTCTGTCCCCAAATTGTCTTTAAAAAAAAAAATGTATACTCTAAGACTCCAAATAGTAGACCCAGCCTTGTGTATCAAAGTCTAAAAGAACAGAAGGTTAAAAAGAAGTAACTTCGGTGGGGAGGATGCGACTAAATGTTTTAAGCACGGAGCTGCCGTTCTTAATGTAGACCACAAATTGCTTAAGCCTGTGATCAAGCTCAACCCTGGCTCCCAGGAGGAGCGCCATGCTGGCCCAGCCCTGAGTGGCAAAGCTGGCGGGAGGGGGGCTCAAGGGGGAGCAGGAGTTCAACTTCCAATCTCCCTCCAACTTGAATGAAATGTAACTGCTCATTCGGTTCCACTAGGGTTAAGGAGGGGGAGGAGCATGCGCTTTGGGGTACAGCTGGAAAGCATTAACAACTCTGAGAGCATCTCGGTAACTCAGAGGGTGGGTGGCCTGGCAGAGCTCCTGAATCTCGGAGTGTAATCACAGGCTCTTAGCACTGGGAGGGGTTTAATTTCCACCTCCTACCCAGGATAGAAACCCCTTACAACTGCTCTGCGTGCAGGCTTTCACCAAAGGCCCCTTCATCGCCTCCTGGGACGGCCCATTCCTAGGGTAACATGGTTCCTAGAAAGTTCTTGGCAAATTTACCTCTATGGCAAGTTAACCTTCCCAGTGCAGCCCCCCTCCTTGGGTGTCAGGGCTCACAACAGCGCTGCTAGGACAGACAAAAGACCCCTTCCCTCTGAGTTCTTCCTCCTCAACGGCCCTTTTCTGTCAATCCTGACTCCCATGTAATGTCTTCCAGCACCCCTGTGAGCATGCCCCTACTGGGCTGTGTGTATGGTTTAGAAGCACGTTTGGAATCTCTTCTAAAAACAGGACCCAGACCTGAAGGCATTCCTACAGGTAGAGTCACCTGGAGCAGGTGTGTTTGTTTGTGGTGACTGTCGCACTATGTAGCCTTGTCGCACTATGGAAGCCGCTGTGGAGAACATGCTGGTCCTAAAGATCGCATGCTTCTGTCTCCTGAACGCTGGGATTAAAGGTGCGCACCACCGCAGCAGACCTTCAGAGCACACTTCTTAAACTTCCGACTCACAACCCAGTTGTGAAACCTTTGTCACCTGAGTATGCAGGTGTATAAAAAGATACATAAATGAAATACTTATCAATAATCATAAAATTATCGTTTATTAATGACAGAAGCAAGTTTGTGTTAATGAGATGGATATGCTTGTTTGTTTTTACAGTGAAAGAATTAAAGCTTATCTAAATATCGGATACCGTAGGGAATCTTTAATACTTCGCGAAGTTGATCGACATTTGAACTCTGTAGTCACCCACAGGGAGAGCTCTGCTTCTTGTAGACATGTAGCATAGGGTCTTGGAGAGATGGGTTGGCCTCTGCGAGCCCTTGCTGCTCCATCCTGTGGACCTGAGTTTGGTCCCCAGCCCTCATAAAGCTCTAACCACCTGGAACTCCACCTGCAAGGGATCCAGTACCTTCGCCTGCCTCCTCGGATGTCTGAGAATATGTTCATACACACACACATGGACGAGGGCAGTCACGCAGACACTCAAGAACAAAATAAAATTTCTATCATATCCTTTCTCCACCGCCATCCAACTTCATGTTCTTTCTCTCTTTCATTTTCTTTTCTTTCTTTTTTAGAAAAGTTCTCACTGTGTAGACCAGGCTGGTCTTGAACTCACAGACCTGTATAACCCCACAATTTACAAAGCTGTGACTTGGGGAGGGGGGCACCTTTCTATTTTGAGGGAAAAAAAATCTTTTCAGAGAAGCATCCAACCCTTTTTCAGACATCGCCAGCAAAACATTTTGTGTGTATTCTCAAGTAAACTTTCCGGTCCACAAGGCCTTCCTATAGCTGTGACAAAGAGGAAAGCACAGGAGACCAGAATGGATACACTCTGCTGGAGGCAAAGATGGGTCCTATAGCAAGCCAACGTCTAGGCCAAGGAAATTCTCCAGGACCATAGCTTTCCCTGTCCAAACACCTTCCATGTCTTCCCACATCGCTCACAGATCCCCTGAGCCTGGCCCAGCCTAGCTACTTCTCTCTCCCTCTTGGCTGCCCAGGCCACCTTATCTCTGTTATCTTTGGCTCTATAACCCCCACTCCTCTTGTTTGTCTCCCAGAATGTCTTTCCTGCCTCCTTTAGGAGTTTTTTTTCTTCCTGGGAAAATCACAGGGCATTGAGAAAACCAGTAGTTCCCTCCTTCCACTGATTCCAGATCACATTCTGATGGCTGGAGGTGGCTCTTTTCTCCATATTATTTTCAATGAACTGGTTGTCCAAACCAGAATAGGAGCTGGCCTTTATTATTTTTCTCTTTTAGCATAGTTCAATACAACAGATGCCATCATTCTTTTGGTCTGAGGAACATCCTCGCTATGCCTTTACCTCATCATATGGAAGGGATAGATACAGGGTTCATTCAGACTCAGACTTTCACAGATTAAGTAAATGAATACTTATGACCTAACATGTCACCTCATATAGAAGCTGACACAGCAAGGGGGTAATTTTGACCTCATTTTGTGTTCCCAGCTGTACCGCAGATCAACTGTGATGTCAAAGCTGGAAAGATCATCAATTCTGAGTTCATGGTGAAATGCCCAGCAGGATGCCAGGACCCCAAATACCACGTTTTCGGTACTGGTGTCTACGCGTCTTACTCCAGCGTGTGTGGCGCCGCGATTCACAGGTGAGTGACTGCGACCTACTCAACCATCAGTGATCAAAGAGCTAGCGAGGACCCTCTGCTGCGGGGTTGCGGTCGTTAGCACGCAAAAATGTACAAATCTGGCCGCGCCTCCTGCATTCTGTCCAGAAATTTGTCCGAGAAGCTATGCATGGTTCTGCGTCTGCTTTCACAGTGCTCTTACAGAATTTGATGGATTCCCCCACCTTTATTTAATTTTAAATTTCATAATTTTTTTTAAAAATTGCAAATGAAAACAAAATCACACACCATAATTGATCAGACCCCAAAACTTTATGATTCTGTCAACATGTAGACAGTTAGGACAGTCATTTGGAACTGAAGCTATGGAATGTCACATCAGAGTCTATACTGTCACTGCTAAGTGTATTTTTATGCATATATCCACCACCAAAAATAAAAAAAACATATTCTGAATCCTGTCAATAACATATGGACATGTGGATACAAAATAACATGCAGAAAAGAGAAGAGAAAAGGGGCTAAATATTAGGGGATAAGGGAGAATTGAATGCGGATGATAGAGACGAGCTATAGAAGCAGATAGAACACTGTATTCTTTCATGACCACGGCAAAGAAAAGAAAGCTCTTGACCCTGTACAACACAGTTTCTCTTGCCTGCAATGTGCAAAGAAATGATGGGCATGACCAGAAGTTTAGGAGAGAAGCTACCAGAGCTATGGTGACAGACCGGGGACAGAGGAGGGTGACAGGTGGTTCCATTTGTCCAGCTGTCACTTTGGGATTGAGGGACAACGAGAGGCATGACATGCTTTGAACTCAGTCACAGCTTAAATGAAGAAAGGCAAATTGATCTTCACAGACTCCTTAGACCTCTTTTCCCTACGTCGAGAGCCAAACACAGTGGAATGTGTGCTTGTTTAATATCTTTGGCGATCAAGTGAGCCTGCACATGGCCAACACTTTGCACAGCTAACCTAACTTCCACACTCTTCACAGCAATTCCCCTCTGAAGTGTCTGCTGCTGTTAGGCACGCCTTCAAGATAAAGACAGGGCCAGGTGTGGCTGTGCACACCTGTAATTCAGCATTTGGGAGTATGAGGCAGGAGAATCGGGGAGGACAGGTTATTTTCTGTTGCATAGACTCCAAGGCCAGCCTGAGCTACGTGAGACCCTATCTTCAAAATCAAAAACACACAAAAAGACATCAGATGAATATATCCTGTGTGGATCTTCGAAGGCTATATTCTTAAGTGTCGGAGTAAGGGGTTGTAAGCCAGACCCACCCTGCTGCTCATCACTGCTGCTGGCACAGCCTTGGCTGCAAGGCCTGTGTGCTAGATAATGTCTGAATCGTTTGGGCTTCTGGTTTCTTTTTTTCTTTTCTTGGTTTGCACAAACACTAATTGGTTGTTCTGCTGAACGATCTAAAAATCTCCTCTGATGGCAGCTAGTTAGTCCACTATGAAATCTGGAGTAAGCAAACAAAACAAACAACAAAACACTGCACATAAGATACAGATTAAGAATTACCAGGAGACCATATTAGATATACTTATCCTCTGCACACAGCAATAGGAGGGGGAAAGGTAGCCGGGCGGTGGTGGCGCATGCCTTTAACCCAAGCACTTGGGAGGCAGAGGCAGGCGGATCTCTGTGAGTTCAAGACCAGCCTGGTCTACAAGAGCTAGTTCCAGGACAGGCTCCAAAACCACAGAGAAACCAAAAAAAAAAAAAAAAAAAAGGAGGGGGAAAGGTTTCGGTGGAAACAGGACTACAAACACTCTATTGAATATAAGCTGTAGAATATTCCAGAAAAATAATGCTAACTTATAACTTAATTCAAGAAAAGGTAATGAAAATAATTTGCATCCCTCTAGAAATCAAGTTCACGCAGGAAACAAGCTTATATAGGCATCTACACAAGTACAAGTTCACAAACACACAAGTACATGCTCCCCAATATTTCATATAATATTCATTCCTGCATACATTTGTTTGTGCATCCTATGCTGATACACACACACGAATGCTTGTGTGTGTTCTTACATACATTTGCACACCCTTCACACACCACCAGCATCAATAGTATTCTGTGATCCATACCTGCACAGACAGTGTGGTATCTGTGTAGACAACGATATTTGCTACAGAAGCTGAGCCTGCCTTGAGTGATTTTTTTTGTTTGTTTGCTTGTTGGTTTTCCAGCTGTGATCCTAAACGGTTGATACCTCACTTTTTTTCTTTCTTTTCTTTTTTCTTCTTTTTTTCTTTTTTTCTTTCTTTGCACATTCTGGCTTCCTCTTACCCTTATCTTTTTTGTTTTGCTTTTTGTTTGTTTTTAAGCAAAACAGAACCATATAGTAAATTTGGCCTTACCAAAGATGTCATCTAAATGATGAGTAAACCGTTCCATGGTCCTCTTTCCTCGCAGCTTCATTTCAATTCAAGACTACCACCAGCACCCATTTGTCAGAAGAGGAACTTAGGCACAGCAAAGTCAATGTCATTGCTAACTAGCTGCACAGAGAATAGCAGAGTCCCTGTGTCCCTGACTTCCGGCCCAGAGCTCCAGATCACACATTTACATAAGAACCACAGGGCCCAGCATCATCGAGTGTGTGGAGTGAGGGAGGCCCTATGTATACTCTGCAGGAATCATGGTCAGAGAAGGCTTTAAGAGGAATGGACACGTGCCTAAGGAGGAAACCGAGAAGGATGTTTGGAGGATCAGGGCTCTGCAAGCCCAGTGTGCAGAGCAGGACGTAAGAAGTCAGTGAAAAGAATACAGATGAGATCAGAACAAGACTCGCAGCTTGTTTGTGAGCAACCGAAAGTCATTGTGGTTTCCTTGGACCCGTGTCTGAGAGAGTAGCAAAAGTTGAGGTATCACTACCCATTGGGAGGATGAATAGAAGTCTTCAGGGACTAACCGGAATTCGGATGCTATTAGCTTTGTTTTCCACAAACAGAGAGAACCTGTTTTTCAGGAAGCCAGATTTGAGACATACCACTCAGGGAGTGTGCTCTGTGGAAGCTCAGTTCCTCCCCTGCCAGAGTCTCCCTTCCAAAGGCAGAGCAGGAGGCAGCCAAGAACAGACCTGGCTTCAGAAACCCAAGTTAGCTTGGATTAAAGGATTTGATATTCTTACATCGGATCGTGAACAACCGTTTTCTCAAGAGTGCCTTATTTTATTCTTTCAAAACGAAGGTATATTGGTCACATTGAAGCATCATATCTGGGCTCAGGCTCATCTTAAACGGACCCTTCCTTTATTTATTTATCACTCATTCATTCATTCACTCACTCATTCATTCATTCATGGGGGAGGCACAAACATGGCATGTCCTGTGTGTGGAGCCCAGAGACAATATGGGGGAGCTCTGTCCTTCCACCTTACTGAGACGGGGTCTCTCTTGTTTCTGCCATCCCTCATATTTCGGGCTAGATGGCGCATGAGCTACTCTGAAGGCTCCTCTACAGTCTCCGCCTCCAGTCTCTCCATAGAAGTCCTACTACAAATGCACACTGCCTCGTGCAGCTTTTTCTTACATGGG
Organism: Microtus pennsylvanicus; assembly: GCF_037038515.1. Lineage (NCBI taxonomy): Eukaryota > Metazoa > Chordata > Mammalia > Rodentia > Cricetidae > Microtus > Microtus pennsylvanicus. The sequence continues at coordinate 26,451,777 of NC_134599.1, forward strand.
CTCTGGGTTCTATCTTGGGTCATCAGGCTAGGCTGGTGTTAGCAATGACACCAGTGCCACGCAAGGGAACACACAAACTAAGTGACAGTGTCACAGCAAGTCAATTCCTACTGTAAAATGGATGAACCAGAAGCCGAAATGGGCTAGCTACACACCGGAGCCCACGTGGCTCCGTGTTTTATGGAGTCATTGACTCGGGTTGTGACTGCATCTCATCCAACTGGCGGAGCGCGACTTCACCCTGACACAACAGGCTAATTCACACCAAGGGGACAGAGAAGGCTCATGAAACATGAGTCCTTGCTGGGCTATCTTTGATTTGAGAGAGAGAGAGAGAGAACCAGAGGGAGGGAAGGAGGGAAGGAGGGAGGAAGGAAGGAAGGAAGGAAGGAAGAAGGAAGGAAGGAAGGAAGGAAGGAAGGAAGGAAGGAAGGAAGGAAGGAAGGAAGGGGGGGCAGGAGAGATGGCTCAGTGGTTAAGAGCACTGGCTATTCTTCCAGAGATTCTGGGTTCACTTCCCAGCACCCACATGACAGCTCACACCTGTCTGTAACTCCAGTTTCAGGGGATCTGATATGATACCTTTACACCAATGCACATAAAATAAAGTTAAATAAATTATTTTTTAAAAGAAGGAAGGGAAGGGAAGGGAAGGGAAGGGAAGGGAAGGGAAGGGAAGGGAAGGGAAGGGAAGGGAAGGGAAGAAGAGTTCCTCACAGCTGGCAAGCACCTTCACCCACTGAGTCATCTAGCATGTTCTAACCCATGTGTGTAAAGGGGCAGAGGTGAGACAGAGCAACAGGGAGACCATTTTCCCCATGCAAGGCCTCTTCCTGAAGATTCTGAGTGTGTGCCTATCCTCAGTACAGGGGCCACTCAACATTTCGTTCAGTGGTCTACCCTCCCTCTCCCATCTGAGGAACTGGCCCTCAGTTTATCTCAGACCTCAGGCACCAGGATCAGGAAGGAGGTGAATGTCGAGGCCGAGCACACAACTGTGCAGAGCTGAGGTCTGGTGATCTGGTGGTAAATGTTTAACAGCCCATTCTCCAGTAAGGCGTCAGAAAGCAGACAGATCTCACTAGCCTACTCTTAGGATGTTTGGTCTCAAACCCTCAATGTCAAGTCAACTGGGTCGTGAAATCCTAAAAGCTTAACAACTCGCTCCCCAGAGCTGGTGTTAGAGCTCCCTGCCCCAAACCACTGATAAGTCTTCTTACATAGAAAAGTAAAATGTTATCCTTCCCACAAGAATTTTTCCCAGGGGCTGGAGAGAATTCAGTGGTTAAGAGCACTTGCTGCTCTTCCAAAGGACCCAAGCTTGATTCCCAGCACCCACAAAGGGTTGGGAGTGTGTGGCTCACAAACACCTGTAACTTCAGTTCCAGGGTCTCCGATGCCCTCTTTTGGCCTCTGTAGGCATCAGGCAGGCATGTGGTATGCATATATGCACGCGAAACATCTTTATACACATAACGATAATTTGTAAATTTGCTTTAAAATTTTTTTCACTTGTTTAAGAAGCAAGCTTAATTCCAGAAATCTTTAGAGGTGATGGTAAATCACCAAGTATGTTATGAGCACAAAAGTCTAAGATGGCATCAGGCTCTCCGTGAGGAAGGGCATGGGCAATGAGGGGACCCAGAGAAGGCGGCAGCACAATGTAAGCCATGTGAATGGAATGGCGAGGGCCTCAGCGAGCAGAGGCTAGCCAGACTCCATGGTGGAGCAATAAAGGCTACAGGAAGTGACAAGGAATTAGAAGGGGAGGTGTCTGTGCTTCTGAACCCTAAGAAGTACCACAACCAACAGGGACAAACTTGGAGTTTGAGATCAGCGAGACCGGCCTGCTTTCAAATCCCTCTTGCAACGCGCTAGTTACAAAACCTTGAGTGACTCATTCATTGGAGCAGCCTGCTTCTAGGGAACAGGAAATAACAGGGTTCCCTCCGCCCCAGGACTCTGAAGTTTGCTGGGAAGGGTGGTGAGACAAGTGTGAGATGATTTTAGAGCCATTAAGTGTTTTACATGTCAAGTGCTATTATCACTTTCTTCGTGGCCACAGGGAATGGGAGTGTTGAAAGTTGTTGAGTCACTGTGGAGTGGGGAGGGCAGGAAATGGCAACCTTACCCCTGGAGGGAAGGGTCTGTGTTGACGGGAGCAAATCCTGGTACTTTTGATTCATACGCCATAACTTGCAGATACCCACGAGGAGCCATGGTAGACTCCAGAGCAAGGTAACCACATTGTAAAGGTGCTGCTTAGGACCTGAGGTGGGCCTCCTGCCTCGCAGATGGCTATACCAGTCCCTACACATCAGGGCATAAAACCTGGTAAAAATCCTACAAATCAAGGAACAATTATCAGCCTTGGGAGATCCGTTACTTTCCTTCTTTATCCTCATTTTTTCCCTCTTCTTCTACCTCCTCCCTTCCCTCTTTCTCCTTCTTCCTCCCCTTTTCCCTCAAAGAGCCACGTACCATTAATAATTTTATCCTGCTCCTTCAAGTGACTGAACTCATTCTGGGATATGTCAAAGTCAAATGAGAAATGGTCCGGCACAAAGTCTTACTTCAAAGAACAAGGGGGAAGCTTGATGTGGTAGCACCTGTCATAGTCCCAGGTCCTCGGGGGTCTGTGGCAGGTGAATTACTTGAGTTCAGGAGCCCAAAGTCAACCTGAGCAACAAAGTGAGACCTGCAAATACAGAGTCAATAAGAATACAGAAAGTCACTAGAAACCAAATATGAGTGAGTACATCCCATGTTCCTCTTTTTGGGTCTGGCTTACCTCACTCAGGATAGTGTTTTCTATTTCCATCCATTTGCATGCAAAATTCAAGAAGTCCTTGTTTTTTACTGCCTAGTAGTACTCTAATATATGTATATATTCCATACTTTCTTCATCCATTCTTCCATTGATGGGCATCTAGGTTGTTTCCAGGTTCTGGCTATTACAAACAATGCTGCTATGAACATAGTAGAGCATATACAGTGATCCTAGAGAAGCTAATAAGAAAAACATATAGGCATCCTCCTGAATATTAACCTTCATCAGGCGATGAAAGGAGACAGAGACAGAGACCCACACTGGAGCACCAGACAGAAATCTCAAGGTCCAAATCAGGAGCAGAAGGAGAGAGAGCATGAGCAAGGAACTCAGGACCGCGAGGGGTGCACCCACACACTGAGACAATGGGGATGTTCTATCAGGAACTCACCAAGGCCAGCTGGCCTGGGTCTGAAAAAGCCTGGGATAAAACTGGACTCGCTGAACATAGCGGACAATGAGGACTACTGAGAACTCAAGAACAATGGCAATGGGTTTTTTGATCCTACTGCACGTACTGGCTTTGTGGGAGCCTAGGCAGTTTGGATGCTCACCTTACTAGACCTGGATGGAGGTGGGGGTTCCTTGGACTTCCCACAGGGCAGGGAACCCTGATTGCTCTTCGAGCTGATGAGGGAGGGGGACTTGATTGGGGGAGGGGGAGGGAAATGGGAGACGGTGGCGGGGAAGAGACAGAAATATTTAATAAATAAATTAATTAAAAAAAAAGAGTCACTAGAAAGCCAAGCATGGGTTTGTCGGGGAGGGAGTGCGGTGAGACAAGAAGGTTGGGACTTTAAGGCCAGCTTGGTCTACACAGTGAACTTTGAGGTTAGCCTGGGACACATAGGGAAACCTTGTCTCCAAAGAAGCAGAGAAAGGAAGGAGGGAGGGAGAGAGAGAGGAAGAGAAGGAAGGAGGGAGTGGGTTCCTTGGACCAAAGTCTGAGAGAATAGAAAACTCTTCAGAAAGAGGCATCACCACCACCCATTGGGAGGCTGAATTCTTAAGGGAATTTGAGATGCTCTTAGCTTTGTTTTCCACAAACAGAGAGTCTCTGTAAGGAAGCTCCATAGGATTAAAAACTAGGGAGCAGCGCAGGGGAAGGGCTAAGTGTATAAGCACAGACCTTTAATCTCAGCACTCAGGAGGCAGAAGCAGGCAAATTTCAGAGTTTGAGGTTAACCTGGTCTGCACAGTAAGCCAGATTTACCTAGCAAAACCCTGTCTAAAAAGAAAAAAAATAAATAAAGTAATTAATTAGTTAAAAGAAAAATTTAAGAAGACAAGACTGAAAATACACAATTAAAGAGCAAGATTGGGAAAGCTAGGGGACAAGAGAATTGCGTCATAAGAGCCAAGAGGGTGAGGGCATTTGACCTGGAGACCAGGGGCCCAGGCCAGGCGTGGAAACACCATCTTGGGGATTGGGCTGCAAGCTGAAGCAAACTTTCCCTTAACCTTTCGTGTGTGGGGGCAAAGACAGAGACTGGCTACTGTGCTGTTAACAGGCAGTATTTCTGTACCTTCTTCTGTGTAAGATTTTTTTTTCTTTTCATAGTGGTGTGCTGGATAACTCAGGAGGCAAAATACTCGTTCGGAAAGTTGCTGGGCAGTCCGGGTACACAGGAAGCTATGCTCACGGCGTTAAGTCTTTATCGCTGCCCAGATGGAGAGAATCCTTCATCATCTTAGGTATGGTCCCACGCTGAAGACAGGATACAGGCATCCGAGGTGGCACCAGGATGAAATGCAGGCTTACAGCTGCTTTTTAGTTTTTGCTTATAGCCCACCTCATCTCAGAAATATAGGAAACATTCATTCTAAAATCAAGAATTATGAAATCATTCTTACATGATAAATCACTGCAAAGTCAAACCTGGAAATAATGCAGCAGTTGCTTCTCTTAGCTGCATCATAGCTGTCTGCAAATCCAGTCCCACTTCACATAAAGTGAATCACATTTATTAAGTTGGGTTATTTAAAGAAAAAAAAACTAGTCCTTCAGGTGGGCCAAATGAACCCCATATCTAAAACATTCTTCCATAAACTCTCTGGGAGATGGAGAGGTGGCAGCACGGGAGAGAAAGAGCGAGTCACAATTTTATTTTAGATTATTTTGAATTTTTGTTCAATTCATTGCTTCACCATTCAGCTCAACTTTCTAGCGTCATGGAAGTCTTACAGATAATAAATTCTGACTCTCTCTCTTCCTCGCAAAACTCCTGGAGTGTAGTTTCACAGTAGAAAGGCAACCAGCTCCCTCCAAGCCGTTATGACGGGCTTCTCCTGTCTTTGTTATTCCTTCGAGCCAGGCTTTTATTTTGAAAACAAACTAAGGAAAACTGAAAGGGAACGCAATTACTGCCCATCTTTCTTTCACCCAGATTCCTTAGTTGTTAACATTTTGTTTTTTGTCTACTTGCATAGATACCATTTAAAGATAACTTTTCTGGAAAGCGTTGTGAGTGTCCTTGATATTTTATCTGTTAAGTATGGCTCTGTGTACGAGTCTCTAGCAGTGTAAACGCTTTCTGAGCAACTATCGCGGTACCACATCTGCAAGCGAACATTGAGGCACCACTGTCTGGTAAAGAGTTCTTATTCATGTGCTCAAAATCATCCTCAGAATAATTTATTCCCTTTTTGTGATCTGTAACATGATCAAAGATTAGACCTAGCATTTAGGTGTCAAATCTCTTCGGTCTCTTTTAATTCCCCCACCCATGTCACATCTTGTCATCATGAATAATAAAGACATCTATGAAGTCTAGACCAGTTGTCTAAAAGTACGCCCTACAGAATGGACCCAAAATGGGGCCAGCTGCTTTTTTGTCTTTGCTTTGGTTTGGTTTGGTTTTGTGAGTGTGTGTGTTTGGATTCTATTTCAAAAGACATTTCTCATGGTATATTTATGTTTTATGTACATGAGTGTTTTGCCTGCATGTATATATGTGCACCATGTGTGTGCCTGCTGCCCACAGAGGCCAGAGGAGAAGATCAGGACCTCTGGAAATGGAATTACAGATAGTTATGAGCCATCATGTGGGTACTAAGAACTGAACCCAGATGCTCTGCAAGAGGAGCAAATGCTCTTAATCCCTGAGCCATCATGCCAGCCCCCCAAATATTCTGAAAAGGGAAGGTTATATCATCAAAACGTCATGGTGTCACAGTATAATGGCCATATCAAAGAGTTATACTGCCAGGTTCTTTCATTGTTACTGATACCAAATTTGATGGCTTGCCTAGTATAATATACTTACTTCCCCAAGGCCATGATGTGTGTAATTAGTTAGCAAGCAGGGTGATACTTTAAGAGCTTGAGGAACTCATTCCCCAGTAATGTTTACTCAGCAGTTTTTACACTCCTTGCCCATCCTGGCTTCATAATTAAGACATTAGTCAGTGGTTCTCCAGTATCCCCTCGGGGTACCAAAACCTGCAAGCTGCTCAAGCGCCCTCTGTACAAAGGTCTGCGCACAACCTATGGCCATCTCTCCCGTTGCTGTGCCAGCTCCGGATTCCTTCTGTGCCTAACAATGTGGTTGCTGTGTACGTAGCTAGTCCACTCTATTGTTTAGGAAAGGATGACGCAAAAACAACCACCTGCAGCTCAGCACAGCTGCAAATTGTTTCCAAGTATTTTAATTGCAGATGAGTTGAATCACAAATTCAGATGCTATGCAAACAGAGCAGACTGTAGCTGCAGAATTACGTTGTTTCCTAGTTGGGTCATTCCTTCCACAGTAGCGTTCCCCTTAAGCCCCCTGCACGGCTGTGTTTAATGTAGACTAGGGACTCACTCTTTCTCTTTTAAATATAATATGTTATTATCCACCACACCCAACAAACCTTCATTATATTGTTGTGTCTCACATCCCCTGAGTTTGGCCAGTAAAAGCTGCTCGTTCTGGTGCCCTGTCACATCTGATTTGGAGCAGAGGATAACATCCTATGCTCACCTTACCCTCTCCTTGCACAAGACCCGGCCTCCTTGTTTTCTCTAAGGACGTTCCATAGGATTTAAACCTAGATTCTTACTCAAAGCTGCCTGGCCTCCAGCAAGATTGGATGTGATGGGTTTATCCTAAGGAGAAATTCCCCATGGAAAGAGAAATGTCTCGTTATACCATGGCTCTTCCAGACAAGGTGGTTTTCTGATCCCCATCAGGCATCCTGGGTCCCAGCCCTTATTTCCTCCATCAGAATTGTGACAAAAGAAAAAACAGATCCTTTTGGGATTCTCCTCCAAAGGGGCAACCCCCGTTTCCGCAGCCTGTTAAGTTATACAGACGACCCTGGTGTCTTTATCAAATCATGGAAGGCTGTCAGCCACAGAGTAAGTTATAACTAAGAACTCAGGACAGAGACCAAACGACAGTGTCTAGTTGAGAAGAGAGAACTGTAACCTCCACATAGGAAAGCACCAAGCAGGTCCCGCCTAAGCGAGAGAATTCAGGCTAACAACTCAGCCTGCCGTCCAGGACATTCCTAGAAAGGAGAAGCACAGAGTGTTACAGATGTTTGTGGTTGTTGTTGGCTTTTTGTTTTCACAATAAAATCAGTTTAACAAGTTTATTCCCAATAAATCTCATCTTCCATCTCCCTCATTCTACCTTGTGGCATTTAACAGAAAATGATTGTGGCCAAAGATAAGAAGCGTGTGTGCTTACACAGTGACTAGGGGACCTCTTCAAAAAAGACGTTAGGGAGGTCACTGTCTTGTCACGCTGCCGCTAAGGACACCCTGTGAATCGCAAGTTCACGGCCGGTCATGGCAGAGCCCTCTTCAGAAGGCTCGGATGTGACATTTCTCTGGGTTTTTATTTTTATAGGTCACTGTGCTTCTTTAATTAATCTGCCTTGGGGACCTGGGAGCTGTCGGAGAGAGATAGGGTGTGTGGTTCGGGTCCTCATAATACCTGGACGCTGCCAGTTTGTACGAGGCCAGCGTAGGCCCCCTAACAACTGCCCTAGGTGGGTACTTTGATCCACATTTCAGACAGCTGAGCCCATGCTCTCTTGCCTTCTGAACAGAAACACTAAGAACGACCCAGTTTTAGTCATGAGAAGAAGAGTTAGAGGGTAGAGGCCTCTTTCTACCTAGGCCTCTCTATGTGTGAACTCATTGTGGCCCATAGCCAGGAGGCCAGCAGGAGGTCTGAAGCTGCCTCTACCAGGGTCTGCTCAGAGCAGGCCGGGACATGGCTGAGGGCTTGGAAATGACCCCTTCTGCTCCCGGGTAGTTTTAATACGATGAAGTAAGAGGCACCTGTAAGCCAGATTGTTTGCCTTTGAGTGGAACTTACAGGTAATGTCTGAATAAAGTTTTGCATCTTTGTGGGCATATGCAGCTCCAAACACTTTTGAATTTCATTTTTCAGTGCATCCCTGTAACTTTTTAGAGGTTGTGTCATTACTTATATTTTCTCAATGAAAAAAAAATAGAGTCTTGAAGATTATAGCAGCTAATTAAAAGTAAACATACGGGCTGGGGTATGGTTCAGTGGTAGAACACTTACCTAAGCACACGAAGGGCCCAGGGTTTGATCCTCAGGACCATAAAAATAAAAATGATATGAAAAAGTAAAATATAAATAGAAAGCCAGTTTTTCTTAGGCTCAGGCACTTTCTGAGACCTCACAGTTCCTGGGTCAATAGGATGCTTGGCTCATTCCCGGGCCGTGTTCTGACCTACTTCACTCCAATCCCCATAGTGACACCGCCCCTTACCATTGAGAGATTAATGCTTTCATATAAATATGATAGCAAGTTCCCACCCCATCCCCACTGAAGACAATGAAAGGTAGCAAGGCCCTAAACATTAAGATATTCCTGCACGGGGCTAGAGAAACGAATCAGTGGTTAAGAGCCCTTAACGCTCTTGCAAAGAACTGGCATTTGGTTCCCCACACCTACGCAGAAGGCCTCATAAATGCCTATGGTGGCTACAGGAGATCCAAAAGCTTTTACAGGCCTCAGCATGCACACGCACATGTGCATGCGCACACACACACACACACACACACACACACACACACAAGTAAAATAAATCTTCAAAGGTATTTCCTCATGTCATAACTACATGACACACTGCTTATGGCCTGGGACCTTAACAGCTGTGTGGAGATAAATGAACTTGTAAGGGGTCGGGGGGAGACTGTCTGTATTCCGTTGGAAGTTTCCATTTAATTGTAGAACAGAGCCCACTGTCCGGCATCTCTTGGAAATGAGATGGCTCCACAGGAAATAGGCTTCGGGGCCCATTTCAGTCATCCCAGGCTTGATGACGGCTTACTTCTCTACCAGATCATTGCTCGTCCAGCTCTGATGGCCCGGTGTCTTCCCTTTCCTGCTTCTCCTGTGTCCTTGTCAAACACGACTGCTCTTTCTTCTTGCCCTGTACCTGACGTCTCTCCCCAAGTGGCCACCAATGGTTGTTGTCAAGGAGGGCCCATATACAGCTGCTCTCGGGTGTCCGTGATGCCCGGGAATTCAATGGGTCCCCCAGGTCTGTGAAAGCGAGAGGCGACCATCCACAGAGGGCCAGTCCCAGGCCTGAAAGAAGACTGTGTGGAATGTTTTGCGTCCGTCTCCTGTTGCAATTGAACATCCAAAGCCCCGTGCATGAAAACGTGTTAGCTGACATGTCACATCTCCAGGAGCAAAATAAGAAATTGCTAATGTTAAGCAGCTCTGAGTTATGGAGATTTTATGACTTTCATTCTGTTATTAATAAAACAAATGCTCCGTGGGAAAACAAAATGCCACTTGACTTTCCTTTTGGAATCAACAACTCGGTGCAAGGGCGACAGATGCTGCTGAGCTCAAGAGAGACAAATTGGAAAAGATATAATCCATTTATCGGCACGGAAAGATGTAGAAATCAGCCCCGGAAATAAATTTCTCTTTCTTTTCTTTTGCAGAGAGTAAACCCCAAAAGGGTGTAACCTACCCGTCGACTCTTACATACTTGTCATCCAAAACGCCAGCTGGCAAAGCAGGCAAGTGGTCACGTGTTGTTTCATCCACGCTGCGTGAGTGCATGAACGTGCCATGATATGCTTTAGGAGATGGCATGGGAATTACCATCTTACCCGGCCAAGCCCCGCTGACCCTGGAGATGCTTTCACCAACGCCAGGAACCTGGCACCAAAACCAACGGGACCAGAGAGCTGTGGTTTGGGAGTGAGGGGTTTTTGTTATTTTCACGAGTGGAGCATGTCTCTTTGTCTGTGTCACTTTCATTCAGAATGACTGTCCTGGATGTCATTACTGTTACTTTAGATGATGATATGACCTTATGCCTAGAAATGTTTCCTGGCAACTAAAAGGGAAGAGGCTGCCTCTGCTTGGCTATAAAACAAAGGGAAGGAGCGAGAATGATGGGACCCACTCACTAGCAGCAAGCAAACAAGCTTTGGATCTGAATCAGGACATAGGGCACTTCTGCCAGGCTCTCCTGAGCCAGAAATGGCAGAAACTAAGGAATCCCTTTCCCCGAGCACTAAATCAGACCTGTGCCCTCCGTGGTGCTGGTGTGGGAGGCACTTGGACTTCTCACTTAGGCAGGGGCTTTCTCACAGGATCTGGCATTCCAGAAAGAAGGCGGGTGATGGATCTGGCTCATTCTACTGGTGGATGTAGGGAAGACTTGGCTCTGGAATTTTAAGAGCTAGCATTTCTGGAATATTTGCTGTGCGCAAGGCACTGTGACAAGACCTTTCCCTGGTAGTTTTTAGTCAGCCCGCGTTGCTACCAAGATGCCCTGTTCGTAGCCCTTGATACACAGTTTGCAGAAAACACCAGCTCGGAAAAGCTGGGTAGATTTTCATTGACCAACAGCAAGAAATTAGCAAAGCTGGGAGTCAAACTCTCAGACAGCCTGGCTCCAAACACTTCTCCCTCAATCACTGTGCTAGATCTTCTCCACGGGTACAGACTCCTGGTCTGAGGAGCCTTCGCAGACACATTGGGAGTTGCCTGCCTTTCATCCACCTCTCCTATACTTTCTGTGATCTTTTAATCACTGAAGCAATCAAGACGCATTTGAGTTTCAAGAACACAGCCATCCCTGTTCACCACAGTGGGGTGATACCTCAAGGGCTGGATCTGAGATGTGTCCTCTCTTCCTCTGGTGGGGACAAGGGAAGGAGAGCGGCGGGAGCCTCCTAATAGTTTCCGTTTCATCTGGATCTGCAGCCTCTGCAGTCTGGTGATTTCCAAAGAGGTGACGTGTGCATAACTGGGTTCTGTTTTATCTAGTCTGCTCTTGTCCTGTCCCTACCCTTTTCCTCCATTCCTAACATACCATCCCAGGAACCAGCAGCCCCTGTGCTCAGAACTCTGGGCCTCTCTGTAGACTGCCCTGGTGCCTGAGTTGCTCTGAAGTGAGATCATCTTCCTCTTTCCCTTCTCATTTGGCCTGGAGCTGTTGAGGGCCTTTGGCCAGGGATGTGCTAATGGCACCAATAACCTTAGAGATCTCAAGGGTAGAGAGAGTTGCCAGTGCCAAGTAATGCCCGGACTGTGCAGTACAAGTACCAAGACCCTCTCTCTTTATATTCTGTGTGCTTCTAGCCTCCCAGAATACTCCCCTGGTGTCTCTGCAAAACTCTCCAGGGGGTCCAGGGTGTGCCTGTGAAAGAAAGACTGGCAGGACATGGACAAGCCACATCCACCGGCAGCTTCTATAGGCTTGGAAAGGCAGAAGGAAGGAAGGAAGGAAGGAAGGAAGGAAGGAAGGAAGGAAGGAAGGAAGGAAGGAAGGAAGGAAGGAAGGAAGGAAGGAAGGGACTCTCACCTGAAGACCCCTCGCACAGTGCACAGCATGGCTTCTGGTCCCTCCCTTTTGTTGGTCCTTGCCCTCCCTCACTGCTCAGGGAGACTTGGGTCTAGTGGCCACGCAGATTAACCTGGAATGGTCACAGGTGTGAGAAGCTCAGGGACAAATATTTTGTTATAGAAAGGAGTATTCAGGTCCTTCTGGCTTCAACCCTCAGTCATAACCTGAAAAACGGGAAGGGTCCCCGCACAGCCATCTGGTGATCACAGCTAACAGCCAAGTCCTCTCTCTGAGCCAGAGCCCTGGGTTACAACAGCCTGAGGCAGAGAGTGCCCCTATCTTCCCCTGCTTCAGATAAAGCTGACCAAAGAAGGGTTTAGCAATTCCCCCAAGGCTGTGATAGTAACTGGTTCCTTAGTGGCTGACGGATTGCATCATCCTAAAGCAGGAAACAGTTGTGGGCACAGAGCAGGAAGAAGGGTCGGGTAAGAGACACTGCCTTGGGGTTTAGGAATCCATTAGAACTCAAAGCCTCAGGAAGAGGTCTGTCCAAAGCTCCCCTTAGCTACACCAGCGACAGCCACACTGAACTGTCCCCACCCACCACACACTTGCCTTTATGCCTTCGTGGCAGTTTGAAGTAGTGCAAGTGGGCCATGGGACGTCCCCTCCTACTTCTATTTAAATCTGTAGAGCACCCAGGAGTCCCACCATTAAAGCCCAACCATCGCGGATGACACTTGTGCCCATTAGCACATCACCTCAAGCTTCTGGGGCGTATCAGCAGGTGTTATTATCTGCCGCTCATTTCCAGATTGTCCACGCTTCACAGCGTCTCAAAGAGTTGCATTTCTTCCTTCACCCGTGCCCTCACTCACCACTGAATGCCTCCTGGGTCAATGACGAGTGTGCCAGTATCAAAGGGATGCTTGGGGTCTCACTCTGTCTCTTCGAAAGGACATGCCTGCATGGAGTGAGTTCTTACTCATTAAAAAATAATCGCAGTGATAATCATGAAAGAGCGGCCTCATTGCTACTCTTCCTACGTGACCAAATTCCTTCAGAAACTGGACAAAGCAGAAAAGAGGTAGATGCTGGCTTAACCATGGCTCAGGTCTCCGCACGCTGCATAAAATGCTTACTAGGCTCTTAAAAGAATGAGTTAATAGGTAAAGCGGGCTAGGATGACCCCCCCCCCCCCAAAGCATAGCCACCATCTTCAGAGGCAGTTATATCTCACTTGCATCCGGGAAGGTATCTGATTTGCCTTGCAGGGCTCCCACTGGGGACAGATATTCCCTGGCAATGTAAAGGCTGCCTCTCCCAGGCAGTTAGCCACCCTAAAGTGGGCAGCCTGCCACCTCCTCTTGCTCTGGGCTAAATCAAAACACATAAGTGTTGATTTGTAGAAATGTATCAAAAAGACTGGGGAGGCACATTCTTGGTGTCATGGCGGAAGAAGGCTGAGGAAATCTGTCACTGAGAAAGAGGGACAGGACACCACTCTCCCGCCTCCCCTTTGCTGTGACTAAGCCCTGCCTTGGAAGGAGGCCCTATGCTTCATGACATCACCTCCCAGGCATCCCCTGACCTCACGACTGTATCCACCCTGTTGTCACCTGTTGTCACTGCTGACAGTAAACTTTGGTGACCAAGGCCAGTCTTCTACTTCATTCCCTGTTAGTGGACAAAGAGCGTGAGTTTAGGTTCAACCACGCTTGAGTTCTAACCTTGCCTCTGCCTCCACGCGTTCCTGTAAACCGGAACTCTCCTCTTCACCTGGGAATGCTTATTAAAAACATCCTCCAAGGCACCAACAGCTAGTGGTTGACCAGTGGGTCTTAGATCTCCTGCCCTGGTGTGCAGCCCCGAAGTTCAGAATGAGTTAGTGGTGAGAAAACCAAATCTTCCCCCAGCACTCAGACCTGTAGGCATCTTGGCTTCTGTCCCCATCATGGCTCCCAAGGCGCACTGCTGTCCCCTGCAGAGGGGAAGCATAAGGTAGTATGAAATGTCAGCTCCTACCATTTATTGGATCCTACATGTGCCAAGCTCTGTATGGGTGACTTATACACTTCACCCACATGACAGGCGCCCTGCCAAGTAGGCATGACAGGCCCACACATAAAGGACAGGTTTGGATAGCTTCAGAAGCAAAGCTGGCCACAGTGGGGCTAAGAGCCCAATCTGGCCCGGGCTGCAGTTCTTATAGCAAAGCTCCATGGCCCATCTGAGATCCAGTGAATCAGCCTCTCGGGGAACAGTTCCCAGTGGTGGCATCCGTACCCCTCCCTCTGCTCAACTCCATTGACCTGCCAGGTGCAGGGGGCTCTGGGGCTCTGTCTGCAGCTGTGGAGAAGGTGGCCATACCTAAGAGAGTTTGAGGCATGTCTGTGAGACCTTTTGGAAGGAGACTACACTTCCATCCGTCTGACAACACTGTCACTAAAACTGGCTGGGTGTTGTGTCCAGTTGTTCAAAATGAACCCAGAGTGTAATATTCATTAAGGACCTGGGAGAAGTTAGGGCCGGAAGAGTGACATCCTCTTCCTCCATGGTAAAGATGGTTCTAAGCTGCGACAGGGAACAAGAAAACATGGCCCACATAGGACGAGAGTTTTTTTTTTTTTTTTACTCTTGGGTAAATTGATCAAGTGTTTGAAAGCACCTGGGTCCTGTCAAGCAACCCACTGACTGCGCTCATGTTTAATCTCTTGCTCTCTTGAAAAGAAATATTCACAGAAATAGCTGGGGTAATTGGGAGCCTAGGATCTGGCCAACTGGAAGGGATAATTGTGATTTTCAAACTATAATAAGCCTATGATGGGAAGATGTTCTAGCCAACGCTTTATTTGCTGCATTATGGCTGAATTAATTTATTTGGGAGTAAAAATGTGTGTGCTGCCTGATTGTGTATATATGAATCATTGGATCCTGATCCTGTTCACTGAAATCAGAAGCAGTTCTACTCAATGCCCCCCACAGATGAAGCAAAGCCATGCTGGGCCCACACCTCCCTCAAGAGGCGCCAAAGCCTTCTAGCAACAGCGCGAGGCAGAGGATCCCTCTTGAGAAATGAAACACTCCTCTAGGACTTATCATGAATGGCTGTCCTTTAAAGTAAAGAAAATGTCATACATCGGGCAGGTTTGGCTTTGCCCCCGGAGGGTGCAGATGCCGGCTGAAACCCGGAAGGCATCCATGCCTCTTGAACAATTGTCTGGCCTGGTCTTCTGACCGATTTAAAGATGGCTAACTGTTGGCAAGCAACAGGGTTAATGAAAATGAGAAATCTGCCACCCGCCCACAAGAGCAGATGGGATGGCTGGATCAAACCCCGGGGCTGGATTTGGTTTTTGTCTGGTTCACCCTCCCAAATTAGTGGTGTGATTCACCCCAGAAGGTGACAGTGTTGGGATGTGTAAGGGAACGGGTGCCAGTGCTGGGCAGTGTGTCTGAACACCTACCAAATGTTGGTCTGCAGGGCCTGTAGCTCTAACACTGTTCTCCTAGGATCCCGTACATACACAGTGCTCTACCATATCAAAGAGCAAGCTTGGAAGAGGAAGAGGCATCTTTTAACCTCAGATGTTACCCCCTTGGCCTGCTTTTCCTGGTGCCTAAATGCATCAACTCTAATCACGGTGAATACTAGAGCCAGGGTTCCATGGTGGGCTGAAAAGCTCCCCTCAAAAAGATACTAAATATCCCAATCACTGTAAACCAAGTGCGCCCTTATAGGGAGAGAAGCACTTTTTACCAGTATGGTTAAGGGTCTTGACACTGGATAATTATCATGGATTATCTGTGTGGGCCTGAAATACAACCACATACATCTGCACAAAAAGAAAGCAGAGGAAAATTACATCACACCCTGAGGAAAGGAGGTTATATGAAGACAGGGCAGAGAAACCAAACAAGGATGCTAACTTTAGAGACAGCCACAGACCAATCCAGATGAACTTTACTGATGCGAGAAACACATTCAACCCTCGGGCTTTCTTGAGGAGGCTTGGTGCTGCTGACCCCTTAAATCTGACTCGAGAGTCCTTGGTTTGGAATCCTGGCCTCTAGAACCATAAGCAGAGGAATCTCTGTTGCTTTAAGACACTAAGTTTAGAGTAATGTATGGCAACACCAGATCACAAGATTCGCAGTTAGAGAATTAATACTCCAAAGGGTGCCCAGTAGCCAAAGGCAATAGACCTAGAGCTGAGGTGCCGGTAAAGGGGCTGGGCGGGAGGGGGGGCTCTTAGGTCTCTCTACAGTCCTGGCCCAAGGTTCCCAAGGTAGTCCCCAACTTGTGTGGAGTAGCCTCCTTTCCCTAAACTTTCATTGATATTCTGAGCAATTGGAGCTTTAACAAACTTAGACTTTCTTTGCAAGAAGCAATTGGAACCTTGTATCAGCTCTCCATGCTCCTGGAAATGACTTCCCACTAGGGCTTGAGAGATGATGGTTCAGTGGTTAAAAGCACTTGTGCTTTTGCAGAGGACTGGGGTTCAATTCTCAGCACCCATGTAGGGCAACTCATTACTACCTGTAATTCCAGCTCAAAGAGATCTGACTCTCTGGTGAGCTTCACTGACACCACACTCAAATGCATAAGCCCACACATACACACACACATAAAAAAATACATGACTAAGAATAAAAATAAAATCTTAAAGGAATAACCTCGACCCCTACTCATGCATGCAATCCAAATTAAACTCAGTGAAACAAATTCAGAACATCAAGTTGGAGGGACCTTGTTGGGAAGAAAGGGGTTTGGGGTGATGGGAGACAGTAACAGGAAGTGGAAATGCCCCAAAGTCAGTATATACACATAAGAAATTGTCAAAGAGGCCAGGCGATGGTGGCGCACGCCTTTAATCCCAGCACTCGGGAGGCAGAGGCAGGCGGATCTCTGTGAGTTCGAGGCCAGCCTGGTCTACAAGAGCTAGTTCCAGGACAGGAACCAAAAGCTACGGAGAAACCCTGTCTCGAAAAATCAAAAAAAAAAAAAAAAAAAGAAATTGTCAAAGAATAAAAACATGTGAAGCAACCAAAATCTTCACATGACCCCTGCTATTTACTTAGCTCCATTATCCCAGTTATTGGTAAGATGTCTGGGGCCAAATAGAGTCAGCTGACTGGTTGTGAACCACTTTAAACGGAAATGCGTTCCCTAAGAGTGAGCTATAGTGAAGGCCCTGGAAGTACCAGGTATCCATAGGCCAATTGCAATGGAGATGGCAAAGAGATAGAAAGGGAAGAAGGGAGAAAGAGAAATGGAGGTTAGGAAGAAGAAAGAACCAAGACAAACCTCTCCTTAGGGTGCCTGGCAAAGTAACTTAGCAACTAATCTTGTTCTGCCTTCCCTCTGTCGCTATGGTTTTGAAGTGTCACTCAAGTGTGCTGTTTAATCTTTGGTTGCTTGTTGGCTTATTGCTCTGAAAGTGCTCTAGATCCCACCTTCCACTATCACTAGTACAGGTCTAAAAGCCAGTGGTGTTCAGTAAACATTTATTTGACTTCTGGTCCTAAATCCTACAGCCTATATTGTAGGCACCAATGCAATTCTGTTTTCTTACAGGTGAGGCCACAAAAGCCTATGAGAACCCGTCTGATACAGGGACAACCACACAACCTGTCCCCCTGACACAGACTCTAGCCATCTCGGTAGCTGAGGCCGTCTACAGAGTCACATCAAAGCCGTTCACAGCATCTGTATCCAGCAGCCCCAGAGCCCAACCCATGGGCCGCAGGAGCCAGGACATGGGTGAGTAGGTGGGTCATGGATTGTTGTGTGCTACAAGGGCAGGTAGCGTATCCCGAGTGGAGCAACTTGGTTGGAGCCTGGTGTACAGTGGCCAGTCCTCGCCTTTTCAGCTAGGAATTAGGGAGCCCGTGAGACCATCACAGGCGTGGGAGGCGGGCTGTGTCTTTCAGGCTCAAAACACAACTACCGTGGCCATACCCACAAAGACAGGACAGTATGCGAAGCATTATTTTTACAAGATCACGGCTCCCCCAAAAGCACAGCTGAAAAAGACAGGAGGTTTAATTCTCAACATCACCGCGCTGCTGGATTCTGTTGGTTTCCGTAAATAATAAATGGCCCACACCCCAGAAGTCTTTAGATATTAGGAGTAAAACCAAAGAATCCCTCTAGGAAGCCAGATAGCTGATGCGCTGCTTGTCACATAATTCAATCTCGAGTTTCTCCCGGGCTTCCATCTTCAGCGCCCTGAGATAAAGAGCACCTGTGTAGGATCAAATAGTTTCCCAACAAAGCAAGGGGGGGGGGATGGGAAATTGTGCAACAGAATCGCTATTATCCTGGAAGGTTTATCTGAATAGTTCCTGTCTGGTGACACATTTTCCTGCTTGGAGGAAATTCCCAGGCCTTGTTTTCAGCCTCTCCCCCAATTGTCAGTCATTATAGCCATGTGGCAGGACCCCCCCCAGCCACCCATCTCCCCATCCTTTTATTTCCTGCAGGAGAATGTACACTTCAAGGCACTGGGCCCTTTTCTAATCAACTGACTTGGATTAGCTTACTAGATCATAGCAGCCCTGGGGGGGCAGGTCTATATGACTTTTAATTTGAGCGACTCCATTGTTGTGGTGAAGAAACTAAGGAATAAGGAGAGCGGGAACAAGTCCTAGGTCACACGAGTGAGCAAGCAGAACAGGAATCCAAACATCAATCCCTGGAATTGCTGCCATCAGCAAACACATAGGTAAAAATCTGAGCCGTGAAGTGGCAAGATCAGAGGCTTCTGGGCTTCCCTAACATCGTCAGTGACTAACGGCAACTCTCAGCACAGCACAGCACAGCACATGCACTCCCTGGGCCGAGCACATCACATGCTTTATCATATTCTTGGCACTGACTCCACTGTAAATGTTCCATTTTATAGGAGCCTCATGGGGGAAGTTGTGACCTAAGAGTCCCAGATCAGAGAATCATAAAAAAATAATAATAATTTTGAAAGTTTGGAAATAAGTCAGACACGCTCCCCACCCGATCTTATTCTTGCTTAATTTCATTAATAGTAACACAATTAATGATGTCTGGCAGCGACAAGAGAGAAGCAGCCTGTGGTACTGGGTGACCAGGGTTCATAGGAGTCCCCGGAACCAGCGCTTTTTCTTTATGACATCCCAGGCTCTTCATTCTTTCAAATACACTCGAGTGTCTGAATCAGCTGTCGTCTCTCCCAGAGGGCTCCCGTTCTTATGTAACAGACAACAGTGACTTGTGGCTTGTTTACTTGGCTTCTCCGGGCAGCTTGGGAATCTTGATGCCAATTTGGCTGAAAACTCCTCAAAAAACCTGAAGTAGTGACTCCCAACCTGGCAAAGCTTTGCTATTCCTGGCTTTGGGACAGGGGCTTTGGACAGCAGCCTCCCAGCCCGTCACTAGTCCCGTTTCTTACTCACACAGCACCCGCTTCCACACAGCTCACACGCTGCTGGGTGCATCCTTGGGGAGAGAGAAGCCTCTGTGCAGCAGGCACCATAGATGCTAAGACGGGAGCCCAGGTAGGGAGAGAAGGAGGAGTTCTTAACCACTGCATGGCCCAGCCAAAGCCATTCTGCATGCGGGGGGAAAAAAAGCAGATTTGGATATCCAAATGCCTTTGTCCTAAAATAACAGCTGTATTGAGACACCCTTCACATCCCATACAATCCACCTGTCTAAAGTTCTTATTCAGGGGGTCTTAGTATTATTCAGGGGTTCTTAGTATATCCATAGTTATATGACCATCACGACAATCACATTCTAGAACATCTTCATCGCTCCCAAAGAAACTCCATTCCTGTGAGCCTGAACCTGAGTCACTACCCCTTTGGTCCTAGATCAGCAATTCTCCACCTATGGGTTGCGACCCCTTTGGGAGCCAAATGACCCTTTCACATGAGTTACCTAAGACCATCGGAAAACACAGACGTTTGCATTACTATTTGTAACGGTAGCAAAACTACAGTTATGAAGTAGCAACAAAAATGTTACAATTGAGGGTCACCATACCATGAGGAACTGTATTAAAGGGCTGCATCATTAGGAAGCTTGAGAACCACTGTCCTAGATAAACATCTATCTACTTTTATGAATGACCCTCTTTAAAAATTTTTCATCAGTGTGAGATTGTTACTTTGTAATTTGAGTCCATAGTTCTCATGTGAACTTCGTAAGTGATACACATGCTTGTAACATCAAGGAATTGAAGCCCACGCCCTTGCTGTTGCTCGGTAGGACCTCCAGGAAGATGGCCTATGAGCGTAACCATTAATAGTAATTTAGACTGCTTTGTGCCCTTTTCTAAAATATACTTAATATAAGACTATATAATAAAGTAGGCTAGCGGTAGAAGTCAGTGAGGCCCCCAGGCTCCATTCCCAACTTCATGGGTGCCTTTCTTGAAGCTTAGCTGTGCATATGTGCTATGATATTTTAACCCAACTACATGAAATCACCTTTAGTAAACAAATAACTACTTTTTTTTTTTTTTTTTTAATTTATTTATTTATTAAAGATTTCTGTCTCTTCCCCGCCACCGCCTCCCATTTCCCTCCCCCTCCCCCAATTAAGTCTCCCCCCCAGCCCGAAAAGCAATCAGGGTTCCCTGTCCTGTGGGAAGTCCAAGGAACCCCCACCTCCATCCAGGTCTAGTAAGTTGAGCATCCAAACTGCCTAGGCTCCCACAAAGCCAGTGAGTGCAGTAGGATCAGAAACCCATTGCCATTGTTCTTGAGTTCTCAGTAGTCCTCATTGTCCGCTATGTTCAGAGAGTCCGGTTTTATCCCAGGCTTTTCCAGACCCAGGCCAGCTGGCCTTGGTGAGTTCCCAATAGAACATCCCCATTGTCTCAATGTGTGGGTGCACCCCTTGCGGTCCTGAGTTCCATGCTCGTGCTCTCTCTCTTTCTGCTCCTGATTTGGACCTTGAGATTTCAGTCCTGTGCTCCAATTTAGGTCTCTAAAAAAGAGGAACATGGGATGTACTCACTCATATTTGGTTTCTAGCCATAAACCAAGGACATTGAGCTTATAATTAGTGATCCTAGAGAAGCTAAATAAGGAGAACCCAAAGAAAAACATATAGGCATCCTCCTGAATATTAACCTTCAGCAAGCGATGAAAGGAGACAGAGACAGAGACCTAAATTGGAGCACAAATAACTACTTTTAAGTTCAAACAGGCTGAAATACTCTGCCAACGACAAGAAAACCCGGCTCACAGCGTTGACAGACAGATCGCTTGTTATTGTATATGTGTGACTTAAACGGAGAGCTGAGAGAAGTGGGTGTGCCTGGGCGTTCAAACAAAGCCTAATTCATTTAAGAAATATTTGTTGAGTGTCTACTATGTGTCATCGGACAACATTCTAGAATACAACAGTGATCATCCCACCCCAATGCACTAAGATCCACAGCCAATCCCTTCCACGCAGGTCACCTGGCATATGTGGAGCCGGAATAGGGACTGACTGTGTTTGAGGCCGGGCAGTCATCTTTGTCCTACACTAAAGACTAAGGCATCCTCTCAGGCAGGACACAACCCCTTAGACTCTAAGTGGTTCTCAACCCTTAAACAGAGTTCCTCATGTTGGGGAGACCCCCAATCATAAAATTATTTCATTGCCACATCATAACTGCAATTTTGCTACTGTTAGGAATCATTGCAAGCATCTGATATGCCACCCCAAGGGCATTGCGATCCACAGGTTGAGAATCACTGCCTTAGAGGAAGGGTAACAACAAACTATCTAGATGCAGAAGAGACAAGAGCGCTCTCAGCGCATGAAAGCAAGCTTAGGCGTGGGAGGACTCCCAGGAAGCAGGTGCTGGACACACTTCATGGCCCCTTCACTGACCCATGAATATACTAGACAAGACATCAGGAAAGACCAAGCCAGGGTTAGGAGTAATGAGCCAAGACCCAGGGGCACAGGGATTCTCTCTCACGGGACTGGAATAAGGCTGTCTTCATAGGAGAGGCGCACCCAGCACCAGAGAAAGCCACCCAGAAAACCAGATCCATAGCTATTCTTCTACGAGAGTTCTGCAAAGCTAGACAAGCCACAGGTCCAGCTGGCTCAGCTGGGCTCTCTCTATTTTAGCAGGCAGAGTGGCAGCTTGCAGTATTGTCTTCCCAGTCAGGTTCACTTTGAGAAGCATTTTAGTGGCCACAGCTGGTGTAGCGTTAAATGTATGCACAGTACGGATAGACCAGAGGGGTAGAAGGGCGCCCCCTAGTGACAAGACCAAAAATGGCAGGGCCATTTATTTGCCCTCCAGTCCTGGGCAGGGACTGGGAGGAGAGGTAGGAACTGGGGCAAGAGGTGACTGGTATCTACCAGCACACTCCCTTTGACACAGAGTGAGTTCCAGGACAGGCAGGGCTACGCAGAGAAACTCAGTCTTGAAAAACCAAAACCAAACCCAACAAACACACACAATTCCTACTGCAAACTGAAATACACAGTTTGGACAAGTCTGTGGAGAAATCAATGACAGAACTCACCAAGAAAGAGTTGTAAGAAAAGTGTTATCCAAGCGTGGGAACAAAGGTCGTGGACGTGTTCACATGATGGGAAGTGAAGATTTACTTACCCGCCATTAGGAGTATGGTAAAGTCGCCATACAGAAGCCCAAATGCACTGCACACACACAATGGAATGCTTGCTATACGGCCATAAAGAAAAATGCAGCTACGGCGTTTTCAAAAAAAAAATGGAGGGAAGTAGAGATCATTGCTTTAAGCAGAGTGCAAAAGACAAACATCCCGTGTTTTCTCTCACGTGTGAAATATAGATTTGGGGGGGGTGTGTATGTGGGGGTAGGGGTGTGTGTATGTGGGTGGGTGGGTGGAGAGAGAGAGAAAGAGGGGGGCAAGTAGAACAGGGACTAAGAGAGAAGGGGTCTAAAAGAACAAAGTGGAGGAGAGCAGAAGAAGGAGGGTACGAGGGGGGTGGAATATGTGTGACCTGAAAATGGGGAGGATTATTTGGGGGTACAACACAGGAAAGGCACCTCCAATAGGGGAGGGAGGCCTCGGGAAAGACAATGGGAAGGATGGAAATAAATAGGAGCATAGTATAATGCTGTGTATATATAAAATGTCATAATGAATAGAAATTAATAAAAGTAAGTAACTGAAAAGCCAATATGCATGGGCACTGGCTGGCGTGAGAAGATTGCTCCATCAAGAAGGTGAGCGGTAACAGGGGCTCCCGGCCTGCGGCTGCGCTTGTGTGCTGTCCTTGAGAACGGGTGTGCAGAACGAGGGATGTGTTTCTACATACCAAACCCAGAGAGCAGCCACTGCTGGATAAACAGTGCATGAGGGCTCCTTGTCACACACAGTATGTAGAGAAGACTTCTTTACAGAGTGCCTGTGTCTCTTTAAGGGATCGTGCGGATAATAAACTGCCTTGACATAAAGCAAAAGGAGAAAAAAAAATCCACCGTGGCCAGACCTAAAAGACACTAGAATCCTCTTATTACCTCCTACGAAACGTGGGTCTTTCCCTCAGCTAACTTCCTCCCCAAGGGGGCTCTGTGTTTCTCTTTGCAAACTCCTCCATCTCTCCTCTCGCCTGAAAGCCTTCCTTCAGAGAAACTGCCCGGGAAGTGATGAAGGCTGAGCTCCACGTGACTCTCCCGGAGTCATAGAGGCTAACCCATTGGTTGCTTTTAAAAAATGACTGAAAGCCAATGCTGTTTGCACCGACTTCATGTTTGCGCAGCTTAGGCAAATGGCTAAACGCTACGTGACATTTCTGTTGAAGGAGTACTTTAACCACCCCACATGGCACAGTTGAGACGAATTATGTTTGAGAACCAGGCCCTTACAAACAATAGATTTATTTTGCCAGTCATAAAATGCAAGGGTGTTTAGTGTTTAAAAGGTCCAGCCACCATTCTAAATTCAGTCTACTTTATTTGTTTATTAATTCATTTATTTATTTACCTACCTATTTGTTTATTTATTTATTTTGCATTCCAATGCCTTCTTCAAGGCAGGTTCAGACAGCGCTGGGGCTTTGCCTTGGTTCTGACCTTGGTCCGGGCTTGCTAGGTTGACTCACGGAAAGACTGAGAACAGCCAGGTTCCCGTTCATGCTCTGACCAGTCCAGCTGCGATTTCAGGCCTGTGGTCCCCCACCGCCTACACGAGCAGCAGACACAGTCCTGGCTCCCGTCCAGGGGAGAGCTTCAGCGTCGTCTTCATTGCTACTCTGCATGGTACTAACTACCCAAGTCCTCCCCGTTAGGATTTGGAGCAAGTAGAGCCTTAAACCAGTTGGGCCAACAAAATGCCCGGCCCTCAGGTCCAAACCTGTGAGGAAACCTGTACAGGAAGTAAGGAAGACGGCAAGTAACCCAGGCCTTTGCCCTGTCTTCCTTTCCCAGAGGCGATTTCATACAGGTTTAGATAGCGATTCCTAAGGATTCAGTAACAAGGCTCTCAGAAGCCTGAAAACAGATACTCTCTGAAGTTCCTGCTTAGGGAAACTCATTCCAAAGATCAAGGGAAATCTTTATCATCTCCCGAGAAAGGGAAGAGCGCCTCTTGCTTGGAGACATCTGTTGTGCTTGCGGGGGAGAGAAATGCATTCTCTCCCAGGAATGCGCTTCTGAATTGCGACATCCAGCCGGGCTCCTGTCTCTTCGCTGACTTGGTGCTGCCACAGAAGCCGAATTGAATCCCTCCACCCCGTTCCCCGTCAAGAACGACGGGCGCTCCTGACCATTAAGCCGCGATGGGCGCTCCTGACCATTAAGCCGCTTTGTCAGCCCCGCAGCTTCTGTTTCGTTTGATACCCGACTAGAGAGAAAGATCTAGTCCCCATCCCTCCCACCCCCATCAGGATGAACTGCACAATGACGCCTTTGCCCATGTATGCTCTGTAGTCTTGGCTTCAGAGCCAGAACTGACCAAGCCATGGGGCATTCTCTCCTCTTGTTCCCGTGGCCCAGATTTCCGCCTCCTCTGCAGTTCCCACCCCTCATGGTGGAGCCAAGCGCAGATGCTGGGGCTCAGCCTCAATGAAATTTGCATGTTCCAGGGTAGGAGCGTGAGGATTAGAATTATTGAGCAAAAGTAACAGAGATGTGAGAGAAATAAAAGGCAGAAACACAGGACAGCATCGGGAGGGAAATTCAGTGAATAGTGAACCACCGAGAATTCTCCACCCACTTAAACACTTCGCTGCGAAAGGGGGGGGGGGGCAACAGACTTCATTAACAAGATATAAGGAATAGACCCAGTATCCTGCAGGCAGCTACTCCCTGGAACCCTGGCAATCTCCTTTGAAGGAGCAGGAACAGCAAGGTGGAGCGAATCCACCTCTACACACCAAATACTAATTAACCAGACCCTAGGTCAGGCTTGCTTGTCTGTGGCCACACCTGTTTTCAACAACTTTGAAAGAGCAAAAAACACGCTCAAAACTCTCTGCCCTTTACCCTAGGTGGGACAAGCTCACATCCGTGGGCCCCACACCCAGATTGCAGAAACTGTCTGAACCAGAGCCATTTTCAGCAGGGGACAAAATAAAAGAAGAAAGTAGTTGCTGGTTGCGTGTATATCTACTGAGCCTGTAGAATGCCCAGCGGTCCCCAAAGATGCCTAGAAGCCTACAGGAGCAGGGGTCAGCCTAGGCAAGCCGCTTGCTGCTTCTAGTTATGACCCTAGAAATGCATTTCCATGGTCACCCTTGTTTTCTCCAGCTCAATGCCGGGTCAGCAGAGTTTGGCATGCCAAGACATTTCGAGCTTCAAGAACTATCTTTGTTTAGTCTGCTCTCAACAAGACAAAAAGGGGGCTTTTATCAAGTTGGAGACCCAAGGACTTATACTATCTTATGTCCCCTCCAGAGAGTCCACACTAAGTAATCTCCTCAGAATGGCCTCTGGGATAAAGTGTAAATACCGAGAATCAGCCGTGCCCTGGGGGTGGCTGGCAACAAGGCCACGTTCCCAGTCAATGGCTCCTGTCTCCTTTTTACTGTCTGACCACCTTTGAGTTGATCTGAGGTTCTGTCCTACTAAACGCATCTGGTCTTGTTCCTTTCTTCTAACCAAACCATCTTCCAGTTCTTTCGTTCCATGGGTTTCTACTTCCTCTCCCGTCTCTTTCACGTCTTTAGCCTCCTTTTAAGCCCACGTTCTGTCCATTTCTGCAGCTCTTTTCCTCTCACCCATTACCCTCCTTAGCTTTAACTGTCAGCTTGACCCATCCTGGACTCACCTGAGCATCTCAGCTGAAGGAGTGCCGGGAGCAGATTACCTGTGAGCTTGTCTGTAGGAGGGTGTCTCGATTTTTAATTGATGTAGGAGGTCCCTGAATACCATGGGAAGCACTGTTCCCTAGTCTTGTAGTCCGGGGCTATAAGACAGCTAGCTAAGCGGAAGGAAGCTAGAAGCAAGCCAGCAAGCACCGTTCTTCCAAGGTTTCTGCCTTCAAGTTCCCACTTGAGTTCCTACCCTGACTTCCCTCGACGACGGTCTATAGCTAGAAAGTGTAAGATAAGCGAATTCTTTCCTCCCAGGAGTTGCTTTTGGTCAGAGTATGGTAACATAGCAACAGAAAGGAAGCTGGAAAGCTAGCATTCCCACAACTGGCCTGAGTCACTCAAACTGCCCCTCCCCTGAAAGAACTCTCAGTGTGTCCTTGCCTGGGAAAGACTCACAGAAATGGATAGCCACGAAAGCTCAGAAGAGATCCTGCTGGGAGTGGGGGGGTGGTGGCTGGGGGCACACCGAATAAAGGCAGGTGAGTACACCTGGGGTTGGTAGGTCTCCACCCGCTCTCACTTCCAGTGGGCTCACACTTGTCAGGCAAGCTGACAAGTTTCTCAGCCCTAAAACTGTTAGATCCTGGAGTTACAACAAGTGCATGAAATGCATCTGGTCGAAGGCCCTTCCAAATGATTCTCTACCCAAACAAAAGCTCTTTGAGGTCCTCAGTAACCAGAGGAAAGCTGAGCGTCAACTCGAGGGACACTTTCAAGTCTTCAAACCTCAACCTAACGTCTCGTTGTTTCGGGGATTAATCTCTCCCATTCCTGCAGTGGGTCCTTCTGTCACTTGGCAGCGCATGGTAGAACATTGCACCCGGAACAGAACACAGTGCTTGTGTCTGAGAATTACTGCTCATTTGAAAATAGTGCTGGCCCCAACCGGGCAAGCTCTGCCTCACAGTTGACTCCTGTCCTACTGAGCCTGTAACTCTCAAGTCCCTCCCATCTTCTGTTCTCTTGCTTCTAGAATAAGCAGGTCACCTGAGTTCTGGCTATGCATACTTGAGTATGTGTACCCAGGTAAGAATATCAAGTGTGGCCTCCTGGGCTCTGTTGGAGTCAAATAAGCTTCTCCGGCCTGGAAACCTAAGCACAGAATTAGTGTTTCTATGAAAGAAAGAAAAAAAAAGGTTTCCAGCTCCCAAATAAATAACTCTCAGTGTGTATTGGAGGGCATCCCGTTTGTAAACCTGGGGCCATTGATGCCTTGTTGGCATGAACTCATGCCCAGGGCTAGCAAATGTCCCCAGTGGTTTCTAAAAGTGACTTTGCAGCAGGCTGCTGGCGTGCCAAGGCCTTGGGCACAGCTGCTGGCCTCTGTTCTCTTCCTGTGTGGGTACAGCAAGAGAAAGCCTGAGGAAAGTGTTCTGCCCTCTTGCCCTAGGGACACACAACCAGGAAAGGGGACAGGAAGTCACTAGCATCGCCCAGCTCTGGGGGCCTGCTCACAGCCAAACTTCTACTTCCTCCTCAAAGCACACCAGAGACTCACCAGGGAGGAACTTGGGGACTGTCAGGCCACCTGGGCTTCGGGCCCATAAAGCTTTATAGGTCCAATGGCTGTAAGTTGCAGCTCCCTCTCAGGTCCTAGTGACTTCCAGATGTTCAGGGGAACAGCAGGCTCTGAAAGCTGCCTCAGTACCACATTGAGTCAGAGAAGCAGGATCATTATCCCTGGTCTTTTTGACGACTTAACCACATCAGGAGTTACAGTGCCAGGCCAAGCTTTTCTGTGGTGCAATCAGATGTGTGGATGTTTGGATGTTTGGATGGATGGATGGATGGATGGATGGATGGATGGATGGATGGATGTGTGGATGTTGGGATAGATAAATGGGTGGGTGGATGGATGGATGGATGGATGGATGGATGGACTGATGTGTGGATGTTGGGATGGATAAATGGGTGGATGGATGGATGGATGGATGGATGGATGGATGGATGGATGGATAGATGGATGGATGGATGGACTGATGTGTGGATGTTGGGATGGATAGATGGGTGGATGGATGGATGGATGGATGGATGGATGGATGGATGGACTGATGTGTGGATGTTTAGATGGATGGATGGTGGATGTTTGGATGGATGGATGGATGGATGGATGGATGGTGGATGGATGGATGGATAGACTGATTTGTGGATGTTTGGATGGATGGATGGTGGATGGATGGATGGATGGATGGATGGATATATAAAGAAAGATTAAAACTCAGTTTCAGGAGCCTACTGACCTGGGCTCAAAGTTCAACCAAGGCAATGTGTGTGTGTGTGTGTGTGTGTGTGTGTGTGTGTGTGTGTTCCAGTTTTCTTATGTGCGAATGGGGTCAGAGGTGTACCTAATTCGGTTTAATGTTAATTACTACTTTCAAAGTGGTTCTGACTGCCCTTGAGCGAGCTCGGGGTAAACATAGGTGGTTCCTGGGTGTTCTTCCTACTGGAATTCACTCAGAAGAGAATACTTCCCTTAGATCTAACTTTGTGGGATGGCCAAACAAATACTGTCATCAGAATAATTCCCCATTTTGTGAAGAGCCTTCCACTCTTCAGAGGGACTGTGTGCGTTGTTGAGAGCCTTCCACTCTTCAGAGGGACTGTGTGCTTTGTTGAGAGCCTTCCACTAGTCAGAGAGACTCCTCTGACTTTCCCTGTGGGAGTCAGGCCAGGATAATTCCTCATGATGTCACAGGAGAAGGCTGCAGGTGAACTGTGGACACGGTGAGTGAGGCATGCCTTGTCTCTTCTTGGCAGCCTCTGATGGATGGTCTTCTGACTTCTTTCTTCCTGGGCCATCCTGTCCCTTTCTGACACCTGAACACAAATGTCCTTTGAAACATTTGCTTCTCACTACCGCCAAGTCCAAAGCACACCAAGTCTCAGCTGTCCAAATATTTTTCAGGCCCTGGCTATTAAATAAATGAGAATTTTGTTCCGATTTGTCCCAAGCGAGACAAGAGTGGCATTGATGGACAGGCTTTAGGGACAAAATTAAGAACCTGGGGTCACAAAAGCCATAATGTGTTCATCATTCTAGCCCTCATGCTGAGGGAAGTTTTAAATCCTTAAAATAAAATAGCATTGTAAGAATTTTGGGGGGAAAACCAGAGAAGCGACCAGTATCTTTTCAGAAAGGAAAATAGTGCGGTGCTGATTTTCACCAGCAGGTGGCACTGGAGTGATAAGGGTAGAGTAACAATATTTAAGGATAGTTTTGAAGGTCTTGGTGATGGCAACAACCCCACTCAACCTAGTCAAAGCTCGGAGAGGGTGCTTCTGACTCACTCAGAACCAGTGATGCCCACACCAGGTTAACCTAGGTCTTACCCCTCAAGGACATACATAGAAGTTTAACCTTTTTAAAAACTCCCTGGCCTCGTTACATGAAGAAAAAGATACTAAGTCACACTTGGGTGACTTAGTAGTTCCAACCTCAGCAGAAGAGACAGCCTTTAGAGGAAAAAAACTTCTCAGGCCCTCGAGACCTCTAGGAAGGGCATGAGGCTGGGGCACGGGGCAGATAGATAGAGAAATAAGCCATCTTGTGTTGTGAGGCTTCCCAACATGCTTGCACTGCCTCTGAGCCCCTCCTGACCTTCCAGATTTCCCAAATAAGAACAGAGTGTATTGGATAAAAATCCCCCCTCTCCACCACCCTTTCTACTTCACAGCATGTTCGTGCCCTAGAACCCAAGGGCCACGCTTCTTTGCTCTGAGGCATGAAAGGAGAGGAAACTCAGAAACTGGCAGAGAAGGCCAGTTTGGAATATAAGCCAAGCAGGTGGAATGGGTGTAATTTAAATGGTATTGGGTGTATATTGAATGGTTAATAAGGATGGGTGAATCGGTGGGTGGAAAGATGGATAGATGACTGGAACAGTGGGGAAATTTTTTAACTCAAAATACGTCAGATGCCTAACAAGGAAAGCAATTCCATGTTCTTGGTATATCTAGAAGTATCGTAGCACCAACCGGCCACTAACGCAGCAGGGACCATACAGAAGTATGTTGGGCTGTTTTTGGCTGGATGAGCTTTTTGGGAGTCGGGGATTCCTTTTAGTCCTGTGTCCCTTGGTGAAGAGGGAACGAAGCACACGTCTTTGGTTTTAAGAGCTCCGTGTAGAAGGAACATCACTAGGATTTCATACTGCTTCCTCCAAAATCCTGATCCCGTCTTCCACCGCTGGACTCTCTGCCTGGGAGACTGGGAAGCAACACCCTAGCACTTCCCTTCAGATCGTATCCTGGATCAGTTTTAGTAACTTTATTTCTTTTTCCGGAAATTCAGGGGAGACGGACCTGTGGAAGCCTGGACCAGTCCTTTTAGATTCAGGTAAGTATCCATTTGGCCTCTCGAGCCCGTCCAGACAGAGATGCCCAGCCAGGGAGAACGAGGATGGCCTAACAGTCCAGCTGGTGGCTCAGGCAGCCCGGCTGTTTAAAAGCTTCCTCCTGGGACCTTCAGGTCCTGGTTTGGGCCCATTCAGACTTACCAAGGGATGTGCGGGGTGATACTGGTTCTTCAAAAGGGAGAGAGGAAACAGGAAGGCAAAGGCTGGCGGAAATGAGTTCCCAGTGAGATGGGCTTAGACCCCCATTTCTTCCAGCAGCACGCACAATTGTTCCCTAATTCAGTCCCCTTTGAAAGTGGTATTCAGGAGGGCTGCCTGGTGGTGGTGCACACCTTCAGTCCCAGTGCTCAGGAGGCTGAGGCAGGTGAATCTGTTGTGAGTCTGAGGCCAGGATGGTCTACATAGCGATCTCCAGACCAGCCAAGGCTCCATAGTAGGACACTATCTACAAAACAAACAAACAAACAAACAAGAAAGTTAGAAGAAAATGGTTTGAGGTTTTTCATTCTCATCAGTGTGTGTGTGTGTGTGTGTGTGTGTGTGTGTGTGTGTGTGTGTGTTTACCACATTAAATGCCTGACCTTCTAACAAAGCGTTCCTGTTCTTGGGAGGAAGCAAGATTTTTCTGGCAAGGGGAGACAGGGATAGGAAGGTCAAGCCTCTAAACTTGCTCCCCCTCAACCCCCCACACAATGCAGAGCTTTGAGATGTGTCCCTGGGAGGCTTCTGGCTGAGAAACACTGTAGAGCACCAGAAACGAACTTTCCAATGATGTGAGGAAGTGGGGCAAGCTGGCTGACCTTTCGGGGGAAGATGAAGTCATGTGCTTTGCAAACTGAAAAAAAAAAAAAGGAGGAGGAGGACACTCACTACAACAACAAAAGCAAGGAGGACAGAACCTCACACCTGCCTCCACTGCCAGAAATTTCCAGAACTGCCAGGCATGCTGAAAACAGGGAGACGTGCTTCCTGCACGTATTCACTGCCTCTGAGCATCCCAGTGGTCGCAGCCGTCCCAACAGAACGCGCACTGGCTGTGTCTGTGGCTTATCATTGCGCTCTGCGTCCATAGCCTCACCAGACACCGCACCCCCGCCCAGCTGAAGCCCCACGTCCACACAGCCTTTCCAAGCATCCTGTACCTCTGTCCCTAGCCTCAGAGTGCTGGGGCCGAGACCCTGTCTGCCCTGCTCTTCTGTCCGAGCTGTGCTCCACTCTGGCACACACACAACCTTCTCTAGATCACCCTGCGTGTGTCTAACTCATCTTTGCTCAGTGCCTGTATCACCAAAATTTGGCCAAGGACCTACGTGTGCTGAGCGTAGTAGGGGTCTGAACAAGTCAGACTCATTTCCTGACCTCCACAGTTTCAGAATTTTAGAGATAATAATGTACTCCGGCGTGCCTGTAATGTTTTCGCATAAATAAACCAGGCCTTAGATAGAACGAGTTCAAACGAGAGCAGATCAAGGTCCTCCGAGCATCCAACAGAGTACTCTTGGGCATTGCTGTCAGGACTTACTTTTCTCAGGATGGGGCCAGGAGGGGAAAGAGGTTGCTATGAGCCAAGCCGGCTATGAATGTCCACTCTGTCCCCTTCTCTGAAATAAGGCCAGGTGTTCCTACACTTGGAAGTCACAACAACTTTAACTTCTCTTTCCAGGATCTGTGCCCGAAGAAGAGTTCAGCACACAGTCCTCGGAGCTAGTGCCCCAGGGAGATCCAAGTGAGTTAGCTGGCAGCTAGAAAGCCAGGATGTTTTTAGCATCTGATTAGCGCTCTCTCTCCCCTACCTACTCCCTTCCATTGGGACCGACTCTACCTACCACAGATCTATTTCTCCCCTATCTTCTGTCGCTGTTCTAAAGAGAATGGAGAGCTTCTGAAGGATTTAAAGTATCTGCATGCGGCGGGGGAAGAGGATTGAGTCCTTTTTAACGTCACTATGGCAACAGGGTGAAGAATGGGAAAGGGTGGGGGAGCGAGGCGGATGAAAAGAATTGCCAGGCTGGTCGGCAGGGGCATGGGTACCACGGAGGTAACGGAAGCTAGAGCTTGAAGCTAGAACCAGAAATGAGAGAAATAGGCAGATACAAGAAATATAGAAAAGGAAGAATCCATAGGATTGGAGTGGGGTAAGACAATTAAACATGACATCCACAGGACTCGAGGGCTGGAGCAGAGTAAGACAGTTAGAAATGGCATCCACAGGCAACTTAGCTGGTAAAGGCGCCTTCTGCTAAGCCTAATGTCCTAGGCTCTATCTATCCACGGTGGAAAGAAAAAGGCAACTCCCAACAGTTCTGTGTGTGTGCTCTCCTCCCCCTGCCCCCCTACACTAAGTAAACACATAGATGTCATTTAAATTTTTTAAAAAGAGACTTGTGCAACTGGATAGATGGAACTGTGCTAAAGAATGCAGGATGAAGCAGGCTTGGGGACAGGAGACTGTCTGTGTCTGTCATTTGCTACGAGAGATTCAGTCCAACAGCAAGATCTGAGGCGTGGATGGGAGGGGACAGCCCAGTCAGAGATTCAGAGTTGGAGACAAGGTGACAGCGCATGTCATTCTTTATCACATTGAAAAGAGAAGGAATGTTAAGTGGATATTAAAACGCTTCAGAATTTAAAAAAATCAAAAGTTCCGAGTTGGGAGATTAACTGTGGCTCAAAGCACAGACTAGACTGTGGAGCAATGAATGTGGTGTAGATGAGCTAGAGAGAGAGAGGACCCAGAAACGATGAACGACACTGGGCAGGGGAGAAGACACCCAGGAATACCACCAAGGAGGGGCTAGGGAACACAGGGAGGGTCCTATCTTCCAACATAGCAAAAGAAAACACTTGAAAATGCCCTTACGTGGTTGCACAGCATTTGTCCCGACTCTGCTGTAAGAAATGCCCGTGGTGTGTTTTAGACTAACTATGCCCATCTCTTGCCTAGTACCTATTGCACCATCTCTCACTAGACTTGCTACTGCAGTAAGGTCAGAGGACCAAGAGCATCCAGCAAGTTGCCCGGGGAACTTGGAACAAATATAGAGGCAGAGCCCGCACCCCAAACCTACTGAGTCCAGAGCCAAAGCTACTTGTGGCCCTTGAGAGTGGCTCACAGATATTGTGTGGGAACTGCATAAGCACCCGTGACCTGTGCGTGGCTCTGATATTATCCAAGGTTACAAAATATGGACCTTATATTATATGTATTGTATAGCACAAAACATGAGTTCATCGATAGAATTGTACCACGAGGAACTGTACTGCAGAACTAAGAAAAATTGATTCCCGTAGACACTACACCTGACCTTTCTCCCTCACCCTGAACCTTCCCTGTGACCATGGATAGGACACTAAGGCAGAGTACCCGTCAGTACTGACGTCATCTTCACATCAGCATGCTGTCGTTTCTGCAGAAGAAGCCCGCTGGGTCTTATCCTGTATATTCCTTGAGGCAGAAGAGTAGCCATTAAAACATCCTGTGAGTTTGGAGGCAGGGGCTTTTGCTTCAGTAATAGAGTGATTGCCTAGGATGTACAGTAAGACCTGGTGTTTGGTCCCAGAGAGGATTAAATAATTTTAAAAAAAAAATCCTGGGAGACCTAACATAGGTGACTTCTGCATCAGCCATCAGCAGTCAGGCCAGACAGAAGTCCAAGAGAACGAACCAGACAAATTGCTTGCTGTAAAAATGAACACGTTGTTCCTGAACATAGCTCAAGATGTAAGAAAGAGTAAGAACTGTTCTTGAGGAACCAAAACAGATGCTACCAAATCCGTGTACTGTTTTCTTGAAAATAAGTGAACCGGGGAAACCCGTTATTCCTTCCTAGAATCGGTTTTCCTCTATCTTAAACAGCGATGTTGAACTACTCTGCTGGTGTCTTGAAGGAAAACCTTTATTCTGAGTGCTTCTCAAACTCGAGGGTCCTCTTTAAAGGCAAAACGGATTCTGTACCTCTGAGTGGATCCCAGGAGTCCATCCATGTTTCCGGAAACCCGTTAGTGGACCGAAAGCCCTGAAGAACATTACTGCCACCTGCTGGCAATAATTCACAGTGCAAGGCAAGACCTAGAAAAACACCCGTTGGCCATTTGGGAGTGACATTATAGCAATTCTGCCTGTCTTCTGTTTCACCCCTGTCTTTAGAAGATTCTTTAAACCACATTTGGTTGGATTGCTTTGTTTCCTTTTATCTTTATCTCAGGGTTTCGCTTAGAATATAGGCAACTTAGGAGAAAGCCAGCTAGATAGGGAAGACTAGAAAGCACTTGGGGCAAAAGGCTGTGAGATTTGCTACACAGAAAGATGGAGCAGAGGGAGACGAGCATCCCTCTGGTCGCCCCAGGACCTCCTCTGATTTCAGCAGCTACTCCAGCACGTTCTTCCATTCAACTTTTCTCCATCCACCAATTCTGCATCTTCACTCATTACTAACTCTTTCTATTCAGTGTTGCCTCCAACTTTGTTAGCTCACAAGCACTTGGCATTTTCAACAGTCTCTTCTTGTCTGTGGGGCCTTTGTTAGTGGAGGGCAAGCAACGCCAGCCCCAAAGAAACCATGTGTCCTTTATAGAGAACACGACAGCCATTAGGAACATGCAGGTTGTCTGCGCAGTTTCTCCCTCAACCACAAGGGGGTGCTGGCCCTCAGGTGTTCTCGAATGCTCCAGATCAAAATTCTTTATTCTTCAGGTTCTCTGTAAAAGTGGTTTTTTTCCCCCAAAATACTATTGTCTCCTCAAATGCAATCATTCAATAATTCATTCCTCATTCGTTTTTTATTAATCTTAAGGCTATATGGACTCCCAATAAGGTCCTCAGCTCAGCAATGAACCGTTAGTTTTATCATACTGGGTCAGCACCACGGCAGAGGGCAACAATACTGCTTTGTTAGCCCGATTAGCACTGAAGGCTGAAACTAACTTACAGCCCCACCATCCACGCCACCTTTCTCACAACTATCTGAAACAGCACATCTTCCTTTTCCGCAGTTTCGATTACCTGTCGTCACCTGCAATCTGAAAATATTAAATAGAAAGTTCCAGAAGTAAATAACCCTAAATTTTGAATATAGTATATTCTTGTAATTATTCTGCTTTGTTATTAGTTATTATTAGTCTCTTGGTGTGGGTAACTATGAATTAAACTATATATATGGTTTACATATGAATGTATATGGTTTAACGCATAATATATATTCACAATATACTATATATAGTTTAATTAATAAATTATAAGTTTATATAAACTATTTATAATTTAATTTATAACAATGAATGTGTATCACATAAATACTTCCAATATATGTATCATTCATACACATATACATATATATACCGAAACAAAATGTATATATGGTTTTATTGTGCCTGGGGATTCAGGCAAACTCTGTGTTCCTTAGACCCCAACCCCAGGGGACAAGGGAACACTGGTTTATTTGAGGAGATCAGACATTCTATCCCTGAACATCTACCTACCCTACTCTTTCACAATAGAAACGGGGAGGGATTCAGCAAAGTCACAAAACTGTCTTACAAATGTATGTGGATAATTTCCTCCACTCTTTCACCTAGGGAAGTGAGAAACATTCTATCTATTTCTAATTCTATAATTCCTGTTCCCACCCTTTCCATTCTGGCCTTGTGGGTTCTTTCACAACCCACATATTTCACGAAGGGTGAGAATAAAAGGCCACAAGTTCTTGACACTTGGTCATGGCAAATCCTCACGTCTACGAGACTGTACTTCCTTGCTTGTGTGGGCATGCGTGTGAGGGACGGGGGGTTAAGCACACGTGTCTGTGCAGGCACCCTCACCACGCGCATGATGCAATGTACCTGCTCTGTTGTTCTCCATCTCGTTCCCTTAGACAGTCGGACAGGGTCTCTCACTGAGCCAAGGGATTGCTGTTTTGCCTAGCATGGCTGCCTGGCAGGCTCCTGCGTCATCCTGGCTCTAGCCCACACAGCACAGGCATCTACACAGCCACACCCAGCTTTTCATTTGGATGCTGGGGATCCCAACTCAGTTCCTCATGCATGCTCAGCAACGCCCTTACCCACTGAGCCTTTCCCATGGCTTCTAGGCATCTGCACTTCCGTGGTCTGAGCCTGGGAATCCATCTTGAGGCTCTTCCCAAGTGACGTCGGGTGTCACTGTCTTCTGAAGTCTACAGTGGTGACTGAGCCGTGGAATTTTAAAGCAGGTGGAGAAACAAGAACAAGCCCAGGGATCCAGGACCCTGGTCCTCGGGGAAATGGAGTTTGCACCTCTTCTACCTCTTTTCACTTTCTTCTCAGTGGATTCTCTGAGCTTGTGGTGAACGAAAGCCACAAGATGCCTAGAAGGGAGCCCTGCAAGCCTTAGGCGGGAACACAGAGAGAGAAGATGCTCAGATAAAAGCCCTCAGACCCAAACAGAATCACAGCATCTTTTTCCATCCCCGCAGACTGCAGAGTTGACTTGTCCTTCTTAATTGACGGGAGCACCAACATCGGCAAGCGCCGCTTCCAGATCCAGAAGCAGTTCTTAGCAGATGTTGCCCAGGCTCTTGACATTGGCCCTGACGGTCCTCTCATGGGTGTTGTTCAGTACGGGTAAGTGCAGCTAATGCTCTGAGCCCGGTTTGCCAGTGGCACTGCACAGCTAACTTCAACCACAAATATCAATGTGTCCGGAAGCTCTCATTCGTTCTCTTCTCTAATGCAAATGTAATTAAAAAACCAACAATAGAAGCGATCCATCCGCCACTGAAGAAATATGAGCCTTCCCAAAGGGAAGAAAAGGCTAAAGATACATGCTTGGGAGTAAATGCCATTTGCACTTATGGTTGATGCAGAGAGTACTATTTGTAGGAATCAAGAGTGTTGGGTGCAAGTAACGAATAACCTACTTATGCTCCACCAGTCTCCCTATCTCTAGACGATGAAAGCTAAGTCGCCTTTTAGCCTTGACTGTGAAAACATTTGTCTGAGGGGCTGCGACCTTGGCAACGCTTACCTGAAGGTAAGACGCCAGCTGCCACGGAGCTTGAGGTTGTGTGTTCTCTTTCCTACACTGTCCACTGGGTGACAGAGAGTTCCGTAGTAGAGAGGGGGGCTCCACCAGTCTTGAACATGGAGACTACTGGCCCCGATTCATCTAATTATTTCATTAAGGGTAAGATTTAAGGGGCCATAGCAACATTCCAAACTCAACCTTCTTTCCCCTGAATTTGGAATAATAACTCAATCTTAGTTTAGGTATGGAAGGGGTCCTCCTTACAACAGATTACAGATACATGGCTGATCACCATCAAAAGAAAAAGCAGGCATAAACTTCCCATTTGTAAGCACATTTCACACAGCTATGAGGGGCAAGGTCATGATCATGCTATCCACCAAGGGGCTTCGCGTACCCATGAGGCATTTCTTCCACGCAAACCTATCGTCTAGCCCTCAGAACTGAAAAGAAACACAGAGTTCGGCTCTCTTGCTTCACAGCTCCGCAGACCATGTGGCCATTCCTTCTGAAAATTATGAGCATTCCAACGTTCGGATACCTCCATACGTTCCCTAGCTGGCAAGCAGCCCGGGGGCGACCTGGGGCAGCACATTAGTTACGGATGTCATACGGAGGTGTTAGCAGCTTCTTCTTTGAGTTACTAGAAAAAGAAGTGAAAATGCTTTCTTTTCCAAATAACTTATAACAAGTACGTTTTTAGAACTCAAGTCTAATACATTCATTCCCATCTTCTATTTCTGACAGGGAGGTTAGGAGCTTGGCTGACTGGCACCTGCAAATAGTCAGAGATAATCAGTTGCCGCTAAGTCACCAAACAGTGTCCTGTCACCTTGTGAGGTTTTGACTTGAAATTGGGTTGGGGGGGGACCAACAACAGCAAAACAAAAAAAGTGGCTTTTTGGTTATTGTTCTCTTGTTCTCAAAACATCACCCCATTTTCTCTCCTATGTTACTTTTGAAGACAGCAAGCGCAGGGCCAGCCTTCCTACAAAGAGCCAATACCAGTATTTAGTGCCAGATGGTCTAGTCAGTTTTACTGGAGGAGTCAAAGCTTGCGTCAACAATAGCTGGGAAAAAAAGCTGGCCGTACCTGGGTTTCCGGTGTGATATGAATAGGTCAAGGGAAAAAGAAGAATGGCCCCAGATGTTGGGTGTTGATGAGAATTAAATAATAAATATATCAGGGAAGCAAAATCCATAGAAGGTCCTTCCAGCCTGCTGAGGTGCGAATGTGGCCCCAGAGTTTATGATTGGCAGCTTCACTCTCAGAGCTATAGTGGTGTGAGGTGGGGACAGCCAGGGTGCTTAGCAACGGACTCGCGTCATAATCAAGGGACCACGTCAATTATCAAGAAGGTGGCTTTGTTATGAAAATGCCTCTGGCTCTCCTCGCCCTTGCTCCTGCCTCCCACTGTCTGCTAGGGGAGGGCAGAGCACTAAACCTTCCCCGGAAATGGGGTCTTTAACCACCAGAAATACAAGAAATACAATTATTTTCCTAATAAGACACCCAGTCTGTAGCATTATGATATAGTAACACAAAGCAAAGAAACACAGCCCCTCCTGCAACATTCTCCTGTGTTTTCCCGAACACAATCATTTGGAAGAAAGCGTTTGCATCCTTGCTTTTCAATTTCACTCTCTAAACACTGCCTGGTGCCTGCCTTTTCTCCGTCTGGGGTGCTTATTGTTTAATTTAAAGCATTTAGGGCAAATGTGTGTCTATCTTTCCATTTTAATGCCCATATAAGCCAATCTGTCATCTTCGCCTTGCCCGTAGCAGGGTGTGGAGGAGCGCCTGGTGAACTGGCTGGCGGGGACCTGAGTTCTGACCTTAGCCTCACTGGGGGACCTTACGCAAGCACTTAACCTCTCCGTGTAAATGCCGACACCTGTAAAATATGGGGTCAGCGGATGATTTATTAGGGCTCCGCCAGCCCTAGCATTGTATAATTCAACGGCTGCCTCAGAAGATAGCCAATAAATGAGCGCTGGGCTGGCCTGCTGCTTCTTGCTTGCAGTCCCGAGACCCTATTAGCTGTGATCCATGATGAAATGAAGGGCTGCCAGGGCTGGACAGCCGCTGTGGACTGAGAGCAACCAAATGGAGGGCGTCCTGACAGGGTTGAAGGGGGTCACGTTATCCAGCTGAAATTGCTCTTGATTGCAGGTGCACAATGATCCCACCTCCCATCTCTCTTCAATTCTTCATCACTAAGTAGCGTTAGTGCAGACCGAAAAAGGGGAGTGGCTAAGAGACTGGACAGACTGGGCTGTGACTTTGAAAAAGGAAAAGCTTGTCCGGTGGGGAATCTGATTCCCCTCACAGCCTGGGGATTCTCACCAGGTCCAATTGCCTTCTGTGTGAGTCAGGGGTCTCCAGAGGAACGGAACCAGCAGGAAATAGGATTGTCTGACTTGGTTTATTTGATTGGCTTACACAATTAGAGCCTAGATAGTCCCACAGAAGCTGTCGGCACGCTGAAGAGCCAAAGAAGTTGGTTACTACTCCCATCAAGAAGCAGCAGCTGAGAGCCAGAGAAACCAACGATAGAGACTCCATCTGAGGCCAAATGTTTGAATGCCTCCCAGAGAGCTGCTGGTTCGAGTCCATAGGCAAACACGGAAGACGCTGGCATCCACAGACAATAGCAACAGCAGAAAAATGCACC
Organism: Microtus pennsylvanicus; assembly: GCF_037038515.1. Taxonomy (NCBI): domain Eukaryota; kingdom Metazoa; phylum Chordata; class Mammalia; order Rodentia; family Cricetidae; genus Microtus; species Microtus pennsylvanicus. The sequence continues at coordinate 26,491,721 of NC_134599.1, forward strand.
TCATGAAAGAGTAGACTCCAGCCCCTTCTGCTTGAAGACTTTATTTATTTGTTATTTACGTGTGTGAAAGAGAGAAAGAAGATGCAGGCAAACACATGCCGCGGCACGTGGGTGGAAGCCAAAAGACAACTTGCAAGAGTTGGTCCTCGACTCTTCCAGCTTGGTCCTAGGGACCAAATCCTAGGATGCACAGTGAGCATCTTTACTAAATATCCAGAAATCCTGCCACCCCTTTCTCTGCTTTTCCATTCCATCCCAACCTCATCCTGCCCAACCCATAACACACCCTGGCTGGGTCTCCCTAAGTCAGTTCATACCCACATACCGATATTCTCTGGGAACACCCCCTGACAAGGCACACCCAGACATTTGCCATGTGTTTTACTATGGATCCTTCCGGTAAAACTAACTGCCCCGTTCTCCGCTCACACACAGCTAAAATCATCCTTTTATCTTGGAATCAGGAAGCCTAAAGGCTCCTGATTTTGCCTTGCTATAGTGTCGTGAAATCTCCAGGCTTTTCCTAAGAAATGCCTACCCTGTCAAGAACAACTGCAGAGGAAGGGGTGGAGGTTAAGAGGAACCTGAGGAAACCCAGTGACTAAATGTCTCCACCTCTCATGCTCCCACCTCCGTGTCCACTCTCGCCGCTCCACGCAGCTCCCTTGGAGGAGTTCCTCAGGACAGCAGGCTCAGAATTCAGACTTTTAGATTTAGACTCTGCAAAAATTAAATTAAGAACTTCAAAGACTTATGCCAAGTAGTAAGGGGGAAGTAAGAAGTAAAAGCCCTGGATGTATAAATCTGGGGAACGCAATGTATTTGATTCCTCAGGGAGTCCTAACTGAAAGTTTCCTTGGGCACCAAGAGCCACGGGTAGCCCTAGCGAAGTGTTGTGGTGTGCTCACAAAACTGATGTGTAACTGCTTTTGCTCGCTCTCTCCCTCCCTCTCCCTCCTCTCACTCTCTCTCCCTCCCTCCCTCCCTCCCTCCTTCCCTCCAATCCTTTCCTTCCATCCCTCCCCCTCCTCCAATCTCTCTGTCTCTCTGTCTCTGTCTCTCTCTGTCTCTCTCTCTCTCTCTCTCTCTCTCTCTCTCTCTCTCTCTCTCTGTCCATTCTCCTCTTGGATCTGCTTCTTCAATGTTTCACCTCGCACTGGCCGCCTTCTTTCCTGTGGTCCCGCCTGACAGAAGGTCTGGCCCTCCACAGCACTGGCATGTTCTCTCTCCCCTGTTCTCTGCCTGCAGAGTTCACAACCCACGACTGTGACATCCTGTCAGCAACCATGACAATTCCTCCCACAGTCATCCTCCCAAGCCTCCACGAGGTCAGGTGGCATTTGGTGCAGACTCAGACATCCCGCACGACTTTCCTAAGAACACCCACTAAATGCGCAACCATGGGAAGAGGGCAAATATCAGACGGGATAATCCCCCAAATGTCAAACAAGATAGACTTCAAAGGGAGACTTGCTCATCCACCGGGGAAACTATTCATGATTGATGCTTCCCACCAGCCCAAGGGCAGAGACTCAGTGCTGGAACCCGAGGTCAAAGGTCAAGGCTCTGACTTGCACGTGTATTCTAAAATTAAAATTATACAACTTGGCGGGAATGTGATTGAACTTAATTCCAAGGGGGGCACGAACCGAGGAAAGCCCAGTCAGAGCTAATTGCTATAGATGACATCCAACAGGCAGGGTGACTGCAAACAGCAGGAAGCCTGCTTTGTAGCTCAGTCTACATCCACAGGGAGCTACCCGATCCCTAGCCTTCTGATAATTGTTCATTTCAGTCCCGTAAATGGAAAGGAAATATGCATGTTCTCTTGGACTTCATTGCCAACACTAGTGCCTCAAAATAGAAAAAAAAATGGCTTTGGAATACAGCAAAATGCTAGTTTTCTTCATTTAAAAATAAATGTGCCTTTGCCCTGAGGTTTACAGCAGCTACCTCTTTGATGGGGTGTGACTTGGGCTACACCTCCTGTATCATCTTGCAGCCTTGGAGATGCCCAGTCACAGACAGTGAAGCGGTAGGCAAGCAGGAGCTGTCTGTGGATCAGTGGCGCCACCTATGTGTGGACAGTCAGAGTGCAGGGAGGAAGTGAAGACGGCATTGCATGTGTAGCAGAATAAAGGTCCTTACAGCTGTCCACATGCAAATGTCTGAAGTGTGTGAACCAAAAGGACCCCGCTGACATGATCAGAGATGGTCACCTTGCTGGCCTGTCTAATAACAAGTCTGTGAAAGCCAGAAGCTTTTCCCAGCTATTGTCCACCAAAAGGACACGGACTAGAAAAACAGAGATGCCTATTGCAGCTTTGAAGACAGAGGAGGCTGTCTGAAGATGGAAAGACTGAGACTCTGATATTTGTTGGGTCCAAGAGGCTGAGTGTTTCAGTAGTCCTAATGTGGTTTAGAGACAGCCATTGCGGACTACCTGAGCCACCTCCTAGGAGCCAGTCTAATAAATCCCCATACATACATCTATGTGTGTGTGCAAGACATGATATATAATGTATGGCACATGATATATAATATATAGTATATGCAATATATTGTGTTTAGTATATTGTATATGTATTATTATATCATGTGTTGTGGTGTATAATAATAGTATATGATAATTATCTATAACATAATTGTATATGATTTATAATTGAATACTGTATAGCATATATTATATACTTTATAGCATGTATCTTGTATGTTATTTTCATATATTTTATATTATATATATTAAAAGGGGATTTATTAGACTGGCTCTTATATAGTATATACATATACTCTATATCTATTTATATAGTATATATATATATATATATATATATATATATATATATATATATATAGTGGCTGGGCAGTGGTGGCACAGGCCTTCAATCGTAGCACTCAGGAGGCAGAGGCAGGTGGTTCTCTATAAGTTTAAAGCCAGCTTGGTCTACAGAGTGAGTTCCAGACTGAGAAACTCTGTCTTGAAAAAAAAATATGGTTTAGTATATATACTATATTTAGTTTACAATATAGTTTATGTGATATATGATATAATATGATTATATAGTATATATACTATAGTATATATAATATACATTCATCCAATCAATTCTGTTCCTTTAGCTAATCCTAATACACCTTCCTGTGTGGTTCTCTTGAGGTACATACAAAACAAACTCACTTGGCTTTGCCAGTGATTACCCGTGAAGTCCTATCTCACATTGGCTGGGCTTGTGGGGGATCCTCTGAGATCACCCTCCCTCCTGAAAGCAGACAGCCATCTTGGTGTGCACATCAGAACCACTTAGGGAGTCCTTAAAACTCCTGACGCCCAAATTAGACATCAGTTCAGTGACATCACTTTCTGCATATGGAACCATGGATCCCCCAGCTTCTCAGTCGTTCTTCATACAACTGGAGAGAGAAGGCGTGACTATTCCCACGGGCCTATGTTGCCCTCATGTGCGGCTCATGCTACTGACTCTCATGCCTCCTTCTTGGTGACCTAGACAGGGCTGTGGAGCTCCGTACCATAGACTTGCTCTTCCCTTTCTAGATTTCTTCCTTTGAAGACTTAGCTTTATTTCTAACTGTGTGTGTGCATGTGTGTTTATGTGGGGGGGGGTGAGGACAGTTATCCATGGAGGGCAGCGGAGGGGGTCAGATCCTCATGGAGCTGGAGTTACAGATGGTGATGAGCTGCTGATGGACACTGGAACCGAACTTAAGACCTCTGCAAGATCAGTACACACTCTCAACCGCTGAGACATATCTACAGTTCCCGTTATGTAGACTTATCTATTCTCCTCCCTTCCGTGCCTCTGGAGACCTCATTGAGGATCATCTGGAATTTTAAATCATTCACTAAGACGCTGCTACGTGAAGAGTGAGCCACGGCATCATAGGACAGTTCTCAGCCTGTGGGTCACACATCAGATATTTGCACTACAACTCATAACAGTAGCAAAATTACAGCTATGAAGTAGAAACAAAATAGTTTTACAGTTGAGGGCCACCACCACATGATAAACCAGAGGAAAGGGTCACAGCATTAGGAAGGTTACCAATGAGGTAATGCATGACCTCAGACCTTATGCTGGTTTTCCAACAGCAAATCTGCATTTTTAACATGACTCAATGTGACAAGAGCTTGCTTTAGCTGCCTCAACATCCCACCTCTCACCGAGAAAGCCCCCCAGTGTGGTTACAGATTAACATCTGGCGTGCCGGTTGCCTCTGTAGGGACTCTGGGGTCATTAGTTGGAATGTCCCATTTTCTCCAGCAGAAAGTGCTTGAGACAGGTCTATTTGCTACTCTCGGGGAAATACTGCTATTAATTACATAAAAACTCATCTAAAAGCTCAATTCTGGAAGACCCTATTTCCCCTTTTCTTCTGCTAGGAAATTAAAAGACCAGTGACCACATGTAAGGTTTTTGCACCAAGTCCCTCAGCAGGTTGGCCTAGGTCTCTTCCAGTCAGGCTGACAGTAGCTGCTCCCGTGAAGCTCAGAGCTGTTGAGAGGCTGGAGCCAGAATCATTTTCAATATGAGCCCTCAAGGGGAAAGTCTGTCACGTCCCCTGCAGCCACCAGCATGTTCCCTAGCACCTCTTCCTGATCTCATAGGCATGCTTCATTTCAGTGGCCAAGTTCACACCATGTCCATTTCAACCCACAATGAAAATTAAATGGCTAAATATAGATTATTTTATAGTAAACTTCAAACACTGCCTGATTAGAGAAAACCATTTTCAAAGATTCTTGCTGGAGGAACTGTGATTAACTAATATTTCTCTACTGGCATAACATTATTTTGAGAGGTTCATCCACTTGTTGAAAGTATCGGGAGGTAGACCAGTAGACTCTGGGACACCAACAGAACAGTAGGGTTAGGACATTAGCAGAAGTCCTCCAAACTCCAGGGCTTCCTAAATCTCCCTGAGAAGGAATCAATAGATTCTTTATTTTAGAAACTCCCAGGCCAATGTTTGATTTTCTTCTGGAAGATATCAAGTAACCAACATGGTTTAACAAAAGCCCCTAGTGAGTTTTAGCACCAAGGAGATGTGGACATTTTGTTATACCAATCTCATCTGCCCCGACCCAAATCCTTCAGAAACCACCTCTTCTCACCTCGGACGGGTGTTCTTGCTCCCAAAACCCTCTCCCAGGAGCCATTTGCAGGCGTGCAGATTAACCCCTTCTGTGTACAGCTATCTTGCTAGTTCTGAATCATTCACTTTGCATTGAGCCTAGTTCTTCTTCCAAATGTAGAATGATTACATGTTTTGCCCTTAAGGTACAAACTTTATTACTTTTCTCTCATTTTCAAAGTAAATCTCTAATCTGCTGAGACAGAAAATGTGGCTTCATTTGACGAGAACTTGGAATAAAATTAAAAATTCAAAGATTGCCTACACAAAACTATTAGGGGCATAATCTTTTATTTTATTTTATTTTTTTTATTTTTTTTTTTTTTTTGGTTTTTCGAGACAGAGTTTCTCTGTGGCTTTGGAGCCTGTCCTGGAACTAGCTCTGTAGACCAGGCTGGTCTCGAACTCACAGAGATTCGCCTGCCTCTGCCTCCCGAGTGCTGGGATTAAAGGTGTGAGCCACCATCGCCCGGCGGGCATAATCTTTTAAAATTTAATTTAAATGAATTCTGTCTGCTCCTGTTTTCTGTTTCTATAACAAAGTACCTGATGGTTGTTAACTTATAAGGAAGATAATTTTATTTAGCTCACATTTCCAGGGGTTTGAATGTATCACTAGCTTTTGCCTAACTTCAATGTGGAGCTCATGGAGGGTGTTAACCCAGGGCAGGAGTTGCAGAAAGGATGGTGATGATGGATGCTAAAAAGAAATCTCACGGCCGGGTGGTGGTGGTGCACGCCTTTAATCCCAGCACTCGGGAGGCAGAGGCGGGCAGATCTCTGTGAGCTCAAGGCCAGCCTGGGCTACAAGAGCTAGTTCCAGGACAGGAACCAAAAGCAAGCTACAGAGAAACCCTGTCTCGAAAATCAAAAAAAAAAAAAAAAAAAAAAGAAATCTCACGCTAGCTCAGAACTGAGTATACTAGAGGGCTATTTATTTAGGGATAGACTCACAGATCACAGTCCTCTGCTGGAACGGAGAACAGCAATCGAATCCAGCAGCCAGAAGAGAGAGCTCACACTTTACATCAGCATTTATAATATAAGAGGCCAAGCCCAAGAGGGAGGGTAATTTAAAGGCTACTGGATGAAGGATTTCCCGCAGCAGGAGGGCATATGTACAAATGGGACCAATTTCGAAGAACTATGGGGAGGTGTCAGGATCCTCGTAACAACCCATTCTTGTGGGAACTGATCCAGTCCCTAAAGGCCCACGTTAATTCCTTCCAAAGATGTTTCTCCCATCGCTTAGTTACCCTCTGCTAGGGTCGAGTCGGCCACCTACCTATCTCGAAGAATCTGCCATGTCAACTCCATCACTCTGAAGACCATGCCCCCAACACATTAACTACTCCAGAAAAGCAGCATCGAAACCCTAGTAGCCCTGCCTGAAGAATAACCGGGTGACCGTGTCAGGCAGACAACCCATGCACCCTGGAAAAGAATAAACACAGCCACAACCTCCCATGCACTGTCCTAAGAGTAGCCATCGCTTGCAGGTTAACAACACACCCCTTCCCATAATGCACTCAGAATGAAATTTCGTAAGCATATTTTTGTTTACCATGTACTAAACTTGTCTGCCCTGTGCCATTGGAAAATATTATTCATGTAAGTTTTATCTAAGTGATTTGATTACATTTTTCTGGGAAACCCTTCATGGACGAGTTCCATGTCTTTGCCCATAATCATAATTATCATTGATTCAGCCGTTGGGAAGGGTTTCAGAGGTCCCCAGTCCAGCCTTTTAATCCACTAAGATAACAAATGTATGTAATAGAGTTTCTCCTCTTCAGGATTCCACAGTCTAGTTAACGAGCCAATATTTTTAAAGAAATGGCATTAAATAAAACGAAAAGCACCTTTTATCAAGTGTATGACTGGCTGGACCACATGCCTCTGAAGATGCATTTGCGTATGATGTGTATATGTATGACGGAATGCCGGCAGGTGGAGGGTGGGTTTAGCACAATATTGAGGAGAAGTCAAGGAGAGAATTCAGGGAGAGAGAATAGATGAATGAACGCCTCCTACTCAGCTAACCTTCCCTACTCTTACACGGTCCGGTGCTCCAAATCAGGGAATGGTGCCGTCCACTTTTAGGCTGTGCCTTCTCTCACCAATTAAAGCAGCCAAAATAATCCCAAAAAAGCATGCTCATAGCCAAGATGATCTAGACAGTCCTTCACCGAAATTCTCTTTCCAAGTTGTCCTAGCTTGTACCAAGTCAACAATTAGAGCTGCCCTAGTACTGTATAGCAGTGTGTCTCCACCACAGAGGAGAAAAACAACAGGCTCCTGCATTGCTGTAAGACCAAAAGTCCAAGAAATTTAAGTCACATCACAGACCCATGAGAAAACGTTCCACATTTTTAGCTACTTTAGTATGACATTCTAGTGTCACGCTTGCTTCAAAGGCACGCCCCCAGTAGCCTAGCTCCTCCCCCCTCATGTTTTCACCACCTCCTCATAACACCATGTTGGGGGGTGGGGGGAACTGCTTGTTCGTCCTGGTTGCTCAGAACCAAAATAATCACACAGAAACTGTATTATTTAAATATATATGTATATAAATATATACTGCTTGGCCCATTAGCTCTGCTTCTTATTGGCTAACTCTTACATCTTAATTTAACTCATTTTTATTAATCTGTGTATTGCCACATAGCTGTGGCTTGCCGGGTAAAATTTTGGGCATCTGTCTCCAGCAGGGCTACGTAGCTTCTCCCTAACTCTGATGGAGGAAGGTCATTGGTTAAATAAAGAAACTGCCTTGGCCCTGATAGGAGAAAATTAAGTAGGCAGAGTAAACAGAATAGAATGCTGGGAGGAAGAGAAAGTAAGCAGCTCAGACTCGATAGCTCTCCTCTCTGGGGCAGATGCGATGAAGCTCTGACCCAGGATGGACGTAGGCTAGAATCTTCCCGGTAAGCGCACCTTGGGGTGCTACACACATTATTAGAAATGGGCTAGTCCAGGTGCGAGAGTTAGCCCAGAAGAGGCTAGATATAATGGGCCAAGCAATGTTTAAAAGAATACAATTTGTGTGTTGTTATTTCGGGTAAAGCTAGCCGGTGGCGGGAGCTGGGTAGCGGAATGCAACCCGCAGCTCCTTCAACATAACTCCTCCTTCTTTCTCCCAGCATTCAGTTTAGTTTTCCTTGCCTAGCTAAGTTCTGCCCTATCAACAGGCCAAGGCAGTTTTCTTTATGAATTAACCAATCATATTCACAGTGTACAGAGGAAAATCCCACATCAACACCGTGAATGAGAGTCAATCTCAACATGGGAACCTTTGAAAGACGGTCCAGATCCAAACAGAATCTTAGTCATTCAGTAAAAAGATCAAAGGCCAAAGCTGAGAGTAGAAAGGATGGAAAGGAGCCAGGCAGTGGTGGCGCACTCCTTTAATCCCAGAATTTGGGAGGCAGAGGCAAGCAGATCTCTGTGAGTCCAAGGCCAGCCTGGTCTACAAGAGCTAGTTCCAGGACACCTAGGGCTGTTACACAGAGACCCCCCCCTAAAAAAATAACCCAAAAAAACAAAAAGGATGGAAATAGACAGGAGACAGGTAGGAGATGGGTCTGACTGGGTGTAGCATTTGGTATTTTTCTTAGCCTGATAACACAGCTCATCTTTGAGAAAAAGATTTCACAGTTCTGGGGTTCAAGGGCAGGACACCAGCATCAACTCAGGTCTGCTAGATCTCTTGGGAGGCTGCAACAGTACATGCCAGTGGGGCATCACATTGCCAGTCAGCATGCCAGAGAGCAGTTCAGCCTCATGCTTGCCATGACTCACAGGCGCTCAAGGCCCCCACCATTGTCACCACCATCCCTTCCCAGTGCTGCTCCCCTAGTGACCTCAGCTCTCTTACCACTTCCACTCCCGGGGACTAAACTCCCAACATGTGAACTCAAAACAATATCCAAATCACAGCAAGGAGCTTGATTCACTCACTAATTCGTTCATTCATTCATTCATTCTTCATTCATGCATCTCCATTCATTCTTAATGCTGGGGATTGAACCCAGAGCCTAACACATGCTAACCAGGCATGCGCTGACACATGCTAACAAGGTATAAGCTGACACATGCTAACCAGGTATAAGCTAACACATGCTAACCAGGCACGAGCTGACGCATGCTACCCAGGCATGAGCTAACACATGTTACCCAGGCACGAGCTACCCAGGCACGAGCTAACACATGTTAACCAGGCATGAGCTGACACATGCTAACCAGTCATGAGCTAACACATGCTAACCAGGCACGAGCTGACACATGCTACCCAGGCACGAGCTGAAACATGCTAACCAGGCACGAGCTGATACATGCTAACCAGGCATGAGCTAACTTTGATGCTGTGGCTTGAACCTCGGGTCTTGTACCTGCTAAGCACATTCCTTACTCTACATCCAGAGCCCCTGAGGATTTTTTGACCAGCACAGTCTTCAAGGCCGAGTTAGAACAGAAGAAAGAGCCCTCTGGCAGATGCTACTGCTGGCACCGCCACAGCTAATAGAATTTCATAATAGAACCAAGAATAAAGTTAAGGCCAGCAGAACCACTGGGACATGAGGAATGGGGACACGGGGGTTTTGTGAATAAGTACAGGGCTTGAGGTCAGTGGCTGGAGGCGAAAACAGCCCTTCCTGGACGACTGTGAAGGCAAAGGGCCCTTCAGGCTGCTGTCACCAGCCACTTAGATAAGCACACTTTCTGGGCATAGCTGAGATTGGCCTGAGCCGTGGAGGAAGGCTGGGAATAGGAAAGGTAAAAGGATAGGAAGAAAGGAGAGGATGCCTCTACCAGTCTGAAGTCCTAATGGCTTATTCCCTGTGGGCCACACTGGGGTTTCAAGGACAAGCTAAGAACGCACTTCCACGCACTTTACCCAAGCAGCTGCTCAGTGCTGGGCTTTTGTTGTTTGTGGAAAAACTTTTTGTTTGTTTGTTTATTATGTATACAGTGTTCTGCCTACAAGTATGCTTGCAGGCCAGATGAGGGCACCAGATCTCATTACAGATGGCTGTGAGCCAGTTTGTGGTTGCTGGGGATTGAACTCAGGACCTCTGGAAGAGTAGACAGTGCTCTTAATCGCTGAGCCATCTCTCTAGCCCCCATGGAAAGTCTTTTTTAAAAGATTCCCCACCTCTTTAAGACTTGGCCCCACAGCCCGCACCAGTTCTGTAAGTACGGGCTCCCCTGTTCAAAAACTAAGAGTTTCAAGACAACAGCATCCTTGAGCCAAGCGAGGGCTCCTTCAAAGCGTGCAGCCTTGTGTGGCTGCATGGGAGATGCTGTCCTGGGGCACTGCCCTGCCTGTGGTTGAGTGTCAGCGTCGCAACAGATCTGATTTCATCTCACATCCTTGCTGCATTGTGACTGAGGGTGCGCACACACCTGGAAGAAACCTCACCCTTCTGGCACTCCTCCACACCCCCTCTTCTCATCGCCCTGCCACACCTGAGTGTTAGTCTCTAGAGAAAGGTCCCAATTCCGTCTCCTTGCTCCTTCCGGCTCCAGCTGCCTTGAGATTGCATTCACCTTCTGATGAGATTTCAGTCATGTCACCTACTCGTAGGAGTCACAAGAAGAGACAGATACAATGGTCTTCCTGGCATCATTATTCCTAATTGATTTCAGCATTGGGGGCACCCAGGGCATGGCTAGCAGGTCTCTGGTCACCCACGGAGGGTCTAACGTCTGACACACTTATTGCAGAGGATTTGGGCAATCCGGAAACACTGAGAGCTCACTGCTACCTCCCTATGGTGGAACCCCACTGGACTACAGTAGCAATGCAATTGTTGTGTTATGGGGTTGCATATGGTATGTTATGATGATGCTTCTACCTCTGAGGAAGCTGAACCCCCAGCCCAAAAGTTAATTGATTCCTCAAGACTACACAGCTAGATTGATAGATTTTTGTGAGTGGAGAAATCATTGTCCTGAGTTGTATACTCCCTGATGACCCCACCAGGCTCATAGACATTTCAATCCAATGGTCGCACAGTGGCCCTAGTTAAGGATCACAAAACCAAACCAAAAGTCATAAATCTGGGAGATTAACTAGTAAAGATCAGACAGGGGACGTGGGTAGAGGCGAGAGGGATGGGGAGAAAATAAGAGGGGGCAGAGGAGGGCAGATGGTCAGAATACATTAGGTACCCAGATACATGTAAGATGGTGTCAAAGAAAATCAATAAAAGAAAAGGAAATTCATTCCTGAGGAGATAAACGAAAGAGGACTTTCCTCTGTGCTCTGAGAAGAAACAAAAAGATATCACAGCTATGACACGGCACAGTCAGAAATATAACTCAAACCTTCCATTCCTGTCCCAAGCCGCCTGCTGTCCCTATGGTCCCTGTGGAGGACCCCAGACTCCGTATGTCCTTGTCCGCCGAGGAACACTTCATGAACACAGCCTCAGGCCTTGTCCCAGCAACCATTTTATTTGTACACGAAGGCATCAACCATGATTTCTGCTTTCCTCCAAAGGGAATAACTTTCTAGCTAACTTTTCTCTCTTGTTCTCTTTAGAGACAACCCCGCTACCCAGTTTAACCTCAAAACTCACACAAATTCTCAAGATCTAAAGACAGCTATAGAGAAAATTACCCAGAGAGGAGGCCTTTCTAATGCAGGTATGTGACCCAGATTCGGGTAATTCTACCTTGTTACCATGGTGCGCCTTCTATGTGGTTGTCTTATAATATTCTATATTGGAGGAGGAGGGAAAAAATAATCCATCAAGAAGTGACACGCAGCCTCTGCATCTTTCCAAAAGTGTCACCATGGATTCGGGTGCAGGGATGGTCAGACGCCGGTGCCTCAGTGGCCCTTGCCTCTGTGGCTTGAGGCCACATTCCTCGGGACTAATAGGACAGCTGTAATGACCATGTCATAGTTGGCCTATAAATACCAACCAGTTAGCACGAGGTCTGTCACTCTGGAGGTCCCTTCAGGGGCCTTGTTCCCATCAAAGTTGTTGTAACGGTGACTATGCCAAGAGACGCAAGCCCTGTGTCTGAAGATGAGTTCTCTGTGGCATCTGAACCTTCAGAGGGGCAAGTGGCCCTAGAAGTTCAAGCCTAGCTCTCCATGGGGCAGCCCCAGAAGTTCCACTGTACCTGTTCACCCAGAGGAGACTGGACAAGGGGGTGGGGTTTACACCAACCATCTTCGAAGGCTGCGGGGAAGGCTGGTTCTACTTTAGGGAAACTTCCAAGCATTTAAGGCCAAGGGAAGTCAGATGCCAGTTATGGTGGCATAAATGTACGGAGCATGGAGAAAAACAGCAAGCAGAACTAATATCCACAGAGCATCCCTGGAATTATAAAAAGTCTGAATAATGAGTTCCCTCCCTCTCATATCTCTCTAGTGACCAGAACATTAATATTTGGCAAGCGCAGAACCCTTCACAGCAGTGCAATGCTAAATAACACTAGCTGAGTCACTGAATCCTTGTCTGCAAAGCCACGCTCTCTGCATCATAAGCATGACAGAGGAGACTGCATATTTGTGTTCAATTTATTGGTAATACAAGCAAAATTCCAATGAGAAAACCTAGCGAGGCTCTCAATTCCTGATGATGTCACAGAGGTGTCCTAACGCAGTGGTAGACATTTGCAGAGAGCGATATGTTCTTAGTCTGCCTCTGCATCATCCGGGAATCCAGGGATGACTGAGGTCCATGGGAGTTGGTTCATAGAGGACCATAGGAAGGGCTGAAGAGGCACAGTGTGGTTCAGGCATTGAGAATGACTTCTCAAGGTGCTGTTCAGAGCAAGCGACAGTAAGGGAGCCACTACTTCTTCCAGTGTCGGGAAAGCTGTTCTCAAATCCTGACGACAAGGACTTTTCATGAACCTGCTGCAACCGGAAGGCAGCCATGACGAGGAAGCTGTATGCACAGCTCACAGCACCAGTGCCATGCCCTACCCTCCCCATTCACACACACACACACAAGTTCCCCCCTCACTCCTCAACACCATCAAAGCTGCCAACCAAACACAGCACCAAGAAGCCAAATATACCACAGTTTCCCCAAGTCACAGCCTCTGCCTCCCTTTCATTTCCTAAACCTCCTTCAAGAGAATCAACTTGGGGAACTAAGATGAAGCCCAAAGTACAGGCCCAAGGGACTATGGGTAATGTAGCTTTCAGATTTCAGCCTCTCATTTCAAGGTGGAGAGAATGGATGTTGAGCACTAGTCCACTTAGGCCACCATATTTAAGACTGGATTGAGTCAGAGATCTTATGGCATCTTACAACTCATGCACTTGACTATGGTTGCTTAATATGCTGGAAGGGACTGCTGGGCACTTTATGCCTCGGATTCTCAAAAGCCACGTTTTTCCTTTATGACGGGGTCTCTGCAGCCAGTTCACAAAGGGTAGTCTAAGGCATTTCTCCAGCAGTTTTGGATGCAACCACTTGTAGCTTTCAATCGACAGGTAAGACTTTAAGCTAGGGGAGCCAGGATGCTGAGCAAACCCAGGAGAGCACCGAGTACAACTGTGTTGACGCTAGAGTCTAAACAAGGCGACTGTTACTGAAATGAGAACCTGTTTGGGAATCTCCTAGCAACTGTGGCCTTTTATATATTCATATACACAAGGACTCCCTTTGGGGAACACACACACAGACAATCCATAGGATCTAAGTTGAGAGCTATGCTATATGCTATGTGCAGCCACGCTAACTCAAAATCAGAGCGGCTGTCTCAATATGCACAGGACCTATGGCTTTCCATGATAAAACTAGGGAAATTCTGGAAAGCAGGAAAAGTGGGTTGGATTAGTTGAAAATGTCCCGAGGCTCTGGCCCAGGGTGAAATACGCACGTGAGAAAAGCGTGCCACAGACTCCATCATTCCACACGATTGTGACGCTCAGCTGAAGCAGATGTTAATCTGGAAATCTAGGCCCCAGGACACTGAGTGACCTACAGGACTGGTAGTTGTCACAGCTAAGGCTGGAATCCAGCCTCTCCATTGCTAAGAGGTATATCCCTTCCATGGCCAGCCAAACCTATACCCTCGGACTTGGACTATAGAAAAGACATCACTAACCATGGAAGACAGCTGGCCACACAACAGCTGGAGCACTGGGCCCACTCCGGCTGTAAGAGGTCCGGATGAGGCTAATGTCACTCCAAGTTGTGACCCCTCCCATCCCGTGTTCTCAGACACAACAGAGAGTGTTTAGGGGCCTATAAGAGTCTAATACTGTTATTCCCCCAAGGCAGAAAAAGGGGCCCTTTGACCTCATGGAAGTCTGCCTCCCCTGCTTGCTAGGCCCTAAAACCTTCTCTTTTCCAACGGGAGACAGTTAGAAGCTCTGGGTTTTAAAGTGAAGCTAAGGAGAAACTGTACAACATTGGGAAGAAGCTGACTGATGCTGCACAGGACACCTAAAAATAAACTGATTTTTTTAATGTATAAAAAGAAGAAACAGCCAGATGGTGGTGGCATATGTCTTTAATCCCAGAACTCGAGAGGCAGGACAGGAGGATCTCTGTGAGCTCGAGGCCAGCCTGGTTTACAGAGAGAGTTCCAGGACAGATAGGGCTACTCAGAAAAACCCTGTCTAGATAGATAGATAGATAGATAGATAGATAGATAGATAGATAGATGATAGATAGATAGATAGATAGATAGATAGATAGATAGATAGATAGATAGATAGATAGATGATAGATAGATAGAGCTAGATGATAGATAGATAGATAGATAGATAGATAGATAGATAGATAGATAGATAGATAGATAGATAGATAGAGCTAGATGATAGACACACAGACAGAGATAGGAGGAAGAAGAAAAAAAAACTGAAGTGGGAATGAGCTTGTCTCCTAGCCCTCTTTGTACTGTTGTGATCTGTTCCTGTTTTTGTAGTTACCACAATCACTCCAAGCACAAATTTTCCTTTTCTTCCAGGTCGTGCCATCTCCTTTGTAACCAAGAACTTCTTTTCCAAAGCAAATGGGAACAGGGGCAGCGCTCCCAATGTGGCTGTGGTCATGGTGGACGGCTGGCCCACAGACAAAGTGGAAGAGGTGTCGCGTGTTGCGAGAGAGTCTGGGATCAATGTCTTCTTCATCACTGTCGAGGGGGCTGCGGAAAGGGAGAAGCACTACGTGACGGAGCCCAACTTTGCCAGCAAGGTACAAAACTGCCGAGGGGCCCACTCAAGGGCAGGAGCCTCTGCACTCTGAAAAGCTCTGATGACCTCAGAACTGTTTGCTAGAGCCTTCAAATGGGCATGAAACCCATGAGTAAGGAATGGGACGTCCCGCAGGGGAACTGGAATTGTCTTTTCAAAGCCAACACTTATTCTCACTGCGTACTCAGAAGCTTGCGAGCAGAGGGCAAGAGCTGCATCCTCAGTGTCTCATTTAAAATGTCCCCTTGCTCCTCTCATGGCGCCGGGGAGCCTGGTAGACTTCACACACCCATGCGCACGCACGCACGCACGCACGCAGGCATGCAAAGCGCGAGCTTCATAGTACAACTGAATCCATCTGATAAAGAAAACAAAGGATGTCTACGCTTCCCAGATCAAAATGGTCATGTTCCTGTGATTCTCTTGGGTGGCCCCACACTTGCCCCGGGGCCTTGGCATCCCAGAATTACGCCTTGATACCCACACCACAGCTCTCACCCTCTGCTATTTCCAGCCCTAAACCAGCTCCCAAGCCTCAGATAATACTGCGCCACTGGTCCATTCCCCTTTTGAGGTTCCCCAGTTTACTCCGAAACATCTGTCTGGGGTCCATGCTCCGAGTCTTTCGCCATTACCCATTGCTGCTGGGGTGCCCTGGAATGGTGCCCCAACCTCCCTTCCTGGCCATGCCTGCTGTGACCTCCACATATACACGCTGTGTACCCGCCAAAACCTTTCCCCTCCACAGCCAGCACCACCACTGTCTCCTGCCATGATTTCCCACCGGCTGTCTCGTGGGATTCCTCCTCTCCACATACGAGCCAGCCCTCGGCTCCATCCCAGTATTCATGCGCCTAGGCTGTGGAAAGTTTCATGAACCCCATTTCGGTTTTTATACATCAATAAGAAAATATTTTCTAGGAAAAATTTTAGTTATTTCTTGCTTAAAATAATTTTGTCGTTAATACCAGTTCATTTGTAGTCCTGACATCAGACTCTGCCAGATCCCCAGAGGTCTGTAGGCTCGAGGATTGAAGCCCACTCTCAGGACACAAGCCTCGTCATTTCTAAGAACATACTAACCAACTCGCTCAGGCTTTATTTGCTGTTCCCTTCCATTTTTTTTTCTTTTTCTGGAACAAGCTTGGGCACAGACAAATAAGCACTCATTTGCCTGGAGGCAGGGCTGTTGTGGCCGGCAGAGCTTGGAATTTAATGACAGATAAAATTGATGCTCCCATCTCAGGGACTGGAGGATGTCCCTGCACAGCTGGCCCTTTGTTTCATGATGAGGGGGTCCCACATCATCCCACACTGTAGGAGTGTCATGTGACACCAACCCAAGTGGCCACTCAGCAACTGTGAATCCCCTCCCTCGGGGTGCAGGGCTGCCCTGGGAACATCTCTGTTTGTGTATCAGAACAAAAGCTTTCTTTAGTCCATCCCCTGTGATGGTTGGTACCCATAAACACCCCACTTCTGGCTGATTTCCAGTGCAAATGAGTTGAGGAACCAGCAGAGGCATAAATATGAAGCTAAATCAACAACGCACATCTCCCTATGAGTTTGCTCATCTCACTGTAAGGTAGGGACTCAGCAAAGGGGACTGGAGTGAGCCCAGAGGTTACTGGAGGAGTCTTGACCTCAGCAGTACCCAGACAGAAAACTGGACTAAAGTGTACTGTAAAGTCTAACACAGGAAGTGTGACTGTAAAACCTGCCTGGTGGCAGGCTGAAGGACTTGACCCCTGACCTGGACATCTTTCCTTTCTGCCTTCCAGGCGGTGTGCAGGACAAATGGCTTCTACACCTTCAACGTGCAGAGCTGGCTCAGCCTTCAGAAGACCGTGCAGCCCCTGGTGAAGCGGATCTGTGACACAGACCGCCTGGCCTGCAGCAAGACCTGTTTAAACTCTGCCGACATCGGCTTTGTTATTGATGGCTCGAGCAGCGTGGGGACAAGCAACTTCCGCACTGTTCTGCAGTTCGTGGCCAACCTCAGCAAGGAGTTTGAGATTTCAGACACCGACACGCGCATTGGGGCCGTGCAGTACACCTACGAGCAGCGGCTGGAATTTGGGTTTGACGACTATAACAGCAAAAACGACATCCTCAGTGCCATCAAGAGGGTGGGGTACTGGAGCGGGGGCACCAGCACAGGGGCTGCCATCCAGTATGCCCTCGAACAACTCTTCAAGAAGTCCAAACCCAACAAGAGGAAGATAATGATCCTTATCACTGACGGCAGGTCCTACGATGATGTGCGGATCCCGGCCATGGCTGCCTACCTGAAGGGTGAGCACTCCTGCTATAAGCGTGGGCACAGCGGAGTTTCTGGAGGTAGAGGAGCAGGGTCCTTGATGCACAGGGGGGAAACTGTCTTTTTATGCATTGGCTCTGTCTATGGCTTAAGGAAATGTGAACAGGGAGCTGGAGAGGAGGCCCAGTGGTTAGCATTTGCTGCTTTTGCAGAGGACCCGGTCTCAGTTCCCAGCACCACATGGTAGCCCACACCCACCTGAAACTCTAGTTGGAGGTATTTGACACCTTCTTTCGATCACTATGGGCACTTCACATGCAGATGTACACAAACATTTATTTATTTATTTATTTATTTATTTATTTATTTATTTATTTTAATGTTTACGATCATGGGGAGAGTGTTAGGGAGAGAACAGTGTAGGCATCTCTGAGAAGGGGACACAGACTCAAATGGAGTCAGCCTATTGGTTCAAGTATCCTTGGAAAACCCAAAGCCTGCAGGCAATGAAATAGTAATCCTTTCTTTTATACCCTGTGGCCTAAAACTCCTTCCACAGGGGCATAAAGTAGCGGGGGGGGGGGGAGGTGTGGAAGAGTGGGATTTGATTCTATTCTCTGAAAGATTACAAACCTCTAACTTTATTAACTCCAAATCATGTTTGTACATTTTACAGAATAATGATGCTTTTAAAGAAATGCAATATTGCAGGTGGCTATTCATTTTTGTTTTGATTTTTTTTTTCTGGGAGATATTTATATATAAATTCAGGCTGGCCTCAAACACAGAATCCTCCTATCTCAGCCTCCCATGTGCTAGGATTATTAGGACATGTTACCATACCTAGAGGCAAAATACTGTTTTGGCAATGATCGTTAACCAGATCTTGGTCTTTTGGGGGAAATCTTGATTCAAAATATTTTTAAAGGATTCCATGCCAAATTTCCTGAGGTTCAGTGGATACAAACACTTACTGTGGAAGCCTGGGCATAAATTTGATCCCCCAAACCTACATAAAGGTGGAAGGAGAGAACTGACTCCTTCGCCCACACGCTCAGGGTGTGGCGCATACATGAGCTGGGTCGCGTGTGTCCCCATGTATACCCACACTAATAAAAATAAATAAATAATTTAAAATCTTAAAAAGCCAAAAAAGGTTTTAAAAACATGGAAGATGAACAAAATCTTTTATAAAATTTACAAGAATCTCAATTGCATGGAAACATCTCCTGTACAGTCCATGGACATAAAGTTCTTGTTCGGAGAAATGCTGTGAAATTAGAGCAGGCTTGAAGGAAGCCTCAAGTAATGAAGGTCAACCAAGAGCCAGACATGGTGGCTCACGCATCCCAGCATTCCAGAGGCAGAAGCAAACCGATCTCTGTGAGTCAAGGCCAGCCTTGCCTGCATTGCAAGTTCTGGGCCAGTCAAGGCTGCATAGTGAAACCTTGTCTCAAAACACTAACAGACAAAACAAAGGAAACTGAGTGGTTAGCAATCGCTAGAGACCTAAGCAAGGGCACAGAACTCCGTACCACGGTTGGCTTTGTTGTTTTGTGCCTATGTGTAATTGAGTTGCCTTCTAGAATATTATATATACTTTTATAAATTTATTTATGTATTATTTTATATGAATGGATGTGTTTGTCTGCATGTGTGTCTGTACATCATGTGCATGCAGTGCCCTTGAATACCAGAAGATGGCGCTATATACTCCAGAACTGGAGTTAGAGACCTCTGTTAAGGGCTTTAATGACATGGGGTTTCCAGTCTTAGTGCCCAACTCTGAGATTCAATATGAAAATGCAATAAGTACTATGTCCCCTGGAGTACCAAGTCCAGCCAGGGTGACCATCTGCCCCTGTTGCTCATGGAAATTTTCCCCAAAACAGTGGTCCTGGGTTCTAGAAAACCCAGCTTCTATTGCTGTTGTGTAGTTTTTTTGAAGCACGATTAATAAAAACTCAGAGAAATTGGGGCTCAGCCTGAAGGTCAAAAAAGCAAAACAGCCAGCCACTGGCTTTTACCTTGACCTCAGTCTGAAAATGGTGATCCTGCCTCCTGGAATCTCAGAATGAGACTGAGGTTGAGAGCTGTCTCCTACCATTTTATATTCCTCTCTAGTTCTGGGATTAAAGGCATGCACCACTGGAATTAAAGGCGTGCAACACCCAGTTTCTGTGGCTGCTGGGATTAAAGGTGTGTGTACTGCTTCCTGGTCTATAAGGCTGACCAGTGGGGCTGTTTATTCTCTGATCTTCTTGAAAACTTTATTTATTAAAACACATCTGAAATGCCACTATAGTTTTGACTGCATAAAGTCTTTCTATCTTTAGTCAAAGGCCCACAAACAGCAAAGCTGTTCTGGCTGCTCCTTGACAACACTGTAAAACCCACAGCTGGCTCCTTGCATCCTAGACAATAGAGAGAAGAAAAATGGGAACCAGCGCAAACCTGGAGTGAAGCAGTCATTTCTCTTTGCTCCATTCTGTAGCTGAGATGCCCAGTATCAAGTCGTCAGGAAGAGCATGCTCTCTGAGACTCTGGGTAGCATTGTCCTTACCTCTTCTCAGTCTTGTGGGTTCCTCATTCTGACCTCCATCTATTGACGCTCAATGTCTGTGTTGGGTTCCATCTCTCCCTCCTTTTTTTAAGGACCTAGTGGTATTGAATTAGGAGCACATTCTCTTCCAGCATGACCTCATTGCCACTTACTTCCTCATTATGTCTGCCAAAGACCCTATGCTCAAACAGGGTCAAAAGACTATAAGCTCCTAAGGCAACAGCTATATGACTTTTGTTGCTGTTGTATAGAGTGATGTTCAAATTGCTTGTTGAATGAAGAGTCACACTTAGCTTATTTCTAGAAATCAGAGCTTCACTGGGGTTCTCTCGTTTGTTTTCTTTGGCATATTTCTGATTTGGGGAATCCAGAAGGAAAATATTCATTGCTATCCCTTTGCCCAGGACGTTGTTTCATCCCGTCTTTGTGTCCACAGGGGTGATCACATATGCAGTAGGCGTTGCATGGGCTGCGCAGGACGAGCTGGAGGTGATTGCCACTCACCCTGCCAGGGACCACTCCTTCTTCGTGGATGAGTTTGACAACCTCTACAAATTCATCCCCAGGATCGTCAAGAATATCTGTACAGAGTTCAACTCACAGCCTCGGAACTGAGTTCAGGGCAGACAGCTGGTCGTCTTAGTGATCTTGGGACTATGCGCCAGCATTGCCCCTCTTCGTGGGGCATAAGAAGGGGGCAGAGCTTGGGTAGGGCTGGGAGAAATACATGCATTGTAACTATTTTTTTTTGCCATTTGGTGGTTTAAATGCTTCAAAGCCGGCCTGTTAAAAAGCTGGCCATTGAGTTCAAGGTTGGGTCCAAATGCTGCACTGTTGGGCGTGTGCTGAAGAGTTCACAATTTGACGGCCGCTTATATCCAGAAGACGGCTGTCATGGCGGGTTTGGATTGAGCTTTTCTGAGACGTTTGTTTTTATTTCTCATTAGAACTATGTAATCTTCCATACGTTTCTTTTTTTTCTTTTTGTCTTGAGGTGGTAGGTGTGGTTTAAATAAATGTTTAAAAAATGACATGGACTTTTTCTGATCGTGGGATGAGAAATCTCTAGGTGTGGGGGGCATCTTCTGCTATTTCTTTTTTTGAAAAGAAAGAAAGAAAGAAAGAAAGAGAAAGAAAGAAGAAAAGAAAGAAAGAAAGAAAGAAAGAAAGAAAGAAAGAAAGAAAGAAAGAAAGAAAGAGAAAAGTCAGTACTAGAGCCGGGTATGCACTAAAACAAAGAGGGAGGAGCTTGACTGAGCTTCGTCTCCTCCGCCAAGGACTGGTCTATCGGCTTGGGAAACACGCATACAGTTCATGCAAAGGAATGTTCAGTGATGAACAGGGAGCACATGTGTGCTGTCGGATAATGCTCTTGTCCACTGTAAAGATTTATCACTCGTATTGGTTTCATAAAATGCTGATTGGCCTGTAGCCAGGCAGGAAGTACTTGTGGGGCGACCAGATTAGGAGAATTCTGGAAAGTGGAAAGGCAGAGACATCACAAGCAACACACAGGGGAAGTTAAGATAAAAATGCCTTACTGAGAAAAGGTACCGAACCATGTAACTAAACATAGATAAGAATTATGGGTTAATTTAAGCTGTAAGAGCTAGTTAGTAATAAGTCTGAGCAGTAGGCCAAACAGTTTATAATTAATACAAGCCTCTGTGTGTTTATTTGGGACTGAACGACTACAGGACCAGGTGGGACAGAAACTTCCGTCAACACATGTCTATAATCCCAGCTACTCAAGAGGCTGGGGCAGAAGGATCACAAGTTCAAGATCTGATTGGTCAACTTAATGATACCCTGTCTCAAAATATAAAACAAACATATAAACAAAGAGGACCAGGGTGTGTGTGGCTCAGTGGTAGAGTACTTTGACCAGCATGCACAGAGTGCTTGATTCTAACCCCAGCACTTAAAAATATATTAGGAAGTGTCCTAAATGAAGATGACTACTAACTAAAGCTTTATTTTATGAAAATATGTGGTGGGATGGAGAGATGGTTCAGCCTTATGGGCACTGACTGCAGGACACCCACAGTGATGTGTGGGTGCTGGAGGGAGGAAAGTATTTCAGGTGGGGGAGGTGCTATGAAGCCGGGATATCCTCAGACTTGTCTGTGCGTATGTTCGAACTAGCAGAAATAATGACAGGACTCAGAGGGAAAGAAAAATAGTGATGAAAGCTAAGGTGACTGGGGATGGGCTGAAGAGAGCGGTCACAGCACCAGACAACAGCCAAGAGAGCTAAAGGAAGCTTGGAAGCAGGGGCGGGGACAAATGAAGCGAGGGGCGGCAGGGGCGGGGACAAATGAAGCGAGGGGCCAGTTCCTCTGCGAGCTTACCCAGGGCGAGGCTTATGGAGAATGGGGTCGTGTATACACAGAGTGGTTTGCACATTCAAACATGGGAGGCTTGGCTGCAACTTCACCGTGGGCGCCGAAGTCAGGCCCAGAGCGGCAGAAGCAGGATGGCAGTGAAACCCTTAGAAACAGCCATCCAGACACATTTAGACCCAAGCCAGAACATTGTGCAGACATGGAGACAGGCAGGTCAGGGGGGCTCATTCAGTCACGCTTTGGTGGGAGTTCGGAAACCTCACTCTGTCCTTCTCCTGCACTCTGGTCTGCATTTCACAGCGCTCTCTAGATACCTCAAGCTCTGCAGCCAGTCTCCTGAAGTAGCTTTGCCTTTCATAATGTGCTTTCATAGAAAAAACCTCTTCCCTGCCCTCTCTCCTCTCAGAAATGACCCCTGATGGACAGAAGAGAAATGTTCACTGAGCCTCTCTGGGTACCCATGCCGTCTCAACGCCACTCAACCTGATTTCCCCACTTCTGAGAATTTGATGGCCTGTGGCAAAAGTTTCTTTGCTAAAGCTGAAAGCTTTACAGCAAGGATCTGAAAAAAAAAAATCTTTTGGCCACACTGGCAAGGTTCAGATATTTCTTGTTTCTCTTGGCTTTTTAAATACCCTTTTTGAACAGGGCAAGCCCTTCATAAAGCAACTTCCCCAGCTGCTGTCTCAGGGGCCAGCATGAGTTTATAGAAAATACAACCCTCCTGTGTCCAAGAAATTTTTTTCACCTTAAAAGAAGTTTCCAAATAATGTTATTTTTCCAGCCAAAGTCCCAAGAAGGCCTCCCCTTAAATTACAATATATAAATGAATAAGTAGGAAATATTCTTGGAAGCATGAATTAAATTATTTTGGAAAAAGACATTTATTCAGCCAGAGTCTTTGGGGAATTCATAGTCTGGTGGGAAGCACAGACAAATGAATTAAAATCTATAATTACCATCATGGGGTTATGCACTGAATGCATGACTAGAGATTACAAACAATCTCTTAAGAAATGGAATTGTAGTTATGGCTGACCGTGACAGTTGTAAACCAAGCTTAATGCCGAGGCTGCATGCCTTAACTTGCCTCAACCGTTTGCTGGGGAAGTCTTCTTATTTGGATCTCACAGATCATTCCTTTAAGGTCCTGGTTTTCAACCTTCCTAATGCTGCAACCCTTTAATACAATTCCTCGTGTTGTGGTAACCAACCCTAAATTTGTATAATTGCTACTTCAGAACTATAATTTTGCTATTGTTATGGATCATAATGTAAATATCCAGGATGCAGGATATCTGATATGGACCCCCGTGAAAGGGTTGCTCAACAGCCCCCTCAAAAGGGGTTACAACCCACAGGTTGAGAGCCACTACTTTAAGCCATGGCGATGTCTAAGGCCATAGACTTGGGAAAGGCGGATTGGAAAATCAAGCCTAGGGGGCTGTTATGGTTTGAGTATGAACAGTTACCACGAAGGCCTCCTGTGTGAAAGGCTCGGTCCCCAGCTCGTGGATCCAACCAAGGAAAGATGATTGGATCACAGGTCTCTAAACTGATCAGTAGGTTACTCCACTGATGGATTTATAATTTAGTGTCACTGTTTGGTCCTAACTGGAGGAAGCAGATTGTGCAGTGTGACTTGAAGGCTGTCTTGTTCCTGTTCCCTTTTCTGTCTCTTTGCTCCATCACACTCTTGTGTCAGGATGCTCCGCCTCACCATGGCCCAGAGACAAGAGAGAGGGCTGATAATGGGCTGAAACTTGGAAATTAGGAAACGAAGACCCTTACCCACTGTGCTTCTATCGACAGCGACATAAAGATGACCAACGTGACTGCATTGGACATTTTCCAGTAAGCTTGAAACCTCGAAATGGACATAGGATTCCATCAAGTATACTCTCAGGGGCTATTCAATGTACACCGTGAAGAGTCTGTGAAATGTCTGTGCAATGCGAAACGCCACTTTCTCCATCACTCTCCCTGATTCTGTGAATAGCCAGCCTGCTCACTTCAGGTGGGAGGGTACCAATCTATTCCACGGCATCCCCACGCACACAGGGTTCATAAGCTCTTACATACATGCCCTTCAAGGGTCAGACCAAATGCCAGCTCCCCTGCAGAGTCTCCTCTGGCTTGCTCAGAGGGACTACGGTTCTGGTTCTCTCTCCTCATCTACCCTCTCCTGATCCACAGGCGCCCGTGGTCCCTTCCCATTGGACACAACCCTCACACATTACCATAGGCACAGAACCCAGGAAACAAAATCTTTGTATCTGATGATGGTACCCAACACAACGGCACAAGTAGAACAAGAGGCAGATGCTCCTTCTAGGAACAGGATGGCTAAGAGGGAGTCTCTAATTCTACCCCAGTTCCTTTTTTCCATTGTCTTCATGTGCAACTCAGGTCCTTTACCACATGATACGATTACTGTGTTTCTAGGACCAAAGTCCCTCATGTTACACTATGAGACTGACTCTATCACGTGGCTACCCTGGTTCTTCCTTTTGTTTCCATTACCCTAAAGCTGAACATCCTTTATTGTGTTTAGTTTTTGCTTGTTTATTGGTTTTTGAGACAGGGTTTCACTGTGTAACAGCTCTGGCTATTCTGGAACTTGCTCTGTAGACCAGGCTGGCCTTGAACTCACAGAGAGACCCGCCTGCCTCTGCCTCACAAATGCTGGGATTAAAGGCGTGCGCCACCACTGCCCAACTTGTGTTTAGTTTTATAACTTTCATTTAACAAACATTACTAAGCCGGGCAACAGGACCAGTATTAGGCTAAAAAGATGAATGAGACCTGGTGTTTGTCCTGGACGCTTGTGAGTTCATGTAGGAGACACTCAACACACAGATCACGTCTTGCTAACACGACAGCAGGCTGGTGAACATGGGGAAATTTTGCCAGCTGGGTTTTACGGAAAGAACCCATTGCATTCGGCTAAAGGAAAATGGACAAAGAGGAGACCATGTGAACGGGGTGATACGGTGCACAAAGCTGTGAGGGCTGAGGCTCCCCATTGCACAGACAGAGCCTGCACAAGGCTGTGAGGGCTGAATCTTTTTCCATTGCACAAAACAGAAGCTCAGTTCAGTCTAAAACTGGAGTAACTCACCGTCTCGAAAGCCAAACACAGCAGAGTCTCAGAAACAGGATGAGGGATGGGAGAAAAACAGGAAACCAGGTCACCTTCTTGTCACACCTTTCTCCGCAATGGTTCTCATCTGGACACTGGCACACAGCTCTGCTGAGAACCAACAGAGGGAACGTCCCTCCGCTTAGGGACCAACTTCAAGACCCAGGGCCCCAGTGCTAGCTGGTGCTCATTTTACATAATCACTATTTTGTATTTATTTACTTAAGACAGGGCCTCCCAGTGCAGGTCTGGTTGACCTAGAACAACTATGTAGACCACGCTGGCCTCGAACTCACAGAGATTTGCCTGCCTCTGTCTCCCTGAGTGCTGGGATTAAAGGCACGCATGACAACCATATCCAGTTATTAATTTAACAAAATTTAATAAGCCTGATTTGTTTCATTTTGAGGTGGTCCTATGACGTAGCCCAGGCTGGTCTCAAATACCTGATCCTCCCGCCTTAACCTTCCGCGTGCCTAGCCTGCAGGCTCGCACCAAGGAGCCCGGTTCTCTGGAAGTTCTGTGAGGCAGCAAGCTGAATGCCAGTGAGTGTATCCAGAAAGCCCTGAACCAGGACATCTGAGAGCTGCCTTGTGAGTTAACCAAGGACAAAGCCAACACTTGTCGCTTCCCTTAGCCCCTAGGATGGCAAACTCCTGCTGGTTACATACTATTATCCAGGGAAAAGCTCTTCATATGGCCAGGGGGACAGACGCCACAGTCTAAGACCCACTTCTATTTCTTTAGGCCGGTCCCACTAAGGAAAACTACTCAAGTGACCATCGGCATGGAAAACAAAGACGGTCCAAAGATCACACTTTCGAGACAGAATTTCCTTTCTTCCTTCTTCATTCCATCCCCCTCCCTCTTTCTTGTCTTTTAATTGAAAAAAATACTGAGCTGAGCTTTCTCTCTGCCCTGTACTTACACAGACGGTGCCTGTAAGCAAGAGCTGCCCACGCAAGCAAATACTGCCCTTGGCTGCCAGCCAAGATGTTGCTACCAAATCCACCCCATGAATAGCTCCTTTCTGGGACTCCCCCAGCCTCACGCTTGCTTGAGATGAGTGCAAAGAGGAATCTGGGTTCCCTACAAAGACTTTTTACATAACCAATGGGTACAGATACCCATTGGGGCCAGAAGCCATAGGAACCACACAGACTGTAACGAGACCCAAGATCAATTTAATTGTCGTTGCTCTGACATCCTCAGGCATCTGTAAAGCTGTGTCCTGACATCACACTATTGATTTTACCCATGGCCTTGATACTCCACAAGGAACCCTTAGAGCTGAAGGGAAGGGAGTTACTTTCCCAACTCAATAGGCCTGTGCCACATTTCTTTTTTTTTTAGATTTATTTATTAAGTATACAACATTCTGCCTCCATGTATGCCCACATACCAGAAGAGGGCGCCAGATCTCATTACAGATGGTTGTGAGCCTCCATGTGGTTGCTGGGAATTGAACTCAGGACCTCTGGAAGAGCAGCCAGTGCTCTTAACCTCTGAGCCATCTCTCCAGCCCGCCTGTGCCACATTTTTAAAGCAGAGATGGGACATTTTGTCGAAAGGTTTCAAATCACTATGGGAATGACAAGTTAAGAAATGCCTTTCTAAGATATGCAAGGTGATCTGTTTCCTCCGACAAACAAACAGACAAACCCCACTGTTAACCTGTGGGACAACTTCAACATGGAATCGCAGGAGCGGCTTCTCAGCCCTGTGACCCAAGGGAACATCCACAGCCTCGCTTTTGGAGTGGGTGCTCTCCTACAGTGGAAAAGCCACCGGTCCTCCTAGAGAGCTCAAGTCCTCAGCAGTCAGCAAGGAACGCCACCAGCAAAACAGTGGTGGCACATGGCAGTTTCTGGGGGAGTTGCCCATGTGGGCAGCAGCCAAGGTTGCCCTGGCAGGGTCAGCCAGGTTGTTTAGGAGCAGATCTGGGGCACACCCAGGTCCTGCAGCATGCCAGTGGTTACTGTGCAGGTCCTGCAGCGTGCCAGTGGTTACTGTGCATCTGCCTTCACACCCACACCTGCAGGCTGGAGAGACCTCGGGCCGTTTTGGTGACAATGATATCCAATCACTGGAGTAGCTTGCAAAGTTCACCTGTGGGCTCAACAAGCGGCTTTATCCTCATCGTGTCATGGGACCCCACCACATTGGAGCTACTGAATGATGTATTTTCCAAAACCATCTTGCTTCCATGCGTCTTCTAGAAGAGAAGTTGCATGTCCATCAGCCGTAGCTGGAGTCTACCATGGGACAAACAAATCTTCATAGCTCATTATATCTTCAGTGAGTACTCCTTTCTTTCCAAGACACAGAGAGGGTGGGGAGTTGCCTGAGTTCATACAAGTCGGAAGGAAAACTCTGCTACAAACCCACATTTCCCGAGTGTCCACCCTGCTGATGCAACCATTTACTTTTTCTTCCCGCCAGTTATGACCTTGCGCTGAGCCCCTTTCCTTTCCCACATCCCTTTAGCTCCCCACCACATCTGTGTGTCCCTTCAGACAAGCTTAGCCCATTTGCAGATAGGTTCTTTTAAGAACCTATCTGGGCTGGAGAGATGGCTCAGAGGTTAAGAGCATTGCCCGCTCTTCCAAAGGTCCTGAGTTCAATTCCCAGCCACCACATGGTGGCTCACAACCATCTGTAATAGGGTCTGGTGCCCTCTTCTGGCCTTCAGGCATACACACAGACAAAATACTGTATGAATAACAAATAAATACTTTTTTTAAAAAAAAAAAAAAGAAAGTTGTTCATAGAATCATTGCCAGTGACCATACGCTCTGAGCAACTGAGGTGCAGGGGTCAGGAAAGGCAGGAATCTTCATGTAGAAGGGCCTTCTCATCGCTTTAAGGAAGACATATTTTATTAATGAATAATTGTCTTTGAATCTCAAGGAACTCTGAACATTTGCAAAAACAAAGTATATTAAAAGCAGGTTGCTCTGAGGAATTTTTTCTTGACATAACTTTTTTTTTTTTTGGTTTTTAGAGACAGGGTTTCTCTGTGGTTTTGGAGCCTGTCCTGGAACTAGCTCTGTAGACCAGGCTGGTCTCGAACTCACAGAGATCCGCCTGCCTCTGCTGGGATTAAAGGCGTGCGCCACCACCGCCCGGCTTTTGACATAACTCTTAACAGTGTCTTAGGCAAATTTCCATGGGTGTAAGACAGCCAGGACTCTGAGGGACCTTTCACTCCATAGCACATGAGGGCAAACGGTTCTGCCTCAGAAGCCCGAAGGCTTTGCACCTCCACATAGGCCACAGGGGCAGCTGTGGTCTGACCCTAGCCTTGTGGGACCAGCAGAGATGATCTGAGGATCACAGCAGGAGAGGAGTCTGGGAGAAGTGGACCCACAATCCTTTCTGCTCCAGAAAGCTCTCATCAGGCATTTTATTGGCAATCTCCCTGGTTTCGGTGATAGTGGGGTCTTGTCCCATCGGCCCTTGTCAACAAATGGCTGCAGGTTTTCAGATGGATCTTCTGCCTTCTCCAACTGGTGTCCCAGCATGCCTCTGCCTGTCACCTGACTCCTTTGGTGTAAGCATTGTTCCCATGGAGCTGGCATTACTCTGAAAGAAAGAACCCATCTGAGATCCCTTGGGTGCCCTCTGTCTTACCCTGCCTAGCCTGCTGCAGCGTGGCAAACCCACCCAGTGTCAGGAGTCGCTGACAGCCAAAGTATAGCCACTCAGCAGCCCTAGGGAGTGCTGAAGGCCACATGGGGTAGTCTCTGGGGGGTTCTAAGGGTATCCAATCCCACAGTGTTCACCCATTTCAACAGCAAGTGGCCTGCCAGGGACTGTTAATGAGTCTCTCCCCTTGGACCTGTGACTTGACAATCACACTGACTTTCTTACACTAGGGGGACCCCCACCCCCAGTCTAGGACTGCCAATAGCAAAATTTATCTTAGGAGATCAAAGAGGTAGAGATTGTGAAGGACCAAACAAAGACTCTGAGAACACAGCTCACTCTGAAAGGAAGGTGTGAAACGGTCCATGTCTGTCCGCGAGCCAGTTCTCACAGTTAGCGTCCACCATTTTCACAAACACCGTATTAAAGAAGTGCACTCAGGGGATTCAAAGGCAGCTTTCTTGTCTTTCCTGAATGAGGCACTGTCCGTAAACACTCCTCCTTTTCTGGAAAAACACCGGGAATGGGGAAAGTCAGCTTTCCTTTGGTGTGATTTCTTTTCCAGGGAGGAGTCTAAATAAATCACCCACGGCCTGCGTGTTCTGAACCAAGGAGCCTTTGTAACATGTTGCTTTCAGTCAGCTGGCTGAGACACCTCACTGAAGTTTCCCACCAAGCGCCAGGCCCTGTTAACTGTCCCGGGCTTCAGGCGGTCAAGACAAGGAAGAAGGAACTGAGCAACAGGCCCCTCCTGAGTGGTCATCAGACACCTGGCAATCTCGTATTGACTGCTTTCACATATATTATCCCAATTAACTCCCACACTAATGCTCCAGGCACTGTCTTACAAAGGAGAAAATAGAGACTGAAAAAGACCACGAAACCTGTTAAATATTAGATTCAAAACCAATTCTATCTCAGGAATTATTTAAGTATTGTGAAAAAACACCAAAAACAAAACAGACAAATTTAGCAACTTTTAATTGAACAAAAAATAGTTTGAGAATTGGGTAGCCCTCAGAACCAGAACTGGGTCTTCTAGGCTGCGGTGTGGTCAGAACCAGGGCAGAAGAAACACAAACACAGGTGTGTCCAACCTTTGGCTTGCGGGCCACACGTGGCCAAGAATTCACAAGTGGACATGTCCTCAGAACAAGTGTATCAACAGTAAATATAACAAAAATCATTTACCAATATTTTTAGAAAAATATCCAATGTTCACCCTTTAATAAATAAGCTAAAACGTTATATAACTAAGTCACATTCTGAAGGCTAATTTATAAATTCTGATTAGCAAGGAGTGAAATGGGCCTAGAAGGGACCTCGCCTACGTTTGAAGGGTAGAAAACACAGAGCATATTTTAACATCTGTCCCAGTCATAGTATTTTCAAATCACTAATTAAAAAGAACGTTTCTGGAAGAAGCCAGAATCCCCCGTGTTCTTCCTGCAATGAAGGAGGCTCGCCTTTCTTGGGTCCTGGAAGCAGAGCGCTCTGGACGTCTAGGGAAGGGCTAGGTGTTTCTCATCAGCCACGGATTCTTCCTGGATGGGAGGGGGCACTGCTGTCCCACGTTGGTCATCTACTTCAGCAGACGCAGAAGCTGCCAGAACAGGCTGCAGGATTCACAACAGCACAAGTGGATCCTGCCCACTCTCATACTCTTAGAAGCAAAAGCATCCAGCAAGTTTCCCACGCTTGATCAGCTTGAGATGCACCTTTGGTTACTGCAGAGAGAAACCATTCATCCTCCTTGTTTCATAGCTCATGCTGAACACACAAAAGAGTTGTTATCCATCCTATGGCTGATCTTTGACTTGAGATCCTTCCTGGTAAGCCACCACCTCGTGGTGCTACACACATTAACAGAAATGGGTTAATCAAGATACGAGAGTTAGCCAATAAGAGGCTAGAGCTAATGGGCCAAGCAGTATTTGAAAGAATACAATTTATGTGTTGTTATTTTGGGTGTAAAGCTAGCAGCCCGCCACACCTTCTACATTATCCATCCGATGGCTGAACACTTAATCTTTGACTTGAGCTCAAGACTGTTGCCATTCTAGAACGTCACTCCCAGTGAACTTAGGTTCATATGCGTGTACACCAAAAGCAGAATTTCTAGATGCCATGTGAGACTATGTCAGTTTTAGCAGATTATGGCAAATGGTTTTCTGTGTGTTTGAACGTTCTGATTGCTCCAGTTAAATTGTAGCATGTGTTCTCTCAGAATAGACCCAGGAACTTGTGGATATTACACACACACTGGCCATATTCTCAGTCCTCAGGAAACGGCAGGCTAATATGACTTATGAATATGTATATTAAAACTCCAGGGGCTGGAGAGATGGTTCTGAGGTGAAGAGCACTTGTCGCTCTTGCAGAGGATCCGTGTTTGGCTCCCAGCACCCCACACTGGCTCACAACCATCCTTCATTCTTGTTCCAGGGATCTGGGGCTTTCTTCTGACCTCAGACACTAGATGTGCACACAGAGCACATACACACACACAGGTAAAACACTCCTATACAAACAACACATCTGAGACAATTTAAAGCTCTAACTAAAACGACCAAAACATGGGTTTTTAGGAAAACACATTGAGTTGGCTAGTCTTATGTCAACTTGACACATGAACCAGTTATCTGAAAGAAGGGAGCCTCAAATGAGAAAATGCCTTCATAAGATCCAATTATAAGGCATTTTCTTAATTAGTGATTGATGGGGGAGGCCCAGACCATGGTGGGTGGTGCCATCCCTAAACTGGTGGTCCTGGGTTCTATAAGAAAGCAGGCTGAGCAAGCCATTGGGGAGCAAGACAGTGAGCAGTACTCCTCCATGGTATTTGCATCCGTTCCTGCCTCCAGGTTCCTGCCCTGTTTGAGTTCCTGTCCTGACTTTCTTCAGTGATAAATAGTGATATGGAAGTATAAACCAAATAAATCCTTCCTTCCACAACTTGCTTATTGGTTACTATGTTTCATCATAGCAACAGAAACCCTAAGCAAGACAATACATTGTGCTCAGGAGGCTTTATTCTGAGGGT
This sequence comes from Microtus pennsylvanicus, assembly GCF_037038515.1. NCBI lineage: Eukaryota > Metazoa > Chordata > Mammalia > Rodentia > Cricetidae > Microtus > Microtus pennsylvanicus. The sequence continues at coordinate 26,524,047 of NC_134599.1, forward strand.
GCTCTGGTGTCAGAACTCTATATAATCCAGCTGGTCAGCAACTTTTAAGATTGATTTTTACCTCTCTCTCTCTCTCTCTCTCTCTCTCTCTCTCTCTCTCTCTCTCTCTCTCTCTCTCTCTCTCTGTGTGTGTGTGTGTGTGTGTGTGTGTGTGTGTGTGTGTGTGTGTGTGTGTGTAGGTACAAGCACATGAATGCAGGTGCCTTGGGAAGCAGCAGATTACCTGGAGCTGGGGTACAGGCAACTGTGGGTTCTGGGAACCAAACTTGGATCCTCTGGAAGAGCAGTATGAGCTCCTAACACCTGAGCCACCACTTCAGCCCTGGCCAGCAACTTCTGAAGAGAGCTGACTCACGGTCCTATCAGAAGATGCTGGGAAGGTACCTGACAAAGTCCAGCAGCCGCTCCTAAGAAAACAGCTGAGTGAAACTGGAGAAATCCCACTTGGATATACCAACGATTACTGACCAACTAGCAACACAAATATGCTAAATAACAGTTTTGAAGCCATTTCGACTACAGTCAGTTGTAGATGGGGAGACGTCATTGTCGTCATTACTTAACACTAGATAGAGTCCCAGGCAATTAAGGCTTCAGTAAAGAAAATCTGTCAATCATTAAAAAAGACCAGAGTATTTTTATGAAATATTATTCTGAAAACCCCCAAGATACTAGGAAAAAAACTACTAGGATTAATGAAATTTAGTATTATGTTTATTGTACACAACATATATTTATGCAGAGGCAATAGGCCTTAAAAATGGTGAAATTCATTCATACTAACTAATAAAAAACACAGGAGTCAGTTAAAGAAAATTCTTAATATTATTAGTTACTAATAAGATATAAACAAAGTGGGTTTTTCTTCACTGAGAAAATGATATCCTATGCCAAACTTCCCAAAATAATTTCAACTACTAATTACATAAAGTTGGAGTAAAGAACAAATTTCAAATGCCTAAGAATATGTAAAAAGGTACTGACAGGAACAGGTTGTAAGATGCGATGAGACTATGCTGTGCTGTACTATAAACCACTGTAAACAAACACAAAGGAGACTATGCTGTGCTATACTACAAACCACTGTAAACAAACACAAAGGAGACTATGCTGTGCTATACTATAAACCACTGTAAACAAACACAAAGGAGACTATGCTGTGCTATACTATAAACCACTGTAAACAAACACAAAGGAGACTATGCTGTGCTGTACTATAAACCACTGTAAACAAACACAAAGGAGACTATACTGTGCTATACTATAAACCACTGTAAACAAACACAAAGGAGACTATGCTGTGCTATACTATAAACCACTGTAAACAAACACAAAGGAGACTATGCTGTGCTATACTATAAACCACTGTAAACAAACACAAAGGAGACTATGCTGTGCTATACTATAAACCACTGTAAACAAACACAAAGGAGACTATGCTGTGCTATACTATAAACCACTGTAAACAAACACAAAGGAGACTATGCTGTGCTATACTATAAACCACTGTAAACAAACACAAAGGAGACTATGCTGTGCTATACTATAAACCACTGTAAACAAACACAAAGGAGACTATGCTGTGCTATACTATAAACCACTGTAAACAAACACAAAGGAGACTATGCTGTGCTATACTATAAACCACTGTAAACAAACACAAAGGAGACTATGCTGTGCTATACTATAAACCACTGTAAACAAACACAAAGGAGACTATGCTGTGCTATACTATAAACCACTGCAAACAAACACAAAGGAGACTATGCTGTGCTATACTATAAACCACTGCAAACAAACACAAAGGAGACTATGCTGTGCTATGCAATAAACCACTGTAAACAAACACAAAGGAGACTATGCTGTGCTATACTATAAACCACTGCAAACAAACACAAAGGAGACTATGCTGTGCTATGCAATAAACCACTGTAAACAAACACAAAGGAGACTATGCTGTGCTATGCAATAAACCACTGTAAACAAACACAAAGGAGACTATGCTGTGCTATACTATAAACCACTGCAAACAAACACAAAGGAGACTATGCTGTGCTATACTATAAACCACTGTAAACAAACACAAAGGAGACTATGCTGTGCTATGCAATAAACCACTGTAAACAAACACAAAGGAGACTATGCTGTGCTATGCAATAAACCACTGTAAACAAACACAAAGGAGACTATGCTGTGCTATGCAATAAACCACTGTAAACAAACACAAAGGAGACTATGCTGTGCTATGCAATAAACCACTGTAAACAAACACAAAGGAGACTATGCTGTGCTATACTATAAACCACTGTAAACAAACACAAAGGAGACTATGCTGTGCTATACTATAAACCACTGTAAACAAACACAAAGGAGACTATGCTGTGCTATACTATAAACCACTGCAAACAAACACAAAGGAGACTATGCTGTGCTATACTATAAACCACTGCAAACAAACACAAAGGAGACTATGCTGTGCTATGCAATAAACCACTGTAAACAAACACAAGGGAGACTATGCTGTGCTATGCAATAAACCACTGTAAACAAACACAAAGCCACTGTAGTTAGATCCATTTGTTGACACCTATAAAGAGAAATTATATGTGATAATTTCTCTATACTGGTATTTTAATTCATTGAGAAAAAAAGTATTTAATAAGAGGGTACTGAGGCTGGCGCACTCCTTTAACGCCAGCACTCAGGAGGCAGAGGCAGGAGGATCTCTGAGTTTGAGTCCAACCTGGTCTACAAAGTGAGTTCAAGGACAGCCGGGGCTACAGAGAGAAACTGTCTTGAAAAAAAAAATAAGAAAAGGGAAGAAAGGAAGGAAGAAAAAGTATATATACTCATATCCTAATATAAAGTTTTGAAGAGCAAAAAGGTATAAATACCAACAGACACATCATAGACTGGCAGAAAAACATGCAAATAAAATAGGCTTACACCATATGAAAGGAGAACTTAAAGAGATGTCGGAAGGGACAAATGTTCGTAAATTAGATGGCTGAGCAGTCTAAGAAGTGAGAGTGAGTGCAGAGCTGGAGAGAGACCCGGGGGTCAAGGCTATGGGGAAAGGGCTCCTCTGTGTGCTCAGCAGGCAAGGGACTTAGAGAACTGGGTTTCCAATCATAGGAAACATTAGAAAATACCTAAAGTACAGCACTTACAAATTAGCTAAATAAACAGGCGAACACAGGAGAATCTGGCTAGGAGTGGAGATGAGAAACCACTGGAAAAGAGCAGCTGTGGCCATTTGTTGTAGGGGAACCTGAAAGGCACAGAACTCTGCCCCGTGGCTACTGACCTTTACAGAGACTTCTGGGTCACAAGTACCCCTTAAAGAAGAGCAGAGCAAAAAGTGAGGCCAGAGTTTGGGGGGCATTCGGGTACCCTTGCCAGAGCTGAAGCTGCAGAAACCATGAGCACGGAGCAGGCAGCAAGCAGGGAAAGCGACTGCCAGCTGGGAAATGTGGATTCCACCCACATCCTCGAGAGAGTGGGTTCTTCTTCACATGGGCCCTGAGCTAAAAATCCACTCGAGGGAGCTTGGAATTCTAACCTCCAGGACTAGGAAATAACAGAAGATTAAGCTGTTAAATTTGTGGTAATTTGTTATGCTAATTGTTAACTGTATGAGCTAATTCAAATCAAGAAACTCGAGATAGTTCAAATCATCAAGAAACTCAAGATGGCCAGAGGTTTAGGTGTCAGTTAACTAAAAATGAACACAAAAAACCACCACAGCTACTAGGATCCTTCTTCCTACCTTCCTTCCTTCCCTTTCTTTTCTCTCTTTTGTTATTTAGCATCTCTTACCAGTGGTTATAAAGAAGAAAGTGTTTTTACACACTTACTGTTAGATTTAGGCACAGTCTGTCAACATGCATTAAAAAATTAAGTACATACATCCTTCTGTACACCAGTGCACTCCAGGGAACCTATTCCACAGAAGAAAGCCATCAAAATCACAAGTATACACACGGGAATGTTTATTATAGAAGTGAAACATAACAAAGTGAATATCCATCAACATAGGAAGAGGGTTAATAAGGGCCATGGAGTAAGACAGTCATTAAAAGAATGAAGACCTGTGGGCGTAAAGGGACACCCACCTGTTGCTGGGTGAAAACAGTGAGTGCGGAGAATACATGATTTCATTTTCCTAAGGCAAACTGGCTTACCAAAAGATCCTCTCATTTTGCTCATAAAAGGCTTCATGTGAAGCCGGGCGGTGGTGGCGCACGCCTTTAATCCCAGCACTCGGGAGGCAGAGACAGGCGGATCTTTGTGAGTTCGAGGCCAGCCTGGTCTACAAGAGCTAGTTCCAGGACAGGTTCCAAAGCTATAGAGAAACCCTGTCTCAAAAAAACAAAAAAACAAACAAACAAAAAAAAAGGCTTCTTGTGAGTGTTAAGAAATTTAGAATTGGCACAGTGGCTCACACTTTTAATCCCAGTATGTGGGAGGCAGAAGCAGGAATATCTCTGTGAATGGAGGCCAGCCTGGTCTACACAGTGAGTTCCAGGACACCCAGGCTATACACCAAGACCCTGTCTGATAAAAAGGAAAATGGATAACAACAAAGAGAAATTTAGCACTGATCCATGTGTACAGATTTTGAAGGAGCTCACTGTGTACAGGACATCAGAAAAGGTGCAGAGAAACATATAGACTGAGTTGATGTATGCACTGGGGCATGCACATCTGGATGACCTGCTAGAGGTGATGTATGCACTGGGGCATGCACATCTGGATGACCTGCTAGAGGTGACATATGCACTGGGGCATGCACATCTGGATGACCTGCTAGAAGTGACGTATGCACTGGAGCATGCACATCTGGATGACCTGCACATCTGGATGACCTGCTAGAGGTGACATATGCACTGGGGCACGCACATCTGGATGACCTGCTAGAGGTGACATATGCACTGGAGCATGCACATCTGGATGACCTGCTAGAGGTTATGCACTGGGGCATGCACTTCTGGATGACCTGCTCGATCCCGATCAGGAAGGAAGGAGTGAAGGGGCATGGTGGAAGATGCACATCTTTAATTCCTCTATTATTTTAAATTAATTATATGGGCTATTAGTCTCCCATTCACATCACAATAAGAGATACACTAAACTAACCCCTTTCTTGTGACACTTTCTTCCAGCACCTACCTCTAATAGTCTGTGTATTTTGCTTATTGTGCCTCTGGCTAGAATGTACGTTGTGGCAGGCAAAGAATTTGTCTACTCACTCTCAGGCTCCTCGACTGGCACATAGCAGGCACTCAACTACGGGGGAGTGAAGAAAGGACACCTTTGACAGGATTAGACGGCTCTTCTCCCCCATGAAGGGCCCAGCCCCAGATGGGCAGGATGAGGAGAGTAAGGGGTAAAGAGGACCTTCAGTTGTCTGTTGCTATTAAAGAGGTAAGACCCAAGCTCCTTCCAAATCAGGGCACAGACCTCAATCTCAGAGTCAGATCCACATACCTAAATGCATTTGAGCATTACCAAATGACTGGTAAGGTATGTACACAAGCCCACACATGTGGAGGCCAACCTCAGCTGGTGTTTCTTGGGAGCCATCCGCATTGTTCTTTGCAACAGGGCTTCTCACTGCACTAGAGCTTGCCAATTATCGCAGAATGGCTGCCAGCAAGCCCAAAGCATCTGATTGTCTCTGCCTCCCCAGAAACATAGCCTGGCGTTTTCTGTGGGTTTGGAGGATGGAATTCAGGTCGTCTCCATGCTTGTAAGGCAAGCACTTTACAGGATTAGACATTTTCCCAGCACCGCCCCAACCTCCTGGCCCTTTGTTTTGAAAATATGTGTGTGGGTCTTTATGTGGTGAGAGGATAGCCCTTGAGCCGGACAGGTGGGCAGAGGTGGGTGCTGGGAACCACACGAGGGTCCTTGCAAGAGTGGCAAGTAAAGCCGGGCGGTGGTGGCGCACGCCTTTAATCCCAGCACTCGGGAGGCAGAGGCAGGCAGATCTCTGTGAGTTCGAGACCAGCCTGGTCTACAAGAGCTAGTTCCGGGACAGGCTCCAAAACCCCAGAGAAACCCTGTCTCGAAAAACCAAAAAAAAAAAAAAAAGAGTGGCAAGTAAGTAAGTGCTTTCAACTGCTGGGCTCCTCTCCAGCCTCTTTGCTTTGGAGGATCTATATAGATTTGGGTTTTGACAAAGGAACTCTTTTTTTTTTAGTTTTTTCTTTTCTTTTATTTATTTATTCATTTATTAATTAAAGATTTCTGTCTCTTCCCCGCCACTGCCTCCCATTTCCCTCCCCCAATCAAGTCCCCCTCCCTCATCAGCCCAAAGAGCAATCAGGGTTCCCTGCCCTGTGGGAAGTCCAAGGACCACCCACCTCCATCCAGGTCTAGTAAGGTGAGCATCCAAACTGCCTAGGCTCCCACAAAGCCAGTACGTGCAGGACAAAGGAACTCTTTATTCAGCCAACAAATATCTGAATCCTTTCTGGATAGAACATCATCAACAAAGTGTTACGGGAAAATACTCTGCCCTACGGAGCTTAGGAAGACAGAAGCAAATCCCTGTTTTAGTTTGTTAGGTGGCAAACAGGCGGTTCTTAACATATAAAATGTGAGCTGATAACAGAGGAGAATCAAGACATTGAGTACAATCCCCCATCACTATATTCACGGTGCCACACAAAGTTCCCAATGCTTTCCAGGACAACGTACAAACGTATCACAAGTTCCTTGCTAATCATTATACTTCCAACATAAGTTTTAAATCACACAAAACAAAACCTTAATATGTTTATCAGAAGAGGCCAAGATGTATGTAAACTACATAACTGAGGGTATAACATTGCTTGTACCTACAGTCAAGTTCAAACATAGAACAAAACACCTGCAGTTAGGTGTGTACTTAAGCAATCTACACAAATAAGAGTTCACGGCTTAATTTAGAATTTTTTTTTAGTATTTTACTAGTGCACAGGGTTGCACTAATTTACAATCCCACCAGTAATATTGAATTTTATTTACTTGTTCTTTCTCTGCATCCTTGCCAGCACAGCGGGATTCTGTTCAATCACGAAATACTGTCATCTGCAACAGCATGTACAGGCTAAAGCGCATGGCAGAGGAAATACGTCAGCTATATAATAGAGACACGGCTCCATCTCACGGATGCAGGAAATCATCCAAGCAACTCAATGAAGACCTCATGGGTGATATCAGAAACTGACAGGAGTCGTAATAAATTCCGGTGCTCTGCCACACAGCAGGCTGAAATAACAATAACGTACTAATATCAGAGAGAGCCTCAAAAGTAGTCACCACAATTAAGTTTAAAGTGACGTATGGTACGTAATTACCATGAGTTGGTCACTATCAGATAAAGACATGAATCCAAACACCACACTGTGCTTCATAAATATGCACAAATTTTACGCCAATTAAAAAGGAGGGTAGAGCTGGGGAGATGGCTCCATGGTTAAGAGCACCGACTGCTCTCCAACACCCAGCACTCACAGGGCAACTCACAACTGCCTGTAACTCTAGTTCTAGGGATCTAATGCCCTCTTCTGGCCTCCACGGGCACAAGGCATGCTCAACATGCACATGCATACCTATAGGCAAAACATTCATACACAGAAAATAAAAGAAGAAAATCTAAGAAAGGGCAAGAGGAAAGAAACGGAAGGAAGCTTGCATGTTTGAGTTGGGAGCAAGTCTGGCTCCTTCCGAGATGCATCAGGAAGCTGAGCAGGTAGTTTCAATGAAGAACAGCTTCCACTTAAGCGGACTGAGATTAAAAACGCTGCTTTAGCTGAATCTGTGTGCTTTGAAAGTCCGTCAACAGCAACTGGCAGAGCCCAACTCTGCCGCTGTTGGCTCCGTGAGATGACGCGGCTATTAAAGAGTACTCGCATATCATACATGGGGTCAGCTTCATGCTCATTTTAACTTGTATCCGGGGGCCAAGGATCCGCAGTAACCGACGAGCGGAACATGACCACTGGCTTCTCGGTCAGCAGATACTATCTAGTGAATGGACGGCACTGTGACGTAGCAGCTGGACACTGGGGTGGGGGCAGTTCACAAGCAACTGTCAGAACATACACGTGACCACTGGGTTTCCTTTTTCTAAAATGTGCACTGGATTTTATCAATAGGATTCTCTGAAGTGTATGGGGAGCAGCTGAAACCATTCAAAACAGTGCCCATCCTTTGAAAACGATTTTCCTCCACGAGACTACCTCTCAGTTAACATTACTTTAACGTCTTCATCCTGACCTATGCAGATGACCCAACAGACTCATTAAAATGGCTCCCTACGCTATAGTAAAATCTGCTGGCTGCTATTTTACCAGCCAGAAGGTCCTACATTTGGTATTATTCCTTTGAAGTCTTTCATTACATAGGACCAATGTAAAACAAAATTGGAGCGTTTGACTTTCAGAAGGAGCAGAAGGCACACTGTCCAGGCCACAGGCCTGGCCGCTTTTCTTTCTTTCCCGTTATCATCCAAGTTACTCAGCAAATAAACTGCCACTGAAACCTCTCTAGCTCTAATTCAATTGTTTACACGTGAAAACGTACTTGCCTGGTCGCACTCAGACAGGAGACAGGTAGACGTCAGTGTTAGTATTCCAGCACACTGCATGGAAAATCACAAGATGCATTTTCTCTAACTCCTGAGTGACACACAGGTTTGCTTTTTGTGGACTTTCTCTTCTTTAATGAAAGCAAGCTTTCTCACTTGGGGAAGGTGGAGCTTTATAATGTCACCTTTAATTTAATGATGCTGGTATGTAAATATCTACCTATTTTTTTTTATTTTTTTGGGGGGGGGGCGGGTTTCGAGACAGGGTTTCTCTGTAGCTTTTGGTGCCGGTCCCGGAACTAGCTCTTGTAGACCAGGCTGGCCTCGAACTCCCAGAGATCCCCCTGCCTCTGCCTCCCATGTGCTGGGATTAAAGGCGTGCGCCACCACCGCCCAGCCTACCTATTTTTTTAAAGTATTCTTTTTTAGGTGATTGGGAACCTGGAACACTAAAGCTCTGGCACATGGATTGACATCACCATCTCTAGCATCCTGAGAGACGTTTAAGAGACGTCTTGCTGGCAGTTCTACATCACTGGGCTACTTCGCTTTCTGGAGTGTACAGCGTAAGTCGATGTGGAGTTAGTGTCTGGGTCGTTCGGTAAGTAAGCTGAGTGGCTGGAACCGACTGCGGAAAGGAGAATTTTCTGTGAGGACACTAGCAGACTCTCTCACAAAAGTCACCAGACCATTATTCAAGCTCAACTACAGCTGCCACGACCTTTAATCTAGAATCAACTCAAGACAAGACTGCGTGAGCTCCAAGTAAGTTGTTCTCTTTTGGCGGAGTTGTGTTGTTTTAAGGCTCTGAAGTCTTAAAGACACAGTTTGGTGACAGTGCTGGACTAGTACACAAGACACTCTGGCTTGGGTTTGATGCCCAGCACTAAAAAACATATAATAAATACCACCACTACCACCATCACCCCCCAAAATCTACCCCTGAAAAATAAGGATTCAGAATTTTCAGAGCTTCATGCAGTGTTGCTTTTCCGAATTGCGGGTCCTAGCACATGAAAACCGAGTTTACAAACAGATGTTTCATTGGCATTAAAAGGAAAACCAGACTCCCAGGTGCTCCTGAGAATACCTTAAGTCCCGGCTAGAGCTGGCGTCTCTCAAAATCTCAGTGGTCTTGGGAAACCCAGTGCATCTCATACTATTACTCCAACCCCAGGCTGACCTAGAGAACTCAGCAAGTCACCAGTAATTCTGAGTGCTCTTGACCTTCCAAGGTAAATTATTTCAAAGTGACTCCAGCAAAGGCATGTTTCAGCTCCCATTTAAAAAGACAAATGAGAATTTCTGACAACACTGGAAAATACATTCCAAACCAGGCCAACATAGACAAAGAAGAGTGGACATACTCTAGGGTGCCGAAGAGGTCTCTTTTAGATTCCATACTGTATTGTGGTTTGACATCATACATCCTGGGAATGGTGACTTGTGGGTCCGAGGATGTAGAATATATTTGGTTGGCAAGTAGCCCAACAAAGGGGGAAAGAATATTAAAGTGGCGCTGAACTGGTCTCACGAGGCATCTGAATTGTTCTGGCTTTCCTCAGGCCCAAAGTCTTCATAATAAGCATTTCCGCCTTCCTCACAGTCTGCAGCTGCTAGGGTTTGTTACTTTGCACTTGGATGTACTGTGTCTTATACTCCAGGCTCTCTGCATCCCTCTGTTAGCCCACTAGCAAAGACCTGAGACATTAGAACATGTCAGTTGGTTCACTGCAAAGTGATGACTAGGTTCCAAAGTTGACAAGCAGTCCAATTCAAGACACACCTATGAGCACATTAACTATTTTGTACACTTTATTTAAAAACAAATAATACACTTAGAGCCACCAAAACTGGATATCATTATTAGCTTATCCATACCCTGAATTTACAAAAGGAACTTCTTGCACCACAAAAATTAGCATTTGGATTTACATTAATTGATATTATAAACTAAAATTTAAGACACCTGAATATCAAACAATCTGGCCCAGGGATCACCAGTTGGGGTTTTGGGGTATGGAGATAAAGGGTTATTTAGGGTTCTGAACTGATGACACCCTGAGGTTCACTCCAGTAAACCGATACTGAGAAGACATAAAGGAAGTGGTAGATTTTTAGTATTACAAAGAAGTGGTTCTTCCTAAAAACAGGCATTGGATCATATAGTTGGGGCGGGATAGGGTTACTCCTTAATCTGGAATGGGAAAAAAAAAGTGTGGAGGGGGCTATATTAGTTTTCTCACAAGAGGCCGACATCAGCCAATGAAGGGGAAGCAGGAAGAGTGGGACATGGCAGACCAAAGACTTCCTAATACTGTGTTGCCAACTCAGCAGCACTCCACAAGTCACTCCAAACCCAGTCTCTGAGACCCTTTCAGAAAGAGCTAACGTGCAACAGGGAAAATCATTCTACATTAACAAGGCACTCACTGGTTCACAGCCTGGAAACAACCCAGGCAGACATTAAAGTTAATTTAAATTAACATGAACTTTCTAATTTGCACCAGAGGGGTGATGAACATGTGGTCCCAGTTAAGTGAAATCTAAAGCTTGACTAGTCAAGATCCAGAAAAACTCCTCAGCACCACTTCAGAGACATTGTTAGAATACATAATGGGATCTAAAGATCTCTTTTGGTCTAACATAAAACTTTTCGAAATTAAACACCTAACAACAAAACTGATGTAAAGGTTCTGTTAAATACTTGTTCAATGTGGAGTCCTTCCCACTGACACGGAGACCTAGACACATGCTTGATAAGGACAATTACAAAGCTTCCAGTGGCAAAGGCAAAACTGATTCAAATCGTTTACCTGCTAAACAGAGAAATATTCATTTTCTGACTTTAGGAAATGACGCATTACACACACACATACACACACGCACACACGCATACAATGAACTTCATCAGATATTACTTTTGTATGACCAGAATCCCAGTGTCAAACACTCTGAGCACTGCAATATAAACCAACAGGTAACACCATCATGGAGGCAACTTCTAAGCCAGTAAAGTGAGTAATTATATACCTAAGAGTGTGGTAATAACTTTCAAAGAATAAAGTAAGCCAAATAAAATCATACTTTTTTTTTCCAGGTAAACTTTTTGTTGTTTTGAGACAAGGGCTCATGTAGCCCAGGCTGGCCTTGAACTCCCTATATAACTGAGGATAATCTTGAACTTGAGATCCTCTTGCCTCCGCCTCTCAGTGTGCTACTGTGCCTGGAGTTTCAGGAAAATTCATAACAATTTGATTCCTGGCTTAAAATATTACACAGAACAACCAGGGACTAACTCTCTCCACTCACTAAGCACACTGGTGGTGTTTTAAGCCGTCCTTGAGGAAAACAAAACGAAGAAGCAAAATCCTAGAAGTAATCCTGGATGTTTCACCTGCGCTGTGACAGCACACGGAGATGCCCAAGCCCGAGAGCAGCACCAGCACAGACGTTCCAACCGCACCAGCCATCGTTCGACTCAGCAATGACAATGAGGTAGATATGAGAGACCACTGAAGCTCTTCAAGACTGTTCTTAGGTGGAATTGTAATTAGTTCAAGTGTTTCATCTAAAAACGATTTTTACTAGTCTGATCCTCACCATATAAGAATTTCATGGCATACTCTTGAGAACAGGGGGGAAATATATGAAGTACTAAAAGAAGCAAGCTTTAAAAAAAATTACATCGGTGAGAATCCCGTAAATCTGGGGAACCAATGATTTGTTCTCGGAAGTTGATTTTAATTCAAAAACACCTATTTGTTCTTTACTGAATTTTCTAGGGATTCACATTCAAAACGCTTGGAAAGCATTTAAGGTGCTCCAAAGAGCACAATGATTATGCATGAAATGTCCCTTGAAGTCCTAGAAGTTGAGCAGTTACATTAAAAGACACTGACTGTCACAAAATCAGGATCTTCACAGACTGGCACACTGGCGCACACACGCGCACACACGCGCACACACACACGCTCTCTCTTCCCCCTCCCACCCCAACACAGATTCAGTCTTCACCCTCGCTATAAGGCTGCATTTGAAGGTTTTAAAGGCACCTCTCCTTTCTAGCTATTGCCTTCTCAACGACACATTTTGTCAGAAAGCTTGAATGTTCAATGGAAACAGCTCAGTACTGAGAATGGAATTTTTTCAATTCACATTTGAATAGCCAGGTTTTCTTACATTCAGATTTTAATACACTAGAATGACAGTCTTTAAAACAAGCATGCTAGCCTATAGTGAGTATAGTATGTACAGTAATTTAAACACTTAGAGCTCTATATTATACTGTGAAAGCAAACAGCACAACACTTGCCATACCCATCAGCCTCTGAGTATACGACCTCCAAACGGGAGAACACAAACAGTAAAATGCACCCATGGTTTAGATATATATATATATATATAGTCTATATATTATATATATCCATTTAATATATATAATATATATTTATAAAATATACATACATTTTTAGACATCTTTCAAATAAAGAATCATTATCTCCAAAAGAAATTTATAGCAAGAATACTGAAGGAATGGAAGTTAGATAAACAAATAATTTCTCACAAAGTTCATTATCAGTGATACAGCTCAATTTTCCCCTTTTAGTTACAACTAAATGATTACAAAAGCTAAATACTTTGCATAACTAATCATCTGTTTAATGGCAAAAATTGATAAATTTGTTCAATAGAAAAATACTGAAGGTCATTATATCACTTATTTGTCTATGGTTTGAGTAGCAAATGAGCTCCATGTGGCAGCTGCGTTTTGAGAAGGGTACTAGAAGCTCCCAGAGACGTATCCACCGCACATGAAAATAAGGCAGGAGCCTAACCCACCTGCTGATTTTCATACTATTCCCAAACAGCTGACTCAGAATATTTACAATCCGGTAAATATTTATGAAAGCATTTCGGTGATTTTGAATCTTGAAATTTTCATTTTGTGAATGTTCATTAGGACGGGGAAAGTCAGACAAATGTCCATGCTACCATCGGCTGGAAGACAGCTTTGGCTCATGTCCAGGCTGAGAGCAAACAGGGCTAGTTTAGAAGACTCTCTCTATGTACAGTTTTCAATGCACCACGCACACTTCCTAAAACCCTTCAGCAGTCCTAGCATCTGCATTACACTTCGTCTATCTTAGGACTGTTTCCCACCCAATCACGAGGCACAGAATGACCAGGGCAGCCTCTCCTGGATTCCAGAATGTTGGTGACAAGAGTAAGACATACACTGCAGACTTTGGGAAGCAATGAAAGCTGTAACTGTGGTCATAAATACACTGCTTCTAACTGGAACCTTCTAACAGTCTACAAATGTCGGGTTAGAACACCCTTTTGTGAAGAAGGGAGAGATTTACCCATCGCAGTGTAAAATTTTGTATCTGGATAAAACATAAGCATTTAATTCAGTTCACTCGTGTATATTAATTTATCTTAGGTTTGTTAATCAAAGCACAAACATAGAGAACAACCAGGGAAATTTAGCATGGGTCTTATAATGTTAATGAAAATTTGCTTGCAAAAATTTTGCATCTGCCTTTAGAGCAGAAAAACTTTAAGTCAATTATTACCCATATCACCATGAGAATGCTACTTCAAAGAATAGGTCACTAGAAATGCCACAGCTATGGCAATGGAATCATTATAACAGGTTATAACATTTATAGGTATAGTATTTTTAAGACCTAGAGCCTATGATGCATAGATTTTGGTGAAAAGGTGGACATTAATTTACTTTAAATATTTATATTGGTCTCTGTCACTTCACAGAGGAATGTGAAGGGCATGAAGGGTGCCCGACAGTTACAGGAAGGAGGTCTGCACGGAAGGGCACTAGGCAGGCCAGTAGGATTCTGAGTCTCCCAAAAGCTGACTACATATGGGTCACATAAATGTGAAATCTGCCCTTTGAAGACATGGCTTTATTAGATAGAGCACTGAATCACTGTTCATTAATAGGTGTGTTCCAATTAAAGAATAGGTGAAGGTAGGAGGAGGACTCTCACAGACATCACAGGCATCAATAACGTCTTCCCTCTAGGTCTCCATGAAGTTCTCAGAGATGCTGGTGGTGGACTCAGGTGCTCTGCTCTATTAGAGCTGCAAAAGCAGCTGCCTGAGAACCATGCGCTCTGGACGAGGCAACATAATAATTATAAACTGCTCATGGCAGCGGTCAGAAAACATGAGTGTGAAAGGCAGGGAAGAAACAGTGAGCATTATCTGAACCAGTTACATGGGTGTCAAGAAATGGGTGCTAATCAATAGCTTCCTCCTTTTTCAGTCAACATGAAATAATCACTCTAGTGCTATAAATACCACACAAATGAGGCGAACTTTTAAAACAAATTATCATAGAGACAGTCCCTGTTTGCCCTTAAAAATAAACAGGATCTCAAACCTGGGTAAGTTAAACCCTTTAGTGAACGCCGACCCTATTAACTGCTGTTCATAATGGGTGCTTGACAGTTAGACTTTAGAATGGTACCACATCTACTTTCAAACTAAGTATCTGTTTAGCATTTCTGAATAATATTCTTAACGTATTATTGCATCTTTTCCTCCTACTAGGTGAAATGTTTTGTCACGTGCTTTATGAGAACAGCTGAAAGGAGAGCTATGTTAGAAACTCACTTGAACACTGTCTGGTCATTACACAATGGGGTTAGTAGAGCAGATACAGCACAGTGTGACTACGTAGCCTGTGTAGCAGGTGTCTGGGGTAGAGTCTATCTAAGCTCCTGCTCTGCGTTCTCAGCCAAAGAACTGTTAACTATCCAGCAGAGCGGGCCCTGTTCACTCAGGAAGGGAGATGCTAAACCTGTTTCGCTCAGGCCTGCCTAGCGAACGAGAACAACCCAGAAATGAAAGTGCCTCTTTGGGGGGAGTTTGAAAGTTTTCAGGCTCACAGATTCAGCTGAGCTTGCAGCAACCTGAACAAACCTTAATTTTAGAAAACAGTTCACAAATTGCAAAACTATACTTTAACAAATGTTCTCTGTGCTCCTTCAGCAGAACAAAAGGGCAGGATGCGTTGGTGCTTGCCCTGGTCTTCTGTATCTCTGTTGTGCAGTTGACTAATAAAGAGCTAGAAGGTGAAGCTGATGAGTCACATCATACGAAGACCTTAGCCAGGGCATCGGCTCCAGCACTGGCTATATAGCATTTGGAAGGATGGAATGCTACATCATGGATCGATTCTTCAAATTTTTTCCGATGAGCTGTGAACTCTTGGATACATGTCTTACTTTCTAAATTCCATAAGCGTATTGAACAGTCATGACCTATTCCAAAAGAAAGGAGATTGAAAGGAATAATTGCATCAACATGAAGATGATAAGGACAAAAAAATAATCCACAGCTAATGTACTTACTGCCAGACATCAAGTACAGGCCATTTGGATCAACTGCCAAACTTGTAACAGCTTCTAGGTGGGCTACCATCGAGTGGATCAGTTTGCCTTTGGAAAAAGACATCATTACTCTTTAGTGATGATTTCTTTGGTTTGCCCACATGCCAGCTTCCATACTACACTAGTTTCCCCAGTCTTCCTCCTCTATGTACTTCTTGGATCAACTTTTTCCCAACCTATCTCCCCCTCCTGCCTCGGTCATGCTAATTAGAAAAAACAAAAATAGCTTAAATTTCAGATCAGACTTTTTAAAGCCACAATAAATTCAGTGAGTCTTACTAGCCAGAGGTCACTAATCTTGTGTACCCTTTAGTTACAAACTACGTGGGTTTAGGACAGACAGTTCAAATTCAAAGAGACAAAGGAAAAGAGAAAACATGGCCACAGTTTTGGTGGAAACAATATACAGAAAAGAACTTTAAAAATTAAATTTCTAGCAACTAAACACAACTGCAGGTGACCGTATTAAAAGGCAGATAAGCCTAAGAAATAAGGCTGCTCAGGTAAAGCTCTGTGCATTTCCGTAGACTGCTGAAAACTGAGGAAGTTCCACCCCCATTCAGTCAGGACTCAAATTTTAATATAATACAGCAAGAATCAGCCTGTGGAAAAACACACAAAACAAATGACCTGAGGGTTTTCCTATACAACACTGAATCAAGCTGTGTAATATTGAACAGAACACAGCTATTCGATAACAGAACAATTTAAAACAAAACGTAATTACCAGCCTCTGCTTCCAACCTGTTTCTATTAATACTCCCTATGGATTGCAACAGATCATTTTTATTGGTACATAGGTTTGTGGCTTTAGAATATGCTATCTGCTCACTATTAAACAAACTAAAAATTATATTCCATAACACAGTCTCAGCAGATATGAGTGGAGAAAGTGTTTCAGGACCTATTCCGTGACTATAAAGCTTCCATTAGACACCACAATTAGCATATTAGTAGGTGTTTATTGTTTTAGTTTCTTGCTGCTGTTGCTGGTTTCGCTTCAGCACACGACACAGTGCTTAGGAGGCTCTTACCTGTATTGTTATCATAGAACTTGATGTGCCTGTCTTCGTGAGCAGTGATGCTGATCGGGAGAGTGGGATGGCTGATGACTCTGTTTATTTGGCAGGAAGAATTGGCTGCTAAAAAGGAAAAATTAAAAATCAATACCAATTGGTCAAAGTAATTTTTTTTTCATACAAGGAAGATATAAATACCTAAACAGACAAGAAAAAATAAATACAATGCAACTTTAGTCTGGCTGTGGTTCAGTTACTCTCTAATCACTTCTCCAGCTTCAGTGTTGTAAAACGAGCGAGCACTGCCTAAGCTAAACCACACTGGCATATTTACAGCTGATTAGAAGTCAGAAGTTCCTTTTCTACAGCCTGCTATACATGGATGTCACCTAAGACTTGACCTAAAGTCACTGATGACATCTAAGTCGACAGATTCTGTGATGTTTGCTATCATAACAGAGTTCTATTGGCTGGGCATGGTGGTCCACACCTTTAATCCCAACACTTGGGAGGCAGAGGCAGGTGGATCTCTCAGAGTTCAGGAGCAGTCTGCCTCATCTACATCTAGGTCAACCAGAAATTCGCATTGAGATCCTATCTCAAAATAAAAACAAACACCAACAATATGCAAATAATCTTCAAAGTTAAATCTCAGTTCCTTCTAATACGGAGCTCTTTTCATAGAGGCGTCAGAATGAGGGCTCTGGACTTGTTCCTCTTTGCAACATAAGGGAAAAGACCATTATCTTGCAGCCCCCCAGATTCTGAGCTTTTAAGGAACACACTAATAATTGCTGTATACTATTTAAGAGTTTTCAAAGAGGTTAATTACTATATTCAGCTTGTTATTTCGATATACAACAGAAAAATGTCACGTGGCTTCGTGGAGTAAGTTCTCAGGGTGCAGTTTTTCTGTTGTTTGTTTTATTTCAGTGGCTTAGACTGAAATAAAACAAAGCAAGTTTTTTTTTAAGTAAATGTGTTCTCAGATTTGGGCTACAGAACACTTTATAATTCAAGCATTCTTCATAGTGACTTGGGCAGTTACGCTTCTAATTAAGTTTAAAAATGAATAGAGAGACTTTTAAAAGTTCGTATACATACTTGTATCTATATTGGATTCTAAAGTGAGAATTCGCTGCTGTGTTTCCATGTTAAAGATGCTTGTATATCCTTTGCTGAATGATGCCACCATATGGCTCGGGTCACTGCTCACTAGATCCACAGAAGCAGGGATTCCCAGTTCTAAGTCAGAGATATTCAAAGAGAATGACAATTAAGTTTTACTTGAGAAAGTACTCAAAATGCAGCAAAACAAAACAAAGTATGATTTACTTAAGTAAATCAGACTTAACATTAGATTAAGTTATTTTACAACCATTCAGTAAAGAGCACTTCTTTTGTAACATTTAGCCTTAGTCTATTATCCTTACCTGTTAAATGCTTTCTACCCCATTATCCTGCTAATCCATTCATAGAATGCAAACTTATTTAGAAAGAAAATGAAAACATATGGACCATAAGTTTTATAGCTTCCACTTCCATTTCAGGCATAGACTAACACAGTAAGAACTCCGTATTTTAAAAACTCATCTTGAAGAAAAGAAAACAACAATAACAAATCCATCTCAGGCTGGAGTGCAGCTCAGAGATACCACGCTGGCCAAGCATGGAGTTAAGCTTTCGAAGTCTAAGTGCACATTATGACTTTGCTGAAGAATAAAGGTGTTCTGTGGCCTGGAGTGCATGTCAATGGTGGAATATTTCTCTACCACACAAATACAGAACGGTATTATCAAGGGACTAAACCTGGAACTCATCTATACCAAAAACAGAATGATAAGGCCACTGTGACAGCATATTCCTTATACCCAAGCACTTGGAAGTAGAGGCCTTTGAGGTCTGCCTGGACAACAGATTCAAGGTGAATCTGGGTTATATAGCCAGGCACTGCCACAAGAAAACAAACAAATAGAATGGTAAATATAAAACAATCTGTTTCCACACCTAACTAAAGCAAGGTAGTAATTCAAAACTGTCTAACAGCCAAAAAGCGAAAAGCAAGAAAACGGCACACAACCAAATGAGCTATCCAAGAATCAACACTGACACAGAAGGACCCACTTCCACTCGCCCACAGGAGGCTGAAAGGACACAGAACGACACCGTCAAGAGCGAGTGAGGACGCAGTGCATGTGGACCTCGCGCCGCTGCAGCTATAGGGTGTCATGAGCACTCTGGGAACAATGTTGGTTATTTCACGTAAGTCACCAACAAAACACCCATCCTAAAACACAGCAATTCTACTGAAAGGTCTCTGCTTCCCATGATGAAAATTTATGAATGTTTATAATAAATTATTCTGAATAGCCCCACACTGGAACAACCTAAGTAAATACCAAGAGATAAATAAATAAATTGTGAAAATTATAAATTTGTACAGACTTTGCGCATAACAGCCTCAGTGTCTGACAGGAGATAGATGAGTAGACAAACTGTAGCCTAATATAAT
This sequence comes from Microtus pennsylvanicus, assembly GCF_037038515.1. NCBI lineage: Eukaryota > Metazoa > Chordata > Mammalia > Rodentia > Cricetidae > Microtus > Microtus pennsylvanicus. The sequence continues at coordinate 26,543,577 of NC_134599.1, forward strand.
CCTCTCCCATAATAAAGGAAAGAAACGGGCACTGGATTGCACCAATGTTACATGGATGAAAAGCTAGACTGCTATTTTATTGTGGTTCGGAATAGACAAAACTAACCTATAATGAGAGTAATCCTGACACGAGGAACCATTGGCTGGGAATATGTAACAGGGACTGACTAAGGACACAGAGCAGCTGAGAAGAAAGGGTCCAGCTCCAGACCTCTACCAGCTCCCGGACTGCACTTGCTCCCCAGCTGCATGAGAACACATCCTTAACATTGGTAATCATCACTGAAAATAAGCTATGTCTCAATTTTTTAAATTTAAGCCCCATTTTCTCATCAAATGTTGTTTTTAAGAATTATACGTGCATTCAAATGTCAAACAATAATGTTGCTACATTAAAAAAAACCTTAGAAATTTATAAAGTCAAGTTTATAGAATCATTTACTTGTTGGATATTTTACAAAATATCTGGAAATGTTCGATTTGAAGGACTGTACCTTGGTTATCATTAAACACACTCAGTGCCGGAGCAGCCTCGGTTGTGTTCCATAAACGTAGAGTGCCATCTGCTGAACAGGACAACAGGCGCTGGTGTGCCGCACTGTACGCCAGCCCCCACACGGCATCTGTGTGGCCCAGCAGAGGGCCTCTCAGAACAGAAGGGTCTGTGCAAAACCAGGAAGAAAAAGCGCAAAGGCATTTAGGTTCCACTGTAAACATTAAACGTACCCAGAAACGGTATAACACAATCTTCCTATTTCATTATTCTTCTGAAATACTGTCGGAATTACAAGTAGTTTTCGAAATATACAAATAAGGTTTGGAAATACTAAATTAGAATGAAGAAGCCAAGTATGCTTTCTTAAGAAAGCTCTATTTTAATGCTTATTAAATAAAATAAGAAGAGATTTCTGTTTACTTTAGTTTGGTAGTGAAATTAAAATGTTTTTAATGGCAAAGCATGACATGTTAAATCATTCTGCATTAACTCAAAACTTAAAGCAGCCAATTTCTAAAGAGTTTTACAAGAGAATTTATGGTAACATCTAGAAACACAGGATAATATGAATTCATGGCAAAAAAAAAAAAACTGTTCTTAAAACCAAAGGGCCTGTGTGCACGCATGCATGTCTACATGTGTGTGTGTTGAGGGTGGAGAGAGGACAGGTAGACAGCTTGGGTTTATTCTGGAACTCATACTGACCTGGAACTCATTAAATAGACCACACTGGTTTAAATTCACAGCAATTCTCCTACTGCTCCCTGCCAAGTTTGGAGATTACAGACCTACACCACTAAACCTAGCTGAAAGGCCATTCCTTAACCTTTGAGGTCCTTTATAAAAAATATTTTGGAGGCTTGGACTTCAAAACTAATTAGCTTCTTCTATTTTCCTCTAATAACTGAGCAAGGGAATAATGCTAGCATTCATTTATCTTTAGAGTTGTTTGCCAAAAACATAATGAAACATGACTACAGAGGAGTTGCAAGGTTTCACGTAAGAGACAGATGTCTAACATGAAGATAGCGAGCGTCAACCAAATCATTATTTCTGTCAATAAGACTGCATGTCAACCAAACCATTATTTCTGTCAATAAGACTGCATGTCAACCAAACCATTATTTCTGTCAATAAGACTGCATGTCAACCAAACCATTATTTCTGTCAATAAGACTGCATGTCAACCAAACCATTATTTCTGTCAATAAGACTGCATGTCAACCAAACCATTATTTCTGTCAATAAGACTGCATGTCAACCAAACCATTATTTCTGTCAATAAGACTGCATGTCAACCAAACCATTATTTCTGTCAATAAGACTGCATAGATGAACTCTTTTCTTAAGAACAGCCTGTTTTTTCCTTTGGCATTAGGATCTGTTTCCTGTATTTACAGGAGTCCTTCTGAATGAGATAAAGACATGCTTCTCTTTATTAGTTTTTTAAATACATAATTTTACCCTTAATATATACTATGAAAAAAAGACACCACTGTTTCAGAGCTTTGGTGAAGCACCTACCGTAAGAGTCGTAGGGATCGATGTTGGGGTTGGTGGTGTTCCAGCCCTGAATCAGACCATCCGTACCCCCACTGTAACACTGCTCGCCATTGCTACTCATCACCACACACAGTACCGGACCTCTGGGACACCAAAGGAATCAACGGCAGTTAGCTGCTATTCTCACACATTAACTCTACAATGTAACTTGTCAAAATTTACAATGTACTATTCATTTTTCTTTTTTTTTTTTGCCAGACCAAAGGTTAGTAAATTGAGGCCAAATTCACTAGTAGTCCTAGTATAGTTCTCAAGCTTTTTACATATTTAAAAATTAAAACAGCAACCCACACAGCAAAAACAAAACCAAGAATATTACATGAATTAAGACCCTTAGTTCAATCCCCAACAAAAACCAAACCAAAAGCCAAAAGAGGACAAAAAAAGAAACAGCTCAACAGAATATGGTCTGCTAAACCTGAAAAAATATTTACTTTTTCATCCTTTACATTTAATTTCTCTGACAAATGAAGTGAAGACATGCCTCTCACACATAAGTGAAAATGAAGAAAATACATAATAACTAAAGAAAAATTCTTGGTTAAAAATACAAGTGCCAAACCAGGCGGTGGTGGCACACACCTTTAATCCCAGCACTCAGGAGGCAGAGGCAGGCGGATCTCTCTGAGTTCAAGGCTAGCCTGGTCTGCAGAGTGAGTTCCAGGACAGTCAGGACTATTACAGAGAAACCCTGTCTTGAAAAACAAAACAAAACAAAAATACAAGAGGCATGTGTGTGAGCATACATTACTCAGGAGGAAATCCAGGGCCTCATGCAGAATGGGCAAGCCTTCTATCTTTAAGCTGTGCCCCCCTCCTCGACTTTGAATATTTTTATGTAGACTATGTTTAAGATCTCTTTTTAAAATGCTAAGATTTCTTTTTAAATGATTTTTACTTTTTATTTGTATGTGTGGCTGTTATGTCACTTCTGCGCAGGTGCCCACAGAGGCCACGAGAGTGGTGTCGGATCACAGGAGCTGGGGTTACAAGCTGTTGTGAACCAGGAGCAGCAGCAGGTGCCCAGTGCTAGCTTTTCTAATACTTAAACCAAAACACCTTGGCTTCAGTTTAAAATGTACATGCATACCAGGATCCCTACTTGGTATTTACATTATCTGCCAGGTTCTTTCACATTTATAAAAAAAAATTAATAAATAAAAGGGCCCCAGTACTAAATAGAAAAATTATTAAAACATTTAACTGAAAGAATGTATAATATTCCAATCAAACTGTGTTATAAAGATGGTGGCTTAAAATAAAGAAATCACAAACTTACTTGTGAGCCCTAAACGTATAGATAGGCTCCACATCGAGAGAAGTGCTCCTAAACCAGAGAGAGAAGATGACTTTAGGTGTCGCACATTTCAGTAGTGAGCAGCATGACTAAGTCACAGAACAGTGTCAGAAATAGACCCCATGACAGTAACATCCTCAGCCTCAGGACAGAGGCTCTTCTTATCCCAATTATACCTTTACATAGACAAACTCCCACCTCAGCAGTGGCACTTTGTTAAACAGCCTCTCACACTGTTACAACTCGTCCACTAGTCTTACATGGTCTCCTCACACTGTTACAATCATCCACTAGTGTTACATGGTCTCCTCACACTGTTACAATTATCCACTAGTGTTATTCAGTCTCCTCACACTGTTACAACTCGTCCACTAGTGTTACATGGTCTCCTCACACTGTTACAATCATCCACTAGTGTTACATGGTCTCCTCACACTGTTACAATCATCCACTAGTGTTACATGGTCTCCTCACACTGTTACAACTCGTCCACTAGTGTTACATGGTCTCCTCACACTGTTACAATCATCCACTAGTGTTACATGGTCTCCTCACACTGTTACAACTCGTCCACTAGTGTTACATGGTCTCCTCACACTGTTATAATCATCCACTAGTGTTACATGGTCTCCTCACACTGTTACAATCATCCACTAGTGTTACATGGTCTCCTCACACTGTTACAATCATCCACTAGTGTTACATGGTCTCCTCACACTGTTACAATCATCCACTAGTGTTACATGGTCTCCTCATACTGTTACAATCATCCACTAGTGTTACATGGTCTCCTCACACTGTTACAATCATCCACTAGTGTTACATGGTCTCCTCACACTGTTACAACTCGTCCACTAGTGTTACATGGTCTCCTCACACTGTTACAACTCGTCCACTAGTGTTACATGGTCTCCTCACACTGTTACAATCATCCACTAGTGTTACATGGTCTCCTCACACTGTTACAATCATCCACTAGTGTTACATGGTCTCCTCACACTGTTACAATCATCCACTAGTGTTACATGGTCTCCTCACACTGTTACAACTCGTCCACTAGTGTTGTATGGTCTCCTCATACTGTTACAATCATCCACTAGTGTTACATGGTCTCCTCACACTGTTACAACTCGTCCACTAGTGTTACATGGTCTCCTCACACTGTTACAATCATCCACCCCCTCATCCAGCCTCCATCAGCAAGGATCCTTTCACTGTGTGACTCACAAGAGTACTACTAAGTACAACAGATGTAACACAGGCACCACAGAAGCTGTACTGCTTGTAGAAGAAATTGCAGCCCGGTTTCAAAGACACCAGTAGGTAGCGTCAGTGCTGAGACTCACACGGGACAGGCAGAATGCGGGTGCAGTCTGAGCATGGGGATGGGATGAAGTCAGCAGAGGGGTTATTTACTCCTTGGATGTGCTGTGTCTTTGCCTTTCTTATTCTCAGCATTCTCACGATATGCTAGTTATGCTAGCTCTGCTTCCAGCTTAGTTACATGGACTTAAATGTAAATGTCTGATTTAGCAAAGTAGCAAAAACAAATTAGTAAAATATCTACACAAGCAAATAATAACCTAGTTACCTCTGAGCTGAATGACTTGAAAAAGATAATGTATACCTAAAATTCCTGCAACATGATGTAGAAAATGGTGAGTTCTTGCTTTTAACCAATGTCTACGATGAATCTCGCCTATTAAGTAATGCAGTGCACTCAGAGTCTGATGACGTGGGCAGTTTCCACAGAATCAAGGACAGACATATTAACCTTCATGAAAACACAGGGAAGTTAAAGTACTATTTGCTGAAATCCTGCCGTGTGTATAGTTCTGGCTTTGACTTTCTTTTTTTAATATTTAGATTCTCAACTCATGTTGAATATTTGATACTATCAAGAGTTTTATGTTTTATTTTAAATATGAAATGATTTGAAGTTCTGAAATGATAAAAATTTCCCTGCATTATATGATATAACTGGAAATTTTCACATTCTGAAAATTACCCTTTACAGCCCATGTTTTCTCTCCCATTAGAGGAGGAATTGTGACAGTGTGAGGAGGCCTCATCTAGACCTGGTCTAGCGTGGGGGCTAAGGAAACAGTTTATAGGACAGTGTGCCTATTGACATTCACACACCAAGACAAGAATAAGCAGCTAAACAAAGACAACAGTAGCCCTTAGTTCATACAAACCCCTTAGAATAGAAAACTTGTTGTCAAAAAAAGAGCTAAGGTCATAGAAAAATCCCTAACCACATCTTCACTTTGTAAATCCAAACTCTGTAAATAATGGGCCAGAGTGAAGTCAAAGTTTTGATAATTCTGATGTTCCTACTTATATCTCTTTACATTGACAGGGATCTTCATTACAGGCAAGAGGCCTCACTTATAAATAAAAAGCCACTTAAAACACTTATGCATAAGGACTGTGATCAGCAGTCACAAACCCTTGGGAACCATCAGAGATTCACCTGGTAAAAAATAAAGAACCTGAAGAGAGATATGGAAAACATAACAGAAAATTATTTTAAAATATTGTGTCTTTTCCTATTGATAATTTAATTTAATCTTAAAGTAAGTAAAATTAGAATATTCTTACTTTTTGGCTGGGGCTGTTTTCTGCAGATTCCACATTTTCAGTGTATGGTCTTCTGACGCTGTTATTAAAACAGGCTCGGTGGGGTGGAAAGCAAGGGCTCGGATGCCATCAAAGTGACTTCTTAATGTAAACTTAGGGTTCCACGTCTTCCTCAAGGCATCTTTATTATTTGCTATCTATTAAAGAAACAAAAAATCAAGTTGGGATAGCTGATTCTCAACAAAATATATCTTTTTTTTTAAAGACGTATTTATTATGTATACAGTGTTCTGCCTGCAGGTATCCCTGCATGGCCAGAAGAGGGCACCAGATCTCACTACAGATTGTAGTGAGCCACCATGTAGTTGCTGGGAACACATAACAGCGATTTTTCTTGAGGTTAAAAATGTGAGATTGCATTAGAAGGAAGTCAAAGTCCCATTAGCTACTGGGTAAAGTCTTCGTGGTTTAGGCAAACAGGACAAAAATATGTAATGGGAACTTCTGCTTCTAGTCATTATAGACTAGGTAATTTGTACAACCTTTGTTGGAAGAATAAGTAGAAAAGAGGTAAGCATACATATGTGAAGAAATTAGGGCTATCGAGCGGAGCCCGCACTGCAGGATGAACTGAAGAGGCAGGACAAATGCTGTTGGTAAGACATAACTTATCACAGGCGCCTAAACAAAAACACAGCACACACTTTGCAATGGGAAAGAGAATTCCAATGCATATGCTATACTGACCCCCAGATCTAGGCAAAGCCTCCAACTTTAATCTCCAGGTTATTTAGAAAATGCCAGCTAATTTTTATATCTATCTTTGCAAAATGTGAAATTAAAACTAAACCAAGATCCATACTTGTGAAAAAGTTCTTAACCTCTGACATCTTTTTCTGTAAATTTAATTTTCAAACATAGTAATGGCATAAAAAAGAAAACTGCTACTTACATCATAAGCTAGTGAGTCTGCTTCATTGGCCACTGTGAGGCCTGCCAATTCTCCAAGCCCCAGTTCACTTTCAAGGGCTTCATCTGCTCCCATGATAAATGACTTCCCAGAAGAAGGCGGAAATGTCAGTGCTTCCACTGAGGGGAGACAGAGCCGAGTTACACATCTACACACTTCACAGCTATTCTTGCTTGCTTGTATTACCTTTCTGATAAGAGAACATGTACATCTTAGTTTGTTCTACTTTTGTTTTCGGAGCCTAGGCTGGCCCAGAACGAAGGCAATTCTCTTGCCTTGGCCTCCTAAGTGCTGGAATTACAGGCCTGAGGGCTATGTACCTAACAGTAATCTTACATTACTGTTAGGCAATTCTCTAAACAGTGAAATTACTTGAGTAGAAAAATCTTAAAGACTGCTTTTTCATATATTATCCTGCTAATAGCATCATCTAATTAGAAAAGTAAAACAGAAACAAATTTGATAATTTATTGTCCTTTCCTGGATCATTATATAGAAAATGGCGTAATTATAGTAAATTTTCTATTTGATATTTCAAGCTAATTTCTCAAATAATGCCTATCAATGACAAAGTATATTAAGAAGTAGTATTTGCTATATGTCGAACACTATTGATCTCATTCAAAACAAAACTGTAATTCTGTCACTTCAAATATTGCAGACATTTCAAAATGAAAACTATACAATGCGCTTCTCTGAGGAAAATTAATATACAATGTTGGAAGTTGTGATTACCTCTGAGCGTGAAACAAGTGACCAGTGGTGAAAGAGGTCACACAGGATGCTACCCCTTGGTAACGCGCTGGCTCCTGATCTGGGGGTGATGGCTAATTCTGATGTGTGATTACTTAATGAGCTGCTCCCATTTGTACACATGCCTTCTATCATTTAAAGATGTTTTAAAGTCCATTTCAGAACTTTAATAGATGCCTACTGTGCTTTGAGATGGAGTTTTACTGTGTAATCAACTTGAACTTCTTACTTTGTAACTTTGAACACAGCACTTCAATCTTTCCAACCAGTATCACTGAAGGGCCAGTAAAAAGCAAAATGCTAAATTAAGGTTTTATAAAAGAAAACTATTCCAAAAAGGCTCCAGAGCTTGCCTTTCTTCATTGATGAGAAACATTTAAGATGAATTTAGCAAGTCAAAGGATTTGCTAAAGAGATGTTATCTTTTAACAAAGAAGTGAGTTAATTATATCAAGTACAGCAGACTTAAAAGTTGTTTTTCAGTGCTACAGTTAATCATGTTTATTAATAGGTACTTGTTGAACATATTAAATCATAGTTATTTGCTCTTAAAAACAGAAGTGGTCTGGGTGTGGTGGTGCACACCTTTAAACCCAGCACTCTGGAGGCAGAGGCAGGTGAACCTCAAGACCAGCCTGGTCTACGTAATGAGCTCAAATTAGCCAGGGATAAACAGTGACAAAGACCTAGTACCAGTAACAGAAACTCAAAATTTTGGTCAGAAATAAAAGAAAATCACTGTCAGAATAAAACAATACAAAGTAAACCATTATCGAGCCACATGTACACAGAAGTGGCATTGATAAAAATGGGCTTCAGCTGTGTATTATCTATGTGTGTCTAGGTATTCAGCAGGTGTTCTTTGTTTCTTACGTTTTTCATTTCTAACGTTTTCATACAAATGACCTTGTCCCTGAAACAGAGGCTCCTGAGACTGATCACAGCATGGGTTAGTGGTAACTAATATTCTAGAAAGTCTAGTCAGTGGTCAGAAGAGAAAGCAACAGAGACATCACATCTCTAAGTGGGTGGGCATCTTGTTCTCTCTGGCCTCAGAAGTTAAGAAACAGGTTACAGTGCTTTGGGTAACTAAACACTGCAGCCCCTAATTAGATTTTAGAACACTAACTGGAATTCAAATACTACACCAAGTATGGAAGCTTTTCCTGAGAGCTGGGTAAAGATTCTTTAGTGACAGGCAATTAAATATTTAAGCAATAGTCTCTCCCACACTCTTCAACCCTAAAGCAGGGGACAGAACCTAGCTCTGCTTGATAGGGAAATGCTCTATCACCAAGTGACATTCCAACCGTGGACTTTTTTCATATTTATATGCCATAGAATTGTACTGTGGAAAAGCTAGTAACATTCCCCCCCCCCCAAAAAAAAACTCAGGAGAAAGGATTTTATTTTAAATCTAAAGTATAATATATAGCACTAAGGCTGAGCTTGAAAATGATCAATATATGATTTTATACTAAAACAAGATAGAACTATTCTACACGATGGCTGTAACTATCATGTTAAAAATACATGCAAGTGGATAAGGACTTTTAAAAGGAAACAAGGAAACATGGGAAGCAGAAAATATGAAAGCGGGAGGTTTTCCTTCCATTTTGTTGTTGCTTTGAGACAGGGTCTCACTATGCAGCCCTTAGCTGCACAGAACTTGCTCTGTAGATTGGGTTGACCTCAAACTCTCAGGAGGCTGGTTTTCTCGGCCTCTGAATACTAGGACTAAAGCATGTGGTCACCATGATGTCCGGGGTCCCTTCATTTTTTAAATCAACAAATTAAGCATGCTGACCTTTTTCTCCACTTCATTTCTGTTTATTCAGAATATCTAATACATCATAACATCAAGTTCATTATCTAAAAATGATGAGGCATATTATTGTGAATTCTTTTATTAAATTATAACTATAGGTTTTGACATGGATAGTCCCAGAAAATCTCATAAACTGTTGTCATTCTGAGACTCCTTCAACCATAGTAAATCAGATGACAATTTGCCCATATGTCAAAAGATGTTTTTTATTTATTCACAGTTCGTGAGTTTAAGGAAAGAAGCATCAAATCCAAAAAAAAGTAATGATTAAGTAATGAAGAAAATGTGAGCAGATATGTTTAAGGTTTTTAAAAGTCAATGCAATAACAACACAATTTTTTAGCTTGGTGTAAACTTTGTAACAAAAAAAATATAATTGAATTACTATTCTGTGTGGATTGCTTAAAAAATATAATTACTTAACAAAATCTTGTACAATGGCGTTAAGTTTAAAATAAATGTATTGGTCACATATTAGGGACAAACTCGTGAAAATAACATGAACTTTGGTATCAGCTTTCAAATGCAAAGGCAGTAATAACTATAAACTTAACCTTGGGCAAATCGCTGTTCAGGTAACTGGTTATCTTTAAGCTCTACCTTAAAACTGCATGCCATCCATCATAGGTGTGAGTGGACAGAACTTCAGACTTGCAGCATTATGGTGCCTTTCGAAGTGAACATTTAGTACCAATTTTCAGACTCAATTTTCTCAGCCTTGGAACGGGGCAAGTCTGTTACTACTCTGTTATCAGTGGTTATTCTAAACCAGAAACTAAGATACCCCTTCCCCCAAATCACAGACGAAGCTGGAGTCAACCCCCACTGACTGAAGAAAGTGGCTGTGTGCAGACAGAGTAAACTCTAAAGCGCCAGTCCTGGCTATGGTCCAGGTGCTCACCTTCATCGGCCCTGCTGATCTCCTGCTCAGGAAGCCTGGAGCTGCTGGGTCTGGAAGGGGAGCCAACAGATGGCTGCAATGAGGGAAGTTCATCAACATCTCTCAAATTAGCAAGCATATCTTGTAGTTTTGACCTATTGGGCCCTAGCCAAAAAAGGGGGAGGGCAGGGGAGAAAAAAAAGAGAAAACAGAATCACTCATTTCATAAAAATTGTACAGTAAGCTTTTTCACATCTGCCAACATTCACCTTTAAAACGTCCTACTAGATTGATCAATTAGGAGCAGCTATTTTTGAAATTTTCAAATTTTAAGAGTTTATTATTTCTGGAAAAGAGTTATACTTAACTACATATTTTTTTTTGTAAATTAAGTTAATAGAATCACTACATGAAAAAAGAATGTCATGTCCAGTATGTACCATTAAAAGTCATACTTATCTACAACAAAACCAGTGACTATCGGTCTAAATGAAGACAGACAAGCAGAGATCAGGAACCAAATGTGAGCTCAACTGAACAATACACTCCTGCTGTTTAAATTAAGTTACATTCATTGCCTTACATTCTGCAGCTATGGACCCCAAAGTGAAGTCTCATGCCCTGTTGGTCACTTACCTGGGCTTTGATTCTTCATTCTCCCACATCCCTGTTTTGACTGTTTTATATAGGATAGAGGCTGAAACAGATCTTCGGTAGTTTTTCCTGTTACAAGTTTAATTAAGAATGGGAAAATCTTACCCATAGTCCGTTATGGTATTTGCTATACCAGCAAAGAATACAACTATTTCTAAGCAATTCTAAGGAATTCCTAGAAAAGTTTAAGACAGTATGACTGGAGTACACCATTTGACTGGATATACTTACACTAGACCAATTAAAAACAACAAGTTTACAGTGGGTAGCAGCTCGATTAAAAAGTGTATCTGGTAGCTTATAAACTAATGTTCTGTATAACAATGCACAGCTTTACTTCATTCTTCTCATTATCACAGCTCTTCACTTGTCCTCATACTACTGTTTTAACATAATAACAAGTGAGAACGGTAAAATGTGGGGGCCTTAGTCTACATGCCTTATCTTCATGTAAGACATTCGAATTTCTCCCCCATAGAATTAACACTTCTTTACTTAAAAAGCCCATGTGCTATATATTTAAATATGCAATCCCTAGGTGTAAAGAATCCAATTGCTTCTGTTTAAAGGAATACTATTCCAGTCAAATGGTGCAGTTTTAGATCTGAAGGGCTAAATTCTACCCACAATGTAAGAGTAGATGAGTTGGCAACCTTTCCAATTAAAAGATCTTTTCATAGTGCAAGACACTCATTGTATAACATAATGTCCCAAAGAAATATACCAACACTGATTTAATCTGGAAGCCATTTCTAATGTATGATATACAAATTTTCCTCAACATTTTAGTTTAACTGGCTCGAAAATGGTTCTAAAAGTCATAGCAATTCATGTCAATATATTTTTTAAGTTTAAAGTTTTTAGAATATTTGAAAAATGGGATGAAGCGGTTTTGTTTTAATGTTAATCTTTCTTGTTCTGATTTTATCTAGTTTGAGATAACACTTTCAGTAATTGTGAAAACTGTGTTAACATCAGTAATGGACATAGACTTTTCATTGAATTAACAATTTAAAAATTCTAAGATTTTCAGTAAATATCTAACTGTTTTAATGGTAATTAGCAGATTGTAAAACAATGTCTGCCAGGAATGACTGGTCTTGATATGTTTTGCCATAATTAAAAAGTAACAAGGGAATGCAGTATTTCCTTCCAATCTTTTGCTAACTTATAATTCCGTTTCTCACTAAATTTAGATTTTAATCTCATTTTGTACTATTTTCACATCTCAAAGAATGAAATTCCTATTGTGGTGTACGAGGTCCTTCTGTTTATGTGTTGTTTTCGCTGGTTAATGAATAAAGAAACTGTCTTGGCCTTTTGATAGGACGGAACGTAGGTAGGCAGGGAAAACAGAACTGAATGCTGGGAGGAAGAAGGGCAGAGTCAGAGATGCCATGGATCCTCCGCCTGAGACGGACGCCTGTTAGAATCTTGTAGGTAAGCCACAGCCATGTGACAATACACAGATTAATAGAAATGGGTTAAATTAAGATGTAAGAATTAGCCAATAAGAAACTAGAGCTAATGGGCCAAGCAGTCTTAATGAATACAGTTTCTGTGATTATTTCGTGTGTAAGCTAGCTGGGTGGACGGGATGAACAAGCAGGCCCTCTCCTTGCAACACTATTGCCATAAAAGAGGAAAGCCATGTTTATCATCTCAGTGAGTAGAAGCACAAGAAGTAGTTTAATCTTATTCTCCCACAAAAGTGCGTTGTTTTGTTTTTGAAATGAGGTCTCCTATATCCTGGGGCGGCCTCTAACTCTTTAGTAGCTAAATATGACCTTGAACTCCTGGGCCTCCTGCCTCTACCTCGAGTGCTGGGACTACAGACACAAGTCACTACACCCAGTTTAGGAAGTTCCAGTGATGAGCCCAAGGCTTTGTGCATGCATTCTAGGGAGACACTCTGCCAACTGAGCTACACTGCAGCCACGAAAAGGCTGTTGAAGAATATTTTTATCAAGGTTTTGTGAGGATTTATATTTCCATTTTATATACTTAACTAGATCTATTAAAAAGTTTTTCATTTGCATAATGAGTTATATGATCCACAGGGCTATAAATTTGATTTTGGCTTCTGCTTCTGATATGGTATACATTTTATTGAAAAGGGAAAAAAAGGTAACTGGTAATACTGCTATTAATAAAGCTGGGTAAAACATTTACATTAGAAAACAGACTCATTTAAGTTATATGTCTGACTGTGTGCCCTGTACAGCATATAGAGACAATAGCAAATGAATTTCATGTTGTGAACACATACTATTCAGGGGCAGAAATTAACTTCTTTCTTGTCTCAAGATCTGAAAGTATAAGCAGGAACTTTGGTAGACTGCCGGCAAATTGAGTTTAAATAAGATTTATAAATTGGCATTGGAAATAAACACCCTTGTGACTGAGCACACAGACCTTCAAAGGCCAACTCATTCCTATGTTCAAATTCACAGGCCGGCATTCGCATGAGGTTTACACTTTTGTTAAAATTCCATATTTACATATGATTTTTGTTTAATTCACAGTCACTGCCACTTAATTTCAACCCCCGAGGGATGGCAAAAGGAAAGAAATCAGGAGCAGAAAAGAAAAGAGTAAGTAGTTTTAGGAAAACATTGGAAAAAAAAAAAGAAACCTTGGAAGCTTGGAAGACATCAAGATGCAGACTTCATAGTTTATAGATACAATGTTTTCCACTTACTCTTCACCCCTTTCTTCCCCTTTCTCTCCTTTTTGTACTGCTCCTTCAGTTTGGTAATTACTCCCTGGTCCACATTCCAGGCTTCAGGCACGAGACACTGATCTTCCTTTTCTAAACAGAGTGAGACAAACAGTCTTTCTTCAATAAAATACCAAATACTCTAAATCAATATCTGAAAGACACAATGATTTTCTTCACAATACCACTTACCAAAAAAAGAAAAGCCATTTTTATATTCAGATAGGTGACAGACAAAATGTAACACCTAACAAAGGTCAATTCAATTTTCTAATTGACAAAACATTTCTCTTAAAAAAAGACAGAAAAAATAAATCTAGATATTTCATTAAGTCCAGGCGTGTTATAATCATTTTCAATGTATTTCATATCATATGTATACAGTGATAGAAGACTATTATTAAAAGACTACACGGAATCATCTTAAATGGTCTTTTCAAGAGTTCCAGCCAGGGAAATAGTTATTAGTCATAGACAGAGAGGCTTCCTCCTGCAGCAGCTGAGAACAAATACAGAGACCCACAGCCAGACATAAGCAGAGAGTGAGAGCCTTGAAACACTCAGCCCTAAATAAGATGTTTCCATCAAATCCCTCCCCTCCAGGCTGAGGGAACCCTGCATAAGAGGAAGCTGAAAGAGTGTAAGAGCCAGAGGGGATGGAGAACACCAAGAAAACAAGGTCCTCCACACCAACAGATCAAAGCACAGGGTCTGCACAGGTCTGCACCAGGTCCTCTGCATGCATGCATATGTGTGTGTGTATGTGTGTGTTTCTATAGGACTCCTGAGTGTATGAGCAATCACTATGCCTTCTTTGAGCTTTTTTCCTTCTCTTTGTCTTGTCCGACCCAGATGTGTTAGTTTTGTTTTATATTATTATATTTTATTAAGATATAAATCCTTTTTAAAAAGATAATTATCCAAAACAAGAAAAGAAAGAAAAAAGAGGTTTATGCTTTAGGCAGGTGCTACTGATTTTATGAACAATGCTAGATCCAGTGAGTACCAAAGGAGCAGAAGTCTTTACCTACAAGACTCAAGACATGGAAAGTACTTGATCAATCTATTTGCTGAATTAACATTGGGATTACCTGAAATAAATAAGAATAAAAAAAATCTATTTTTAAAGTAATTTAAGTTTCAATCCAGTTTAGTAAAGTATCTGGTTAGATAGCTGATGTAATATTAATCAGTAGTAGGAAGAGTCTATTCTTCCAGAAGGACTAGCCAATTTAAAAAATGATGATTTTGGGGGGCCAATGACATGGCTCAGAGGTCAAGAGCACTGGTTGCTTTTCCAGAGGTCCTGAGTTCAATTCCCAGGAACGACATAGTGGCTCACAACCATCTCTAGTAGAATCTGATACCTTCTTCTGGCATAAAGGCATGCATGCAGATAGAGCACTCATAAACATAAAATAAATAAATCTTTTTAAAAATGCTAATATTTGCCAAGTCTTTCAAAATTTTTATTTAATTATTTGAGTGTGTGTATGTGTGTGCGCACATGTGTGTGCATATGTGCGTGTGTCCTATTCCCAAGAGTTGTAGCACACACGTGGGGTCAGATGACTATTTGCAGGAGTAGGTTCTCTTCTTCTACTATGTAGGTTCGAGGGACCAAACTCAGGCTGTCGGGTTTGGCAGCAAGCAGTTTTGCTTACTAAGTCACCCTGGTAGTCTTAAAGACAGAACAATGAACTGGTTGCTCTTAAATCTTGAAATAATTTTATCTGTTAAAGGGAAAAATTGGTCTTCTTATAGTCTCAAGGGACTCATTAAGAACAACACTCACTACTGTAATCTTAGCTGTCCTGGAATTCACTATATGCCCAGGTTGGCCTTGAACTCACAGAAATCCACCTGCTTCTGCCTCCCAAGTTCTGGAATTCAAGTTGTACATCATCATGCCTGGCAGTTAAAAAATTCTTTTCTTTAAAAAAAAATGAATAAGTCAAGGCCAGGAGCTGGACTGACGGCTCAGAGAGGTTAAGAGCACTTACTGCTCTAGCAGAGGACTGCAGCTTGACTATCAACACCACATGGATAGATCACAACCATCTGCAACTCCGGTTTCAGGGGCTCTGACGCTCTCTTCTCACTTCCTCGGGCACCAGGCATGTACATGGTACACAGACATACGTGCCGGCAAAATACTCATACAGATAAAATAAAATAAATCTAAAGACAAAAGTTTAGATAAGATTCAAGGCCCAAATCTCCTATCAACTGAGAGTGTCTACTTACACTCACTAACTGACCTAGCACACGATCACACTGAATTAAAGTGTACACACACTGGCGCACAGCTAGTACCACTGGGCTGTGGCTCTTTGGTTAGAGAGTTAGTTATATGAGGGAGAATCCAGCTGCCTTTGCAGAAAAGCCAGTACCAGGTGTGCCTGCAACAAGACTAGCAAGGAAAGACAGTCCTATCTGTGCTGAAGACCTCACCGGGCACAGTGCAATGCTAGCCCAGCTCCTGCACTTGGGAAACTGTTACCTAAAACACCTAAGTAATGAGAAATAAGCTCAGGCAGAGAAGGCAGAGCACAGACCTGCATGTTCTCCTTTATTTTCAAACTTTGGCATAATCTATAAAAACCTAAAGAAGCATAGAAACCATAATTTTCTAACATAATTTGTTTTATGTAGACAATGTGAGACATAAGAAAAATAAATTCCTCTATTACATCTTCATACTCAAGTTTCCCCCAAAATCTAGATCAGCAGGTTCTGTTTGTCTGAAAAGAAAGCAAATTAGCCCGTTTTAATTCAAATTCTTTTCATACCATATTCCTTATATTTAAAGGAGGAGGAGGAGACAACAGTTACATAATCTTCCTCACAGGAAACCACACAACCTGGACAATCACTGGTGCGCAGCATTTCAGAATCACACTGGTTCCAAAACATCACCCGCCTGGCAAAGCATGAATTCGCGGCATTCATCAGACCTGACTGGACACAGGATGCTTCCTTACCCCAGTCTGTCCCATCGCCTGCACTTCTCGATTCGCTGTCTCCGTCCTCTGCTGTGGCAAGGAAGTCGAACTCCTTCAGAGCTTCCTTAGTGTCTCCATCTTCACTGGTGTCAGGCAACGCTTTCTTCCGAACAATCTAAGGGGGGGAGGGGGGGACGGGACATGTCAAATTAAAATTATTAGTCAACACTACTCATTTAACTTAAACAAAAGAGACACTATCCCCTTGTAATCAAGTAAGCAAAGCAACTATTTCCTTCGGAATGTATTTGCTATATTAAAAAAAGAAAAATTGCCAATACTTTAAGCAGTAAAAAACACATTGTATCCCCCCATACAGGGTTTCTATGTAGCACATTGTATTTTTTAAAAACAAACATTGTACATGTTAAAGCCGTAATTTAAACTTTGTTCAAGGGTATGATTACTTAAACTAATATAGATAGATATAGATCTAAATGGATAAGTAAAATTTGTACTTAAATTACACACATTCATGTTATAAGAACAATTAAACTAACATTCCTTAGATACAGTCTGTGCAGTCTTCAGACATTCTGAACTAACCCAAACAAGAGACATTCTTTAACTGTGAAATGTTTCCTGACTATAGCCATGATAACTCAATATAACTACAATATACCCACACAAAACCCATGTCACAACTACAAACTCAGAAATGAATGTCTTAGGAATAGAAACACTGTAAGGTTCCTACATTATTTCTACTGTCCTCGACTTCTCTAACAGCTCTGTTTTACTTCCTGTTGTACTATGTATCCCTGGGTAGTCCTGAAGCTGAGCTGCTCCTGACTCCACAACACTGGGATGAGACGCATGCACCATGTGCCCAGCGTAGATCTACACACATTCAGTTCCCCCTAAAACACTGAATATGCAGAATGATATAACTCAGACTTGTACGAAACCACAAATCCAGTAGTTTTAAAGGGTAAACCTAATAGGGAGGGTTGAGCCCAACATGCCTGTGCTCTGTGGCAGTCTTCATTATCTTTGTGTATATAGGAACTAAACAGGAAAAATCATGAGGTATTTAATGAGGCTGTAATTCTCTGCTTAGAGTTATTACTTAAGTATTACTCTAAAATCAAGAAATAGTACTTATAGTACTTCTCAACCTAACAATTAGCAAACCCATTAAACACAAATAAAAATAAAAAATAACAAAACCCATAAGACAACCATAGCAGATTCTGAACAGAGAGCCCATATTAAGAGATTGCTCAGCAATTAAGAGCACTGGCTACTTTTCTAGAGGTCCTGAGTTCAATTTCCAGCACCCACATGATGACTAACTATAACTCCAGATCCATGGATTCCAATGCCCTCTTCTGGCCTGGCCTCCATGGACAGAAGAGCACACGCATGGATGCTCAAAAAAACGAACAGGCAAGCTATCCACACACATAAAATAAAAAACAGAATTAAAAAACAAACAACAAAAAAACAAAAAAAAAAAGGAGGCACCACCAACAGGCTACCCTACCCTCACAATTCCACATATAAATGCACCAGTTACTTCTAAAGGTTTCATGTCTCCGTCTCTGTTAGGGGACCAGCTTGCTTCAGAGGAGCCATCACTAGCCTCAAGATGAAGAGTTCTTGTTCTCACTGCCTAACAAAGGGGACAGAGAAAATCCAGAAGTAGCAACCAGAACGTCAGACATCTCAATGTCTTATATGTCTTAGCTGTCTCAGAGTATTTGGGGCTCTAGTTATTACTAAACATAGTATTAAGTCACAAAAGCAATTCGTAGGACAGACATGTTTCTAGACCTTAAACAAAATGAGACAGGCACCAAGTGTATCACCGTCATTACAGATCATGCCTATCAAGTCTCATTTTCAATAAACAAACTGAAGTCCTGTGTTTTCTTATGTATTTCTTAGGTATAAAGAAAAAAGAACTGTGGCTGCCAAATGAATATATGATCAGTAAATAGAAAGGGATAAAATCTGTAATAGTAATCCTTCCCTTCCCTACACAGGAAATTCCCCACTTAAGAAATTAAGGAGAAATGAATAGCAATGGAGACGATCACAGAAACGCACAACTGTATACAACACAGAGATCAACAGCTTGAGGGGAATCCAGTCCCAGTGGGTACATCCACATCACAGCTCCTGCATCTATGGCAGCTGGGGTAGGAACTGTAGGAAACAGAATACTAGCAAGCCCACTGTGAAGCAGATGAAGCAGTCTGTCCTAGAAATAGCTGCAGACTAGACAAGAACAATAGCAATGACATAGGACATGTTAACATGAAAGGGGGGAATTTTGCCAAGTTCCACCCCAGAAACAACTGTAACTGCTGGGAGGAGAATTAACCTCTCCCAGGGATGAGCCCCCTTACTGGTTGCTCACTGCAGAGTGGTCAACTCTGAAACCACATATATACAAACAACAAAAAGAGATCCAAGCTGTGTTTATATATATAGCGTGATACATATGCAGACATACACATACATGCATACATTTATGTAACAATAACAATTAAAGAGAGGGTACTGAAAACATAAACAAGGATAAAAAAAGAAATGAGTTATAGGCTAGACTGAGTTTCAAGCAGGTTAGAAAAAAAGACAACTCTGAAAATCACTAGAATCCTAGAGATCCTAATATGAAAAATCAGTATTCCTCAATTACTAAGACAACACCTAACACTTCCTAATTCCGTTGCTGTTTCCTCATTCTTGAATAAGGCAATTGTTTCAGCAGAAACTATCTCTTACACCGAAAAAAATAACATCTTAAAGCATGTACAATTTCAGGATCCTAACTCTTCTAAGGTGATGAGGATGATATGCTGATGACGTAATGAGGGAAGAGGTTGAACAAAAGATGAAAATGTTCTAGATGGCAACACAAGGAACATGCAAACCCTGAAATCAAGCAGAAAGAAAGAGCAGAGTGTGCGGCCAGAGACATCATGTACAACAGCCTAAATGCAGTCAACGGTACCTAAGAGCCATATTCTCTCACTTCAAATTAAACCTTTTTTTAAAAAAAAAAAATTAAACTTAAAAACAAAACAAAACAGTGTCTCTCTGTGTAGTCTTGGCTGTCCTAGAGCTCACTGTGTAGACCAGCGTGGCCAAGAACTCATAGAGATCCTCTTGCCTGTCTCCAGAGTGCTGCGAGCCTCACTTTAAAATGTTTTAAAAACCTACTTGTTCTATGAGCATGTTAACAGGACAAATTTCAATCAATTTCTCTGTATAGAATTTAATTCATTTCCTAAGTCATGCTTACCATTCTATATAGTGAAAGCTTTTAAGAATCCTTCTGACATGCACCTGTCAGGCTGTGCCTAACATGAAAATCTACACAACACAATGTAAAACTTAATAAAACTGTTAAGAAAAATAGCCAGTTGTTTAAATTTAGTTTTCTTCTTGGGCTGCTGTGTTGCATTTGCCTAGTAAACACAAGACTTGGGTTCAATGCCTAGCATGGGATGAAGATGAAGGAGAAAAGTATTTAAATGTGGCGAATGGGTAAGTCTGTTTCCAACAGATGCACCTTCACACATACTCATAATAGCCTATGGTCTGTGCTAACTAGAATGTCACCAATACTTAAGAATATTATTACATAAAAAGAAATAAAATGGTTAGGAACTAAGAAAGCAAATGGTTAGGCTACTGTTAGAAATTTTTAATCTAATCATTTAACACACTTTTAAAGTCAATTTATTTAGATTGATATAATTACCAACAAAGAAACATAACACGAGTTATTTGCTACTAGGCAATGAATAAAGTTTTTTTAAATAGGAAAATGGTATCTCAAAACAATCATCACACCAAAAACCATAAGGAACCATACAACTTCAGGTAATTAAGACAAAGAAAAAGTGACAGACATTTAGGCCAGCACATACTATTATAACTTGTTTAGTGAAGGGAACTTTGTATTCAAATGTATCTATGACAGGGCTAGGATCAGCACTGTAAATGATTACTGCACTGAGAAAAGGCACACGCCTGGCTGAACAGTGAAGCATGTCTTCATCCCTTACTTTAAAGAGGAGAAAGGGGAAGCAGTGAAAGGAGAAAAAGAAATAAGGGGGGAAAAAGGAGGAGGGAAGAGACTAGAGAAAGAAGGAACAGCAACTTAGAGACACTTCTTACTGTAGGAAATGTATGGTTAAGTCAATAAACTTTAATAAAGATGGAATAAAAACACCTAGGAATTCTAAACAACTCAAGAAAGACATGGGGGAATTCCTGAAATCTGCAGAAATTGTCTGTGCAGCAGCTCTCCTAAGAGACAAAAACTACAAGTCTCAGAGCTGATGACAGCTGCCGTCAGGCACCACCATGTGTCCGTCAGTTCTCCCGTCATAATTATCAACACCAGGGCATTGCTACAACATGCAGCATTCAGTATCTCTGCACTTTTATGCAGATGCTGCCTTGTCTAATGAGTAAACAAAAGGTCTGAGTAGTCTATGGGAAAGATTCTATACTAAAAATATTATTGAAATTAAAGTCAGTAATAAAAACACTTTATTCGCCCTAAATTCGTGAAAAGAATTTAAGTACTCAAGATGTAAAGGACATGGGCTTTTTAACATATGCATTATGGCACGTAACATATTGGAAAATGAGTTCTCTAACTCACTGTTGAAGTATCAATGACACTTTTCTCTCTTCCATCAATGTCTTCGTCCTCGTCTTCATCACTGAAATCTGCAGCTGCATTTTCAAGGAATTTGAAGTTGTCCAGCACAGAAGCAGAATCCGTTAACTCGGATTTTCTGGTTTAAAACATGTACAACCATACTCAGGTAATCTTTCAAAACGTCACCATAAAAATTAACTACTGGCAGACTTTGGTAACTTATATTATATGTGACCCCCTAACTATAATATGACCTACACTGTTTCCCATCTATTACATTTCTGTGGATTAATTGAAACAGTAAAACAAGAAGTATTCAAAGCCAGGCGGTGGTGGCGCACGCCTTTAATCCCAGCACTCGGGAGGCAGAGGTAGGCGGATCTCTGTGAGTTCGAGGCCAGCCTGGTCTACAAGAGCTAGTTCCAGGACAGGCTCCTAAAGCCACAGAGAAACCCTGTCTCGAAAAACCAAAAAGAAAAAAAGAAGTATGCAAGCACTTCAGTCATCTTCAATCACAGCTGGCCAGAAGAGCGGCCCTGAGTTCCCTTCTGAGCGAGCAGATTATCTTCATGTTAATATAATCATATATATTGTTTTAAGTAGCTCTGCCTCCATCTTTCTCTAGCCTTTCTCCTCTGTAACTCTTCTTTGACCTCTAATATAAGTATCCATAACTATATAACAAATCTACTGACTTAGAAGGGAAAAATACAACTAATTCATAGCATGCACATCTTGTGTGTCTCTAAGGAGAATTGTGTTGCAATTTTAAAAGGTCCAAAGGCATTTTATTTATAATTTTTTTTTATTTTGGACCTTCATCTAATTCCATATTTTTATATTTCAAACAACAGGAAATGGTTTCCCAAAGAAATGTACAGAGTTCAATCAACCATTCTTTTATCCTAAATATGTATCAAGACAAAGTCAACACAGACTTAGACATTCACAGAATCTTTGGGTTTTTTTTTAATTCAGTGAAGATTTATGACAAATTTCTCTAATAAAGAATAATTCTATTAAACTATTTATGTTCATTTAAGTAAAATTATGTCTATGCTCTGTGGTCTGAAACAAAAATCAAACAGTTCAAATAATTTTTGAATTTTTATAATCTATTCAAATTATATGTATATTTGTGTATATACATATATATTTAAAATAGCTATTTTATATCAAAGATAAGATAAGGTACAATACTGTGTTATACACGAAATGATTAAGAAGATATTTACTTTCTGATTTCTGTTTCACCAATAAAACATCATTACATATCTGTATTTAATTGGAACATCTTTTATGAGATTCTAACAGTGGTTAACAAAGCTTCAAGATACTAAAATTTGTTAAATACCTCAATTTAAAGCAAATAAAATACCTTAAACAAAAATTATGTTCCTGAATTAAAATAATCATAATAAAGGTTTCTAACTAATTGAAACTTTTTTATTATAACATTTAATTAACTAAACTTATTACTAAGTCACCATTAAAAGTTCGATGCCTTCCACACCAAAACTATTCAATAAAAACTGAAGTTATAGCTAAAACAATTTCCAGTTAAAATACTCACCCAATCATTGCTGTCTCCTTAACTTCAGCCTCTGTGCCATTTATAGCCGAGTCCTGGTTCTTGTCATCTTCCCTGTCAGTGACGTCACTTGAAAAGCCCAACAATGCTCGCACTCTTTTGGATTTCACATCTAGAATAGTGTCTGTGTAGCCAACCTCCTGGAGGTACCTGCACAAAGACGTTCCTTACAATTCAGTCACACAGGAATTAGCATTGTAAACCTTAAAACGTAAATAAAAGTATTTCTTCAAACTCACTGACTACATAGGGATCAACAGAACAGTACTATGTTAGTAAGACTTGTTAATAATATTCCAGCTGCAGATGGGGCTGCCTCTTGCAGTACCAGCCTCTACAGTCACTGAGAAAAACTGAAGAAGTATACAATAACACTATTCATTTATCCTAAGAAGAAACTGTTCTTCAGTGTGTTTCAGAGCACACTTTCTTCTTTAGGAAGAATAGAACAATCTCCTCCCAAACTCTACCATCACTATTTTACAATAATGGCTCCAGTTGTTTTTAGCATTTCTTATGTGAAGTGTCATTAACTGAAATCTGGAGAGAATGTTTCTAATCTAACTGGTTTCTTTCCAGAACATAGAAAAGGATAACATTTTTCATAAGTCACTTGTAGAAGAGACATTTCTGTCTTGAGAAACTCTAAAACAAAATAGACAATTAAATTGTGGGGCATGAGGTATACAGACTCGTATCAGTGTGTGTAGTTCCAGGGAGTCAGAGGCACAGTAAAAAGAGCATAGCGTATGCGGTCATATCTAGGTCTTAAGCCCGTTTCGGCCACTTCCATGTGCAGCCTTAGTTTTGTTAAACTGTTTCTATTCTCATCAACGAGTCCTACTACCACCCATAATTTATACAAAAGCGACCAAGAGTCCTAACGTCAACTGTTGATAATAATTTGTTTTAAAAGACCAAAAGTGGTAGTGGTGGAACCAGAACAAAGGAAATGACATGGATATCACAACAGATGACACACGTTTATTTATATAGTGGGTGTGCATTCTACCAAAGGAAACATGAAAACAAAAGTTGACAAGACAGTTTAAATTCAGCTTACTTCAGGTTTTCATTTTTTTATAGCTACGAGAGCTGAAAGGCACCTCACAAAGCTATGTGATCAATACATCTTATTAAATCAAGATTTCACTTTTCAGTTCCATTCAGTATCTACAGAAAAGTCTTGATTTCAAAATTTGAATAAATTTCTACTTATTGAATTGAATCAGATGTTTTTGAAAACTACTATAATAAAATAAGACATAGATTTTAGGCTTGTTCATGAGCATGAATGTACCACGTGAGTGCCTGGTGTCTGCAGCAATCAGAACAGCACATCAGATGCCCTGGGACTGCCGTTACGAACGGTGCTGAATCACCATATGGGTTACGGAAACCAAACCAGGGCCTCTGAAAAAGTAGTCAGTGCTTGAAACTAATGGGCCATCTCCAGGCCATTTTTCTTAATAATTAATATTTGGTATGTACCTCACTTTGGCAAAAACACTAAATCACAAATTCCTGTTTACAAAACCCATTAAGTTACCTAGGCTAGCCTTCAATATGTAATATTCCTTCCTGAGCCTCCTCAACTGTGTTGGCGACAGGTGTGTGCTATTGAGGAGGTTCAGGAAGGAATATTACAAATGCAAGACTAGCCTAGGCAACTTAACGAGTGCATGTCAATAAAGACATGAGTAAACAAGCAAACAGGAGGTCAGTGTGGCTCAGAAGTAGATCAGTTGTGAGGCTTGGCAACGACAGAACCAAAATATCACAGTACCAAAAATAAATTTAAAAGGACAATACATGTCATAGTTAAGACTAAAGCGAGAAGAGTAACCAAAATCCACTTACTAGTTTAATTCTTTTTCTAACTTTGCCTAGATAAAAGACAAGCATGAAATATTGTAATGTTCTCTTTCTAGACTCAAAAGTAATGGATGGCATTAATCTACTTTGAAAATCTGAGAAATAAACTACTAATAAGCCGTTCTAAAAGTCCAAGACAGAACAAATTTTCTTTTATTTTGGCATACATCAGTACACCAGTTTCCAAGACTACAGATCTAGTCTTCGACTTGACATCAGGACCTCTGTAGACCCCTAGTTATGCATTTAGGAGAAAGTAGATGTTAGGCAGCACCTGCAAAATTCAGGGATCCAAGGAGTTCTTCAGTGTAGTGAGAAGGCTTGTACCACAAATATATATGGGAATCCTTACTGGTTTGTAGTGAAATGTCTATGCTTAGAGAGCTGATGAAATGAGAATAATAATGACACAGAATTCTTGTAACTACACAAATTCCAACAGTGAGGGGAAAATGTAAATATGAAAAACAAATAGTAAATCAATTAAGCTTTTTAAAACCTACCTTACTATTTACTACTCTGAGCTGTGGTATAATACAAGGGAAACTTAATGAGTTAAAAATAAAAACAAGGGGGCTGAGAGATGGCTTCGAGGTTAAGAGCACTGGCTGTTCTCCTAGAGGTCCTGAGTTCAATTTCAGGCAACCACATGGTGGCTCACAACCATCTATAGTGAGATCTGGTGCCCTCTCCTCTTCTGGCATGAAGACATACATGCAGGCAGAACACCGTATACCGAATAAATAAATAAATCTTTGAAAAAAATACAAACAAAAGAGCATGAAAAAATTTTCCCACTTTTATCAAGTTGTGCGTTTACCCTTCAGTACTTACTGTCTGAGTAGCTGACGGCCTTGTTTCCACATCAACTGGCTGTTTTGCTGCGGCTGCACCTCTGTTTCATTGCCTTCATCTAGAGAATATTATAATGTAATTGACGTATTTGACATGTTTAGGCAACCCAATTCATAAACAGTGTCCAATAAACATTATAAGATTAAGAATACAAAAACTGTAACTTATAAGAGTTATGTTTTAGGCCAATATAAACTTTTTAACTCAAATCTTAGTAATAAAAAACTCTGTATGATTAAGTATCTCTATTGAGTTCTCTTTAGAGCAACAGAATTAAGAATAAAGACATTTTTTTCTTTCATTTTTCACTAGCCTGAGAATTTTCTTCCTGTGAGAAGTAAATAGAAATATTATAAATCCTAGAAGTGGTAAAAGTAAAGTAAACAAAACCCCCAAACAGTCTGATACATACACAAAGAAATTATCTCAGAGCCAGGCGGTGGTGGCGGCACATACTTTTAGTCCCAGTACTTGGGAGGCAGAGGCAGATGTTTAAGAGCTGAAGTTAGAGGCCAGTCTGGTTCAGAGTGAGTTCCAGGATAGCCAGGACTACACAGAGTAACCCTGTCTCAAAACAAAGCAAAATAAAACAAAATGAACAAAGGAACGAATGAAAGAAATGATCTCAGCTAGGGATATGATGTGGTTCCGTGGGTAAAATGCTGGCCAGAAACACTAAAGCATGCATGGGCTCTACCCCAAGCACTGCATGTAACCAGGAATGCTAAAGCATGCATGGGCTCTACCCCAAGCACTGCATGTAACCAGGAATGCTAAAGCATGCATGGGCTCTACCCCAAGCACTGCATGTAACCAGGAATGCTAAAGCATGCATGGGCTCTATCTCAAGCACTGCATGTAACCAGGAATGCTAAAGCATGCATGGGCTCTATCTCAAGCACTGCATGTAACCAGGAATGCTAAAGCATGCATGGGCTCTATCTCAAGCACTGCATGTAACCAGGAATGCTAAAGCATGCATGGGCTCTATCTCAAGCACTGCATGTAACCAGGCACGGTAGCACACGTTTACAATCTACACTTGGGAGGTGGAGACAGGAAGATCAAAAGTTGAAGCCCAGCCTGGGTTCTCAATATCTTAATTGCTAAGCCATCTACCGAACCCCAATAAAATTCTTTTATGCACAGTAACTAGACCTTTGTACTACTAAACAGCTCTATAAATTCTATGGTGGAGGGAACTAAAATAATTGAAACACACATGGCAGTGTTTAATCAAAGCACTGCAATAAACACACTGCTTTGAATCAGATACTACATACCTATGATAGTCTTTTGAAAATTGCCTATTTTTTCTTTTTTAATGGTGTTTTGCTGGAGCTTCAGGGTGATGGTTCAATCAGTAAAGCACTTGCTACATAAACATGTAACTCTGAGTTAAGTCCTAGCACTCACATTTACAAAAGTAAAATTATTTAAAAAGCAAAACAAGGGGCTGGAAAGGTGGCTCAGTGGTTAAGAGCACTGTTGCTCTTCCAGAGGTCCTGAGTTCAATTCCCAGCACCCACATGGTGGCTACAACCATCTATAATAGGATCTGATGCCCTCTCTGGCATGCTGAACACACATACATAATACATAAATAAATTTTAAAAATTTAAAAAAAACAAAACAAAAAACCAGTCTGTGTCTATAATCCCACCACTGGGGAAACTGGAGACAGAGAGGTACCTGAGGTTTACTGGTCAGGCAGTCTGTCTAGCTGATCTGGGAGCGACAGGCTCTCAGAATGAAGAACTCTGCCTACAGGACCCTAGCTGAGCACACCAGCAGACAGGCCCCGTCGTAGGGCTGCCAACCTGTTCAGCCCACCACTCGGCCTTGGGCCCTTCCAGTTGCTTACACTAACTAGCTCCCCTGGGTTCTGTCCTCTCAGGCTCCTCCAACTAAAGACAATGGAAATTTTTTTAAAAAATGAATAAAACTCACAGGTTATTGAAATACCACATGAAGACTTAATCTATGAATTATAGACATAAGAGAAAGAGAAAGAAAATAATTCCAGGTCAAAGGCGTTAAACACATCTTCAATAAAATCCCAGACACCCATTCAGTACAAGGAGTACTGAATTCAGTACAAACAAGACCTGAGAAGAACTCCCCACACTAAATATGCATGGGGAAAGGGGAGGGGTGTTAAAAATTAAAGAAATAAAATCCAAGCTTCCATATAGAGCAGGCCCATGAGAATAAAGCTGACTTCTTGGTGGGAACTTTGTGACTAACAACCGGCCTACAGCGAATACAAGGAACACTCTGGGATGAACAGGAGGATGAGCATACTCAAGAGGCTAATAGGAAAAAGATTAATGATGACAGTTTAACAGGTAAGCCAAGTAAGACTGCTACACACTACAAAATCAGCAACGACAGCGATTAAGACCTACCTTCCAATAACAGTTCCAAGTACCAGGGCCCTCAAACCACCGATTAAAAGATACAACTATATAAGAACCAACTGTCCTAGAAAACAGGGTCCACCTTTCTCTTGTCTACAAGAAATACACCTCATGCTCAAGGATAGATACTGAGTGAACAGATCCAAAGAAGGTAACTACAACCAAATGCACCAGGAAACAAGAAGATATATCACTACTCTAATACCTGACAAATGGACATCAGCCAAAACTAATCAGAGAAAGTAAAGAAGGCCACTTCCTTCTATCAAGATAACAACCCACAGACCACATTATAATTGTAGGCATTTAAGCACCAAATCCAGGGCATCCTAATTCATGAAATACTAGTAAACATTAAGCCAGATTTAACCACAATAAAGTAATGATAGGTCACTTCAATGGCCAGTTTTACAAATGGGCAGGTTTCCACACGAAAAATAAAGAGAAACATTAAAGTTAAATGTCATCAAGTACAAAATGGACTTAACAGACATCTACAGAATTTTCTGCCCAAACCTTATAGAATTCCTCTCAACAGCCCATGGAAGTTTCTCTAAAACAGAAATGTTCTGGCACACGAGGCAAATCTCAACAAATCAGAAAAATTGAAATAACTCCATGTATTCTCTCTGACCACAATGCAATAAAGCTTGATAACATAACAAAGAAAACACACAAAGTAAGGGAGACTAAAAGCACAGTAAGTATGGAGCTAGTGTGCTGTACAGACCTGAGTCCCAGGTCTTGGAGGCAGAGGCAGGCAGATCTTTGTGAGTGAGACCTGCATGGTCTACATGCAGCGGCTACATAGTGAGACCCTGATGAAACAAAACAGGACAAAGCAAAGTAAGACAAGACAGTATTAAATGATGAATGGACCGATGAAGAATGAAGAAAGGAAAAAAGTCCTTGGAATGAAATGAAATGAAAACACAATATACCAAAACCCCTGAGATAAAATGAAAGCAAACCGAAGAGGGAAACGTATAGCTTTAAATACCTCAAATAGGTGACGACTTATGCTGGAGAGGATGTGGGGAAAAGAGAACACTACTGCATTGCTGGTGGGAATGCAAGCTGGTACAACCCCTTTGGGTGTCAATGTGGTGATTTCTCAGAAAATTAGGAAACAACCTTCCTCAAGACCCAGTAATACCACTTTTGGGTATATATCCAAAGGATGCTCAATCGTGCCACAAGGGCATGTGCTCAGCCATGTTCATAGCAGCTTTGTTTGTCATAGCCAGAACCTGGAAACAACCTAAATGTCTCTTGACCGAAGAATGGATGAGGAAAATGTGGTTCATTTACACAATGGAGTACTACACAGCAGAAAAAAATAACGACACCCTGAATTGAAAATGGATGGAGCTAGAAAGCATTATTTTGAGTGAGGTAACCCAGATACAGAGAGACAATTATCACATGTATTCACTCATAGGTGGTTTTTTAAACATAATGCAAAGAAAGCCAGCCTACAAACCACAATCCCAGAAAACTTAGACAACAATGAGGACACTAAGAGAGACATACATAGATCTAATCTACATGGGAAGTAGAAAAAGACAAGATCTCCTGAGTAAATTGGGAGCATGGGGACCTTGCAGGAGGGTTAATGTGGGGAGGGGAGAGGCAGGGAGGGGAGCAGAGAAAACTGTAGAGCTCAATAAATATCAATAAAAAACTGAAATTAATGAGACACACACATTTATATAAAATAGATCAACATATTTTAAGGTAACTGTCCTAAATTAGGCTAGAGTGACATCACTGATGATACTACATTTCTTAAGTAGATCATTATTTATACAGATAACATATTTTTTAAATGTTGTGATTATAAGAAATCATAAACTGAATATTCTATTATTTCTTCCATGGTTTTGAAGAGCAAATAACTATCAAAAGCTATGTGTGATGAGAAGGGATTGTTTATTCAACTGAACAAATAAGGGTATTTTTGTCCTGCAGTTGCTATGGACAAAAATACTAAAATTCAGAGTAACTGCCTCATTGGTGATCGTGACTGATATATAATGACTGAAATATAATGACTTGATAACATACTAAAAGAAAATACACTGGCTACCACCCACAATGCCTTGCTTTATATAAAACAATGAATGCTAGTTTCAGCTGGATATATATTAAAGTTTTGCTATAGGTCCCCATTTATGATTTATGAATGAAATTCATGCCAAAGAAAAGTTCAGTTTAGGTTGAGATCACTCTATAATTTGTCTCTGGTTTCTCTGCTTTTTCTAACAAATTTTCATTCTACCCTATGATATTCTACAGGAAAAAACAAACTTGGCAATCATCCTTCAAACATATAGATCATTAAACCTGATCAAAATAGACAGAAGTACACCATTGCATATGCTGCTGTTCTTTAAATGCATAGAGACTTTTCATAAGGCATTAACAAGATTATACATGCAATGGGGTAAAAAGAAAAAGAAGAGTACCTTTTAATTAACAATGTGTTACCAAGGTGCGGAAAGACACATTTTGATGGAAATGATCATGGAAGGAATTTTAACATATCTTATTGAACCAATGAGGATGAGGGGCACCTATATATACTCTAAGACTTAGAAAACAGAGACAGGAGAAGACCAGAGATTGACTCAGTTACATAGGAAGTATGAGGGCAACTGCATGATAGTCATCTATAAATAAATAAATACATAATGATTATAAAATAAATAAAATTTTGCATAAGTTTAAAACTAAAAGACACAATACCTCAAATAGGAATAAAAAAGCAGAAAGAGGGACTGGAGAAGTGGCTCGGCAGTTGGGAGCGTGCACTGCTCTTGCAGAGGATCCAGAGTTCAGTTCCCAGCATGCACATCAGCTGGCTCACAACCACTTGTAACTCCAGCTCTACGTGTCCTATGACCTGCTCTGGCCTCTACAGAAACTACACTCAAGTTCACGTGTTCATATATATCATACACACAATTTAAAATGAAAAAATAAGAAAAGAATAAGAACCCAAATAAATACTTTAAAATGCACTTCAATAGTTTGAAAAGAAAAAAAAAACCAAAGAAATAGGTGGAAAGAAATTATCAAAACCGGAGCAGAAATAAATGAAACGGAAAAAGTGTAAAGAATGAAAGAAATGATGAGCTAGGACCTTGAAAAGAAAAAGAGGACTGACAGCCCTGAGCTGAATTAGCTGAAGACATAGAAAACTCAAATTAATAAAATCAGAGGTCAACCGAGAGACAACAGATAACTAAGAATTTGGGAAAACCTTAAGAACATACTTGAAATATTCTGGGATGTAAAGTGAGACCATTAGAATCCACTTTGGAAAGCTTCTCCATTGTACTCAAATGTGGAAAATAGGAAGAATATGAATTTCTGAGTTCTGGTAAGCCTGAGTTCACTCCATTTACCACATCATTTCATGACTGGTTAACCTCAGGAAAATTCTCCAACTTCGTGACTTTTAGTTTTGCATAGATAAAATGAGAATAACAATATCTTCACTAAATGATTAAAGTTAATGAAGCTCTTAAAATTACAGGTAGGGATTTTAATAAATGACATACAAATGATTGCTAATACCTCCACTATTTGAATAAGAATTGCATCTGAAATAGGACAGAAGTTATGTATGGTAATAACTTTGGTACAATTTTCCTCACTCTTCATTTACATCTGCTAATGAACATACCCTGTGCTCCACTAAGTAAGAAAATTCACCTAAGGAGTCAAGTTTGTTTGCTTTTTGCTGCTGGTAGTACTGAGGACTGAACGTAGGGCCTAGTACAGGCTAAGCTGCATCCCCAGCCCACTGAGGCATCATGGGTAAGAGATTCGCCAATTCCCTTATGCTCAGAGAAGAAACTTCATGTTTCCATAGTTCTGCTCTTCAACGGGATTTCCGAACAGCATGCACTTTGGTATTCTCATGCCAAACGTGTCGGTTAATGCAAGGAAGACACACTAAGAAATGGCTGGTGCAGCCACCCCATGAACCTTCTACTATATGTAAAACATAGGCAGAACACGGTGAACTAAAAAAGGGATGGGGAAAAGTGCTACAAAATGATCTCATGACACGAAATTATTAGTTTCCAAAAACAAGACAACAAAAATAACATGCAAATAGATGCTAACTTATAGTTTCAAATTTTTCTACAAAATATTAGATTTAACTTAAACTGCCGTTATAAGCAGCTTACCAGAATCATAGCTTGGAGGCTTCATGTCCCCCTGATTCAGTTCTGTCCCGTACTTCAACTTGTGGTATTTGGCTCTAATAAAGAAATGAGAAAATACAAACCATGTTAAAATAACTTAAAGAAGCTTTAAGATATGTAAAAAAAAAGTTATAAGTGTGCAACAGTCCCAGTTAAACATGCCTAGAACTTTCAAAGGCGCTGAGATTTCCATGGTGTCAAAGTTGTAACAACAACAACAAAAGAAAAACTTGCCGTTTTGGTTGTTGAATCACCAACTGCCGTTATAACGAAGCAAACAAAGGGATAATACT
The DNA here is from genome assembly GCF_037038515.1 of Microtus pennsylvanicus. Lineage (NCBI taxonomy): Eukaryota > Metazoa > Chordata > Mammalia > Rodentia > Cricetidae > Microtus > Microtus pennsylvanicus. The sequence goes on from NC_134599.1 coordinate 26,576,206, forward strand.
AGGAATAAAAAATTTTATTTTATACCTAGGATGAACCACATAAATTCTAGTTTCTGTTGTATTCAAATTTTCTTAATGATTTTAAGCTGAATTATATCAATTAAAAAAAGAGGCCTTTACTATACAATTTAATTTGTTAAAACTAGCCTGTCTCAATACTTGGGTTTATCTTAAAAGGAAACATTATCTATATTGTTATGTGCCTTACTTGGTACTTACAATTCTCCAAATATTCTTATGGTGAGCAATCAGAACATGGCAAAACCCGGATGAAGGCAATGAGATAGCCTAGCAGTAGTGGTTAACATGTACTTTATCTTTAGTCAGAAAAAAAAAACATAATTAAGAAGACTGTCTAATTTCTTTTTAAAGTTAGCAGAGTATTATTATTTTCAGCTAACTGGACTAGTCATCTAATGTAACCATCTCAGATCAAGACAAATGAAACAAAAAAAATTATCCACATAAGAAAAATTTTTTAAGATTAAATAAAAATAACACATATGCTTAATATATTTGTATATTTTAACTCTTCTCTACAAGATGAAGGGTTTTTGTGAACAAATATTTGTAAATTAAGATAAACAACAATAAAATATTCAAATAAAAATAATTTTCAGAACCAAAGCAAGAATGAAGGAAAAGGCAACATAGCCAAATTGAAAGCATTTCTTCCTTATTAAAAAAAAAAAAAGAATGGTATGGGGGGAGGAGTATGTGTTCTGGATAGATGGCTCATCAGTTAAGAGCACTGGTTACTCTTCTTGGGACACGATTCGAAACACCTACATGAAGGCTCACAATCATCTGTAACCCTAGTTCCAGGGATCAGGAGCCCTCCTCAGCAACAGGCACATGCATGGTGCATGTACACACATACATATGTACACACATACATACATACATATAGGCAAAAAAAACCAAACAAAAAATTAAAGTTAAAATTGTTTTCCAAAAAATGGATGGAACCCTTATCCTACGATTTTTATATAATTTAAAATTAGATAAAGAAAATTATTCACTCCGATATATAAGTTACTGAAATCTTTCACTATTTCTCAATAATCATTTTGTAGCTATTGATAAAAACCATATTTTTTATATAGAGGGGAGTCTTAAGACAATTTACAGATTATAGCCACCAAATTATCTAGAACATGCTTCTCCATATCCCAATGTGTCTCTTAACACAGTGATTTCATCACTGAACTAAAAATATCCACATCTATTTCCATATACTAGATGATCAGAAGGTAAGCTGTGGAGATATTTTCCTGACTCGCTGTCAGAAGAAAGTAAACAGATTCTTAATGCAATTGTCATTCTTCAGATTTCCGGAAATAGTACATCTGCCACAGACAAAATAACACTACTTAAAAGTCACAAAACTGGCCTGACATCAGATAACACCAAATAAAAGTAGTCACAATATGAAGCTTATTTATATGATGTAAACACACAGGGAAAAAGCATTTCAATACAACAACGCTGCATTAGAGTGCATTCTAGTGGTCTGAGAAAAAATTGCAACAGAAGTTAGTTTTAAAACAACCAGAAAATATTATATACAATATATGTAACAAGACAGTCACGTTATCAACTACTACTTCACAAAAAATTAAACCAAGATAAAATATGTAAATAACTGTTGTGTTTAGGACAAGCTCTGGCTCCTAAGATCTGTGTTTCCCTCTTATTAAATTTTCTAAATAAACTTTAGTAACAGCCCTCCTCAAACTTAGACCATCCTGAGAGAGAAAATGCTACAATGTTTCTCAAGAACTCATGGCTTCCTACTGTTTTGATACTTCAAGTCATTTTGTTAACAATCTTGTTTATTATTGTTTTTTTCTGTCTCATGACCTACAGGATAACTACAGATCTCATTACTTCATATACACCTACACTCCCTACCCCGGAATGGCCTTTACTGCGTAGTATAAAACATGTTTCAAAGTTATAATACACTGAAGAACTCTTATTTTAGCTTTGTTTAAAAACCAATCTCATAAATAAAATGTTGGGAATAAAAAAACATGTCCAATCACATCTAAAATGCTAACACTAAAAAGAATGATCGTGTGTGTACACGCACATGTACAAGTGAGTGTACTGGTATGCATGCTCATGTGTTTCTGTGTAGAGACAGAAGACAAAGTTAAGTGTCTTCCACTATCATTTTGTATACTGTTTTTTGAGACAGAGTTTTCATAGAACTCAGAGTTTGCCATTTCAGCTACACTAGCTCATCAGTAAAACTCAAGTGCCTATCTCTGCCCCCATGCTGGGGTTACATTTAAGTACTACTGTGCCTGGTTTTGCTTTGTTTCTTGTGAAGGCTGGGGATCTGAACTCATGTCTTTATACTTGCATGGCAAGCACTTTACTAGCTGAGCCATCTCCCCATTCCCTAGTGATTAATTTCAACACACTACTGAATTCTTATCATATGCAAGGTGGTGAGCTGACTGCTGGAAATAACCTGCAGTTTATAGTGAAGTAAGAGTGAAAACAAGGATGCCTAGGGCATAGGAAAATACAAAAAGTATTGCACACTGACATAAGCATTGTAAGCATATATCTGAAGAATGTGGACAAAGGATCATCTAACTCTGCAAAACATAGGTAACGGGAGATTTTGACTAAACCTCAATCATTAAGATGTACAAGAGATTTCTGTCTGGATTTGCACAAATGACTATTGTGTTTAGGACAAGCTCTGGCTCCTAAAACATAAACATCCAGTAGGTCAAAATACTATAAACACTAGGTATAGTGAGCAAAAGAATTAGAAGAAACAGAGTTCACAGAAGGTATCTGAAAAAAAAAATGCTACTTACATAGGAATAGCTTTGAAATTAACTAGGTATTTCAAAGCAGGGATATATTATGATTAATCCTTTTTAAAATTGGAAAATTTTACCTTTTATCTAGAAGATGAATTAGAATTTAGAAATAAAAAAAGCAAGAAGACAGTTGGACTATTACAGTAAAGATAAAAGTCACAATGAGTACAGAGAAATGGGAAACACAAGAGAAAGCTTCAAAGTTGGTTTTACATCGATTCCTTAAAATTAAATTGCTGAAAAAATGTGGAGTCAAACACTGCACTGTTAAAAAGAAATATGTAAGCCTCCTTATTCTGTAAAGTTTACTGTGCTTTACAGGAAGTTTTGATAAATTCATTGCTAGGTGAGTAGTTCATCTATATTAAAGATCCAGTTCTTATTTTGTCTCTTTCAAGAGGGGAACTTAGAAAATCTACACTGATCTTTACTTAGCTGTTTATAGGTGAAATGGTATAGTACTGAATCGTCTTTAAAATGGTTCGGGCCATAAGAATGTAACTGATACTAAAAGTAGAAAATCAGAAGTGAGGTTCTGACCTCTGAATGGCCATTCTAGATGTACAAACGTTAACCGGGATGCATGGCTGCAAAGGTGTTTGAGTGGCCACCTTAATCTTGCTGTATGATATTTCTATTTGTGACTGTATTGCAATAAACTGATGTAACAAAATTAAACGTAAAAAACAGACCAGGGCAAAATAAATGACAAACACAGTAACTATTAAAGCTTGCAAGAGTATGTATAAAGTTACTAAGCTTGGTCTAGGAGATGGCTCCCTGGGTAAAGTACCAGCCTGCCCAGTGTAAGGACCTAAGTTCAGATGCCCAGAACAAACATACACACAAAGCCAGAACAGGAGCTTATGTTTGTAATCCCTGGAAGCTCACAGGCCAGGCAGCCTGACACAAGCAGTGGTAAACAGCAAGAGATCTGTCTCAAAAAAGAAGGTGAGGACGCACATTCAAGGTCACCCTCTGACCTTCACTCACGTACCATAGTACACACACACTGTATAGCATGTGCACACCTATACTCAAACACAAGAACATTCACACACACACACACACACAAAATTTTTAAGTTGTTAATGTCTCCAAATTTTTGTTTCAAATGCCCTCAATCCATTTTTTCTTAATTCCTGGGATTAGGACTGAAAAGAAGTCAAAAGCTCCATGATATAAAGAACATGCTTTGTATCTATCTGTTAATATTCTCAAAAAGTGTCACTGCAGGGGCTGGAGAAATGGTTCAGCAGTTAAGAGCACTGGCCACTCTCCAGAAAACCTGGGTTTAATTCTCAGCACCCACATGGCAACTCACAACTTTCTATAACTCCAATTCCAGGGGAATCCAACACTCTCTTCTGGTCTCTGGGAATACTATGCCCACACATGGTGCACATATAGGTGAAACATCCACACACATGAAACACAACTAATCATAATAATGATGAATCTTTTTTAAAGTTTCATGTAGCTGTGCATGGTGAGGCATGCATATAATCCCAGCACCCAGAAACTACAGGGGTTCCACAGCTGATGAATGTGAACATCAAGACTCTGTCCAAAGGGAAAACAACGAACCAAACTGAACAAAACAGGTGCCACTGGATCGGAAAACCCCCACATCACCTCACCAACACCCAGAAAACCAAAACTGGTTTTGAATCCCTCTGTTAACGGGGGTGGGTTAAGAAAAGAAAGGAAATCTCCCTAGACTTATCCAGTTCTTTCTCTTCTGCTCTACAACCATCTGCAGTCAGGGGGTTCACCTGTCTCTTCTTTCCCTTCCCTCTGCTTCTTCCTGTGACCTGGCTCCTGTTCTTACCACCTCTGGGGAACTGCCCTGTCAAGGACATCAGCAGGCACCAATGGGCAAGCCCCAGTGACTACACTCAGCCACAGCCTGCATGGAGACTGCACTGGCATCTGGCAGTGTCTACCTCCCTCTCCTTCCTCTTCCCAAACACCGCCTCTCCCTCCTCGGTGACTCTTTTTTTGGCTCTTCCTCCTTATCCCTTATCTAATGCACCTGCTTCCCATGGCTCAGTAGCAATCCACCTTCAACTGTATTCTTTCCTTTGTTCCACTGCCTCTCTCCCAAGTCAGGAACCTGGGAGTCATTCCTGACTTTTCCTTTCTCTCTTAGGATACCATCTCCACATTTTTATAATTCCACTTTTTAGATTCTTTGTACTTAAAATGTTTTATGGCAGATACTACTATTCCAGCAGGTACTATGTTTATCATTTCTCATTTATTATTACACTCCTGCCCTGATAAGCAGACCTTTCCAGTACAGTCCCCAGGAAGATATTTCTAAAATGTATTTCATGCTTAAAACCTTCCCCTAGCAGCATGATCTCAGACTGGATCCTAGATTGGAGGTAGGGTATGATCCGCTATGAAGATCACTATTAGGATATCTGACAGGTAACAGAATTAAACCAACAATAGTACATGGTGGTTAGATAAAAGAAGGTTCTTGCTCTTAGAAAACACAGGGGAAAAAACAAAAAAGAAATTACAAATTAAACTAGTTAGGGGAGAGTTAGGCAATAATTTAAGGAAAAAAACCACAGGCTCTTTGACACCAAGCATAATCAAGCAAAGAAAAATGTACAGTTGGCAAAGGCGAGTAAAGAGTACAAGAGAATTAGTTCAAGATCATTTGATAGAAACATCTGAAAGCTTTCCATGTTTCCTTCCATGTTTAAGGTAAATGTCTAAATTCCTTAAATAGACTCCACAATCCATTTGCAGTCATCAAATAATAACTAATGCCCACTATACTCTTAACATTCTTCGTACACGACTACAAATTACTGTGCACGTTGTTTGGTTCTGATGTGGTCTCTCTACTTTCTACACTTGCCTCACTGGCAAGGCATCTTACCTGTTGTGATGGTAGTATAGCTGCTTCCCTCTTTCTGACCCCACTGGGGATCATGGACACATTTCTACCTCAGCCCCTAGCACCTCAGTGTACGTCTAGATACAAGCCTTCATGTGTATGCACACCCCCACACACACACACATTTCTGGTTACTTTAGTATCTGTGTTTCAGTTCTACTGCTTTATAGATAACAAAATAATAAAAGAGTACAGACTTTAGATTCAGCCTGGAGAGTTCTGACCTATGACTCTACAACAATTACTTAGTTTTAAGTCTCTGGGTCTGGATACTGCTAGTTTGTCAACTTGACACAAACTCCAGTTACCTGGGGAAGAGGAAACAGCAACTAAGGTATTGTCCCCATCAGATTGGCCTGTGGGAATATCTGTAGGGTATTTTAATTAAAGATTGATGTAGGAGGGCCCAGCCCACTGTGAGTACCCCTGGCAAGTAGTCCTGGGTTGAACAGGAAAGCAACTGAAGGGGATGGAGAGATGTCTCAGCAGTTAAGAGTGCTGGCTGCTCTTCCAGAGGACCTGGGTTCAATTCCAAGCAACCACATGAAAGCTCACAATTGTCTGTAACTTAGTTCCTCTAGCCTCTGCAGGTACCAGGTACATATGCAGTGCACAGACATACATGCACACACACAAAAAAATTAAATAAAGGAAAAAAACAAACAAGCAAACAAACAAAAAAGCAAATGGCGCAAGCCAGGAAGCACAGTCTCTGCTTCCGTTCCTGCCTCCAGATTCCTGCCGTGAGTTCCTGCCCAGATTTCCTTCAGTGACGGACTGTGACCTGGAAGCTCTAAAATGAAACAAAGCCTTCCCCCCAAGTTGGCTTTGATAGGTTTATATCACAGCAACAGAAAGTGAGCTAGGACACACACTGTACTTCCTCAAAATAATACATCTATTACCGTTCTCATTTCCCTCACCTACAGTGAGGAAAAGCCTACAGTGAAGACAGCTTGAGATTTAAAATATTTGCAAATTACATACTTTTAGAAATGTTTTTCTTATCTCCCTGATGTCACTTCAATCAACTTCTTAAGGCATAGAAAAATCCATTTATTTTTCCACCAACTAGAGAAACCTCTTTTGTATCAATTTCTCAATGTTTAAAAATATTTAATGTTAATGCTATATTATGGTGGTTTTACACCTAGTTCATTTGTCAGCTTCAAAAAAGGAAGAAAAGCAAGAGACTATCAAAATAAGGCAAAAATGTACTAAAACAGAGAATTCTAATACCAGGTTATCAAATGTTCATATTACTAAAAACAATGAACTACTTCAGAATGTTGATTTAAAAAAAAAAATCCAAAAACAACCCATTAAAGAAACTTAATCCACAAACTCTCACATGTGACCTATTTCCCTTTACTTATAACCCAAACTAGCAAAATTGCAAGGCAAGCTCTCCTTCTGGAGAGATAAGAGTATCTCACATAGGACAAAGGAAAAAAAAAATTTAAAGTCTATTGATGGAGGAAGGTCATTGGTTAATTAATAAAGAAACTGCTTGGCCCTGATAGGTTAGAACATAGGTGGGTGGAGTAAACAGAACAGAATGCTGGGAGGAAGAGGAAGTGAGGTAAGACGCCTCAGACAGACGCCATGCCTCCCTTGTCCAGAGCAGACGCGATACAGCCAGCCGCCAGGTCAGACATGCTGAATCCTTCCTGGTAAGACTGGTGCTACACAGATTACTAAATATGGGTTAGGCAATATTGTGAGAATTAGCCATTAAGAGGCTAGAACTAATGGGTCAAGCAGTGTTTAAAAGAATACAATTTGTGTGTTGTTATTTTGGGGCATAAGCTAGCCAGGCAGCTGGGAGCTGGGCAGCAGGCCCACAGCTCCTTCAACTGTCTATGAAAAGGCATTGTCAATCAGAGCAATTTTTTCTTAGGAAACTGTATCAAACTGAATATTACATTATAAAAAAGGGAGAAGCATCATAAAAATTTCCTTACAATTAAAATATAATTTTACTCATGGATGAAAAAAACAGGAAATAAAAAGGACAAGACATGGATGCTCTTAGGTATGGTGGAAAAGAAAGTTTATTGTAGATTTAAAAAAGAGAATGTAGGTAAAAGCAGTAACAGGGACATCTGGGAACATCCAGAGTAGACTGGGGGGGAGAGGGAGGGTTGCGTGCGTGCATGCGTGGGGGGGGGAGTGTAGCCAGGAGGTCAAAGGTATAAAAAAGGGGGCAGGTAACCAAATTATCTAAATTATACAGGGAAGAGCCTCTGGGGGAAAGGCAGACCAGCCCCTGGGCTGAAGAGTTCAGAGTAGAGGGTAGAGAATGTAATGGGTAGGGACTGAGGGATGCTAGGAGAACCGGGAAATATGTTAACTAGGCACCTCAGTCATGAACATAATCCTAGCACTTGGGAGTTAAGAGGCAGGACGACGAAATGTTCAAGGCCAGCTAACACTGTCTACCCAGGGGGTCTGAGTCTAAGGCTATCTAAAAACAAGCAAACCTAAACAAAGAGCAGAAGGTGGAAGGGAGAGAAACAGGTGACAGTCCACGTCTAGAAAGAACATAAGCTTCATATAAGAGGCAGAGTGTGAATAAATAAGGCTAAAATGTTTTAAGTCATGTAAATTATAGTACTAAAGTTATTATTTATGATAAGATTAACATACTGCATACATAAATCACATAGAATCATACATAAATGTTTATTCCCTACTCGGGTTCTCAAGAGTACACAGAACTAAGATATGGTTTTAGTTCTGGAATGGTAGGATAATGAAGAGGTGGGAACAGAAGGAGCCCACTGATTACCTTTCCTGCTTCAGGGCATATTCCAACATTTTGATCCTCCTCACTAGATCTTTCTTCAAATTTTCTTGACCTTTCCTCTCCCCCTGGAGGAAGGCAATCTGGGCCTGGAAGGGAGAGAAAGGCAAAACTCAGTTCAGAACAACATTTTAAAAACAACTTTTAGAACAGCAATTAATACAATTCCTTTTCAAATCCGTCACAGTGCAAACTAAAGAAGTATTAGCTGAAAAGGGTAAAGTCTTAATTTGAAAACAATATCCACAAGAGACCTATGGGCAGTTTATTTCAGAAAGGGATGTTGCCATGTGTGGTCCCCATCTTCCCTAAGGACCTACAAAACAACAAACAGGGTACAAAGTAGACATGCAGTTTGTCCAAGGTATAAAATACCTTGGAAGATGTTTCATTTTTATAAAAAATGAAGGCAGGAAAGCAAAATGACCAGAATTCTTATAAATTCTTCCAAATTAAGAGTTTCATTATTAAGATGAGAGTTAAACATCCCGGCATATGAGGGAGGAAAGACTTCCTCATGCTAGACCCCTCATTGAGGAGAGGACAGTACCTAGAGGTGGTGAGGAAGACAGTCACTTTGGGGTGGGTAGGCACTGGTAGGTCCCCCAGACTTCAGTGGATAACCCCATACACATGGGCCTAGGGGCAGCACTAACGGTGGATTAACTCACACATGTGGGCCTATGGGCAGCACAGACCGGACTCTGTAGTTAAGACATGGAGTTGTGAGGAAGACAAGAGATAAGATGGGGAAGAGAAGGGTGCTGGGGAGATGAAGGGAGGGAGTGAGTATGAACCGAGACACACAAGTACACGTATGGAATTTCAGAAGTTTCCTGATATATCTAAATTTTATAAGAGAGTCCCTAACTTGGTCCTAGATTTACTCTACAAACAATAAATAGCTCTCTTTTCTCATATGTGAGAGAAAGGAGAGAGAGAAGAGAAAAGGGACAATCAGATGCCGAGCCTCAGCACACTGCTCCTCCCTGAAGAGTGACAACAATTCAGCATTTCACCATGAGACAAAGGACACACAACTTTCAGCTTCAGCAGGAAAGGGACAGGAAAGAGCAGCAGAAACAGAAAGACACTGAGGACTGAAATAACATCACTGCTTAAAGAACCGCAAGCGCTGGACTACTAGCTTGTCCAAGCAGTTTGTAAGCTCTAGAAAGGCAGGAAGGTGCTCATTTAAGGTGCGTCAGATAACCCCCAATTTACTACTTGCACATGCTCTTCTCACCCATTTCTACCACAGCAACTCAGGGACAGACAGCAATGTTATTTGTGTATGTATGAACACTGCTTCCCATTCAAGAAAGAATGTCATACTTAAGGAAGACTTTAAAACGCCCCTAAAGAATTTCGAGGGTTGTCCAACAATGGTTTAATGAATAAACTAATAAGCTTAGTTCTATTTAATTTAAATGAGACTCAGTTCTACTTATTTAGTACCATGATGAACATACATAAAATCTAATTTGCTACTCCTCATAACTTTGAATTATAAATAGGTACTATGATGTGTTTATTTTCATTTCAAAAAGCTCTTAAGATCTTATTTCAATTAAAAGGACATTCTCCTTATTAAAGTAATTAAGATTGGCAACAATTCAACTGTATATAGAAACAGGATCTCAAATTTAGATAAAAAGGGGGAAAGGCACTGAATATTCACAATTATCTGTCCTCACCTCAAAGATCCTCAAATGCTTTAAATGTATATAAGGTGACATATACACAACAATGGCACATACACTTCAAGCTGAAGAAGATGAAAGCTCGTCAGAAGATTATGTCAGCCCAATTCATTTGGCCAAGCAACCAGTTGCTTTGAAAGAGCAATGAGTACATTTAAAAAAAAAATTATTGTTAGTAAAAACAATAAACCTAATAAATGTAACCAAGCAAAGTAACAATAACATAAATCACCAATTTCATCCTCTATATTCTTTGGTTATTTCTGAACTTCTGACATGTCACTGACCCTGGGTAATTCTACAGTTCAACCTATAACATAAAGTCTGTACTGTGACTGAGTCTCCGACCCACTGGCAACTTGCCTGCCTTCCTACGACACTTACTTCCCTTGTCTATCAATTCACACCAGAGTCTAGTTAATAATCAAACAGAAAAACCTGTGAGTGTTACAGAAACTGGCAATGCATGCAAAGCAAACCTGAGAGAGTCGTGGAGCCATGGTGCTCCTCAAGCTCAGACATTTATAAGACATAAGGACGAAGGAGACACTGAGGAAATCCAACATTAGAGTCCTTTCGCGTCAGCCTTCTTGTCATCTTCAAATGAGTTAACTCATAAAGTCACAAAAAAACTGTTTCAGGTTGAAGAACTAAAGACACCAGAAGTCAAATGCAATGTATGATTCTGAACTGTGATGGATTGTGCAGAGCTATTCAGACAGACAGCACAGGAAGAAGGGAGCCTGAGGATTAGAAAGTACTAGTATATCAGGGCTAACTTCCTGATATTGATGCAGTGTGTTACACAGGATAGTATTTCTTTGTAGGAAATAAAACACTGAGGTATTCGGACGGAGACAATGAACTATCAGGCTAGCTGGCAACTAGCCCTTATAATTCAGGGAAAAACAAATTCTTTGCAAGGTCCTCTCAATTTTTCTTTCAACTTAAGATTTCTGGCTGACTTTTTAAATCAACTGAGATACAATAACAACTTTGAAAGTAAAAGGTTCCAATTCAACCGAAATGCCAACAATATATACAACAGAAAAACCTAGGAGTACTGAAATCAAGTTAGAAGCAAAACAAAAAATACCCAATTCAACATAATCATTTACCAATGTGCTAGAGGTGCTGACAAAAGTCATTTAATTAAGGAAAAATAAGGATAAAAGTAGAAAAAAGAAATATCATTTGCAAATTATATGGGTATTGGTGATGGGATAATCAATTGGTATTTGTGAGTTATTGTTTTTAGAAAATTATATTGGTATCGATTCTTGTATATTGATACAAAGTTAAATTATATTGAATACTGTATGCAAATATGCTTCTACCTCAGTTTAAAACATTTTTTATGGCCGGGCGGTGGTGGCGCACACCTTTAATCCCAGCACTCGGGAGGCAGAGGCAGGCGGATCTCTGTGAGTTCGAGGCCAGCCTGGTCTACAAGAGCTAGTTCCAGGACAGGCTCCAAAACCACAGCGAAACCCTGTCTCAAAAAACCAAAAAAAAAAAAATTATGTATTGATATATATATTGTATTGATATATATTTACCATATTGCAGTGTACACTTCTACCTCTAAGATACTTATATATTGTTTATGTAATGACATACATTGTTTACATTTGGAGGTCATTGTCCTCATTTATTGCACAGTTTTTATTCTCTTAGTCTTCAAGTTAGATAGGTATCAAGAATTATAGAACAATAGTCATCTATGTTTGTCATATTTATATTTAGGCTAATCAGGTTCTTTAGATACATAGAGTTTATATTTAGTATAGATAATATAATCTTCAACCTCTTCAAAGAGCTGTAGAAAAAGGCTTTTAATCTAACCTAGAGTTCCGTGGTAGTGAGACAATCACTCCTGGCAACACCACTCTACTCCCGAGAGAATGTTGAGCACCAAAGTCACTCCACTTGGAGGTTGTCTTCTTGGCAGAACCGGCCTTTGAGCAAAGAAAAGCCCATACCTCAACCACTGACAGAGATACAGAGTATCCGTAAATGGATAGAAACAGGACTGTCATATCCTGCCAAGACAGGGTAAGATAGTTCTGAAAAGTTTCTTGCCTTTGAAAATGGTATCTCAGTTACGTTAAGCCTTAGCCAAAGTTGGCTGCCTCAACATTGCAAATGAGACTTTGGGTGATTGCCCAGGTAGTCAGTTGTCTCTGTCATTTGTTGCACATTTTGGAAGTTTCTCGTTTGTACTTCCTGGTTGCTCAAGTAATATTACTTCCCTTCTCAGATCTTTGATGGAGTTGTTTAGCCATGTGGGCAAGAAACTGCTCTTGCCTGGACTGTTACATAAACTGGACACAGAGAACCCCCAGAGAAGAGGACTGCTGAACTTGGCCTAAAGGTGAGTTGATCCTTTGGGGTTCCTGACTCATGAAAGAGTCTGTGAGACATTCTGCAGGACACAAAAGAAAGTGACTGAACTGTCTTTGAAATTTTTCCACTTCATGGAAATGTCTGCTGGATACTATGGGCCTGTAGGCTGAAGATGGATGCCCCAACGGTACGAAAGAACTTTGGGTGACTGTCCAGGCAGCAAGATGTCTCTGTTATTTCTAGAGTTTGGAAGTTGCTTATTTCTTGTTTGCTTAGGTAACATTATATCCTTCTGGAGTCTTTGATGGAGTTGAAGAATAGATAGATAGTTATAGTTTTCCATTGTTACGATAAAAGATAAAATAGATATAAATATTGTAACTGTAATTCTTGCTTGATAACTGTTTTGTTATACATAATTTTACTATGTTAAAGTTAAAGCCTTCCTTTTTGTTTAAACAGAAAAAGGGGAAATGATGTAGTAGTGTCTTCTATCTATCTGTTGCTTTCATTGGTTAATTAATAGAGAAAACTGCTTGGCCTGATAGGTCAGAACATAGGTAGGCGGGGAAGACAGAACAGAATTCGGGAGAAAGAAAGCAGAGTCAGGCAGACGCCATGGAGCCAGCCACCAGGTGAGACATGCTGAATCTTTTCCGGTAAGCCACCACCTCGTGGTGCTACACAGATTACTAAATATGGGTTAAAGCAAGACGTGAGAATTAGCCAATAAGAGGTTGAAACTAATGGGCCAGGCAGTGTTTAAATGAATACAATTTGTGTGTTGTTATTTCGGGGCATAAGCTAGCCAGGTGGCCGGGAGCCGGGCGGCAGGAACACAGCCCGCTGTTCCTTCTACATATGGGTGACTACCACAAAACTCCAAGAAAACAAACTTTAAAAATATTTGTGGGTTTTTTTGTTGTTTGTTTTGTTTTTAGTTATAAATACTCTCCTAAGGGGAATCAAAAACAATGATATGAACTACTAAAAAAAAATTCCATGTTCTTAAATAAAAACATTACAGGATTTTACTTCTCCCTAAATTCATCTTTAAATGTTTGGCAAGTCACCAGCAAATTAACAAAAATCTTAAAAAGTGAGACAATTCTAAAGTTCACATAGAAATAAGAAGTAAGCAATCAAAAATAAGCAACAAAATTACTTAAAAGCTCTAAAATACCTTAAATTTTATGTTTACTTAATGTTATGTGTATGAGTGTTTGGTTGCACGTATGCATGTGCACCTCATGCATGCCTGGTGCTTGTGGAGGTCAGGAGGGGACACTGGATCCTCTGGAACTAGAGTTAGACAATTGTGAGTCACTGTGTGAGTGTGAGAATCAAACCCAAGTCTTCTGCAGGAACAATGGGTGTTCTCAACTGAGCCACCTCTCCTTCCCAGAAGCTCCAAATATTTAAAACACATTAAAGTTCTAAAGTTACTTCCTAAGTCACACCTATGGTATAGAACAATGCAAACAAACTCGGTAGGATCTTTAAAACTGAGAAGTGTTGCAGGGGTAAGGTATAGCTTAATGACAGAGAACATGCTTAGTACAAAGGTTCAATCTCCAGGGCTAAAAGAAACTACACTCTTTATTTGTATGTATGTATATATGTCTGTGTGCAATATACATGTGTGAAGGCCAGTGAATAACATGGTTACATCCCGAGGCCCTAAAAGACTAACAAATGTCATCTACATTTTTTAAATAATAATTAAGAAGTTTCTGAAAAAGTATTTTGAAAAATAAGATATTCCCTGTAAACCATCAAAACAAATGGAACTAAGGACACCACAAATCACAAAATTTATTTCTTCTTAGCATATACAGACTACCTACAAGTCAGTAGTACAACATCAAGAATTCAATAGAAAAGCAATGAAAAGCAGACAGAAAGAAACCTAAGGTTCAAATATACTACAAAGATGTTCAGGGCTAGAAAATGGCTCAGAGGTTAAGAGCACTTGCTGCTCTTCCCGAGGTTTTGAGTTAAATTCCCAGCAACTACATGTGGCTCATAACCATCTGTAATGAGATCTGGTGCCCTCCTTTGGTATATAAGCATCCATGTGGACAGAACACTGTATAAATAATAAATAAGTAAATCTTAAAAAAAAAAAAAAGATGTTCAAATTTCTATGTTTTTTTTTGTTTGGTTGGGGTTTTTGTTTTTTGCTTATTTTGGTTTGGTTTTGTTAATTTTCTTTTGGGGAGGCACTGCAGAGGTGAGGGGATAATAGGGAGGGACTGAGAGGTAAGCAGAATTGGGGTGCATGATGTAAAATTCCTAAGGATTCAATAAAGAAATTATGCTAAATTAAATAAAAGAAAGAAAAGAAAAATGTCAAAGTAATGAAAGCTAGGCACATTCCTGTCATCCCAGCAAGTGGGAAGCTGAAGAGTCAAAGTGTAAGACCAGCCTGAGCTACACAAGACCCTATCACAAACAAGTGAGTGTCTATTAGTGAACACAAACAAAATCTCATTTATCTTTATGTGACTTAGTCTCTAGTCCACGAGCTAGCCTAGACTACACAACAAGTTCAACATCAGCTTAGGGAAAGACCAAGATCCTGACTCACACTAACAACAACAATGGGGATAATAATGACGGAAAACAGGCATTTATTTCTATGATGTGGTCTGGATCAGCCTTCCCTTGTAATGCGCAATATCTATTAGTCTGAAATACATATATTCTTTAAACCAGCAATTTTAGAATGGTAGCTTTTAAGTACATTGGCACAGAGGTAAGACTACATGTACAATGCATTGTCCATCAGGTTAAAAAGTATTAGTAGACCTGGAGAAATCGGCACCTCAGCTAAGGCCTCTGAGTACAGGAATGGTACTGTGAGAGTAATGCCAAGCCTGTCCATCTTCTTCCCCTGGAAAACAGTCTTAAAATATATGTTGCTGCATACGGAGACTACTTTCTTCTCTAAAACTCACAGACCTAAAACATGATTGCTATATATCTGTCTTTCCAACATAAATCACAGGTAAAGATTGCCAAGATTTCACAATATACTATTTTCTGAACTGGATTATTTACTTGAAAAGGGGCAGAGTGGGACACAGAAGGAAGAAGGGGCTGAAAAAAGGAAAGAAGGTTGAAATAGGAGGAGAGAGGTAACAGCTATGTAGCGGTTACCACAGGGAATTCTACATACACTGGCAGGGAATTATGTACAAGATAGATTAAAAAAAAGAGGGGGGAGGAGAAGCTTGCAGCTATTTGCTTTTCTTAAAAAATAATAAAAGGTAAATTACACCTTTCTAGAATAATTCCTAAGTATTTAATGACTGTAAATGTTTCTCCAGGTCCTAGGGTGACAGGGACAGAAGACCTTGAGTTTAAAACACCTTCTAATACTCTCTACACCCTTTGAAGGCTGTCCTCGAAGCATGACAATGTGTTTTCAAACAAACTCATCTACCAAATTCAGTTCCCGAGGCATCAATATGTAGACTGTTTGGGATATTATAGTCAAAATTCATTTTTTTAAAGAGAGAAATAAAATGATGCACCAAGAGATTAAGTGGTTTACATCCCGGGAAACAGCATTCTCACAAATGAGCCAAGATGACAGAGAGAGATAATGAACGTATCATCGTATGGAAAACTCAAGCCACACACCTACTGGAGAGACGGTTTCTGCAATAAGGTATGACAGAATGCAGCAGCTCAAGAAGCCTTAAATGTATTCCCTACACACTTTGGCAATGGAGTACATCAAATGAGAGGTGGAGATGTTCAGAGAGCAAGTTTACTGGCCTCCGGAGGGGACATTCTCAATTGTCTTGTATTTACAGATAAACTTTTCCACTACCGTTAGTCACCTCTGAAGAGTTCTTTAGAAAGCCTTGTTGCACTAAGAGTATCAATATTCTTAAAATCTAACTAGCCAGAATCAGGAAAATGAATGCACTTGATAAAAAATCATTCTGAAAAGTTTGTGAAAATTAGAGAAATTCAAACTGAGCAAAGATAAAGTATAAAGCTATCTTTTAAGCATTATATATGTTTTAAAAGTTCACAATTCAGCATATAGTCACTTTCTATTCAAAAACATGTACGTGATAATAGTAGTTCTGAAAAAATAGAATTATCTTCAAAAATCAAAGTAAAAATCCATGATGCATTAAGATCTTTGCTTTTACATAACTGCGTAGAACTTTCATTTTCTCATCTATAGAAGAAAACAAACAAAAAAAAGATTAATGCATACAGGATAGACACTGAACAAGGCAAGTTGGTTAAGTTTGTTTGGTTTTGTGGTGTTATAGATCCAACCCTAGGGCCCTGGGTATGGTAGGCAAGCTTTCTGCCAATGAGCTATAACCCCAGCCCAATCAGTTATCTGTAAATTATTCTCAATTTTAATTTGCCAAAAAAATGTACACAGGTTGAACTTTTATACCTGAAATGTGAGCATCAGAATACATCCTGGATTTCAGACCTTTAGATTAGGGATGTTTAGCCAGTAAAATGTATGTAAATCCTTCAAAAATTAAAATGTCTATGAATTTTTAAACATCTCTGGCCCAAGCATTTCAGATAATGCTGAAGACAGAACATATCTTCTATTCCTAAACAGGCTTATCTGTATGCACAGTGTCTAATAAACAATTAAAACACTTAAAATGTACTCCATACTTTCCTGAGACTTTTCAAACTATTCCACACTCTAAAATTTAAAGGATTAGAATTCAAAATGAATCCAGGCATGGAGGCGCATGCCTTTAAATCCCAGCACTCAGGAGACAGAGGCGGGTTAGATGAGTCTTATGCCAGCCTGGTCTACAGAGTGAGTTTCAGGACAGCAAAGGCTACACAGAGAAACCCAGTCTTGCAAAACTAACTAAATAAATAAGAATTCAAAACTGAGGTCACTAAAGCCCACAATTTCCAGCTGTTTTTGATCAGTTGTGGGACATAAGGGGAACTCATTTTCACTAAAAATCCAAAATAAGGCATTAGAAAGCACAACTGATTTAAGGTTCTCAACTTCTAATCTGAACACAAACAAGAGAACTGAGTCAGCATGGTAGGTTGTTTATGCTAAGAAACAGAACACAGTGAAGTTCGTCTCAATAACCTGTCCATGTCCCACGGAGGCCTTCTTATAACTACACGTGCTCCCTGGAGAAAGCCTGCACACACAGACACTCTCTGACCTAGGTCGCTGGCACATCATGGCTGCCAGCCCTTTCCTAAAGGCAGTCACAACCTAGTGCTATCTAGAGCACTGGAGCGGGGCCTGGGAACCTGTACGTCTACCAGGTACTACAGATCACGGTATTGTGGACCGAAGCTGCATTTGGAGCGGCTCTGACTAACCCTGGGACACAATCAGGAACCAAATAAAGCAGCAGGCTGATATGAAGGGAGAGACGGGTGTCACAGAACCCTAGCTCTCTTCTCCACACGAGTATGGGTTAGCAGCTTTCTAAATCTCCTCCAAATTCCTTACTTAGGACTACAATATTAGCAGTCTGCTGATTAAGAGATCAAACCTACAAACATATTTCTATTCTACTGCATGTTTAGAAATACCTATTGCCTACCAATTTAAAATACTGAAAAGAAGACTATAAAAAAGAAAAAATAAAATGTGCCTACTGGTATAGTAGCACATGCGTCTAATCCCAGCACTCAGAAGGCTGAAGCAGGGGGATCCTGAATTCAAAGCTGGCCTGGGCTACATAATAAAGAAGTTCAAAGCCGTTCAAGCCTATACATCAAGGTCTTGTCTCAAATAAAAAAAAGGCCTATTCACAACACACTTCTAATAGAGTTGGGGCATAAGGGCAACACATATATGTAACTACAAAAGAGCTAAGACAAGATAATGGCCAAGTGACACCGACAAGTACTGCCATTGACTTGTTCAGCAATGTCAGGCAAGCCCTGTTCGATGTCCAACACAGTCACTGGCATTGAGTAGCACAATGGAGCTGCCTGCAATCTGCTCCTTCACGGATGAAGGAGGAGGGACAGAAGGTCTAGGTCAGCCTGGTAACTCAGTCGTAGAAGAAACAAATGCTGCGTAGAATATATAGGTGAAAGGGACACACAAATCATGCACACACAGTCCATCAGAATCTGAAAAGTAATTACAGACGTAAACACGAATACAGTGGAATGCCTGTCTAACTCTGGAGACACATATCCAATTGATGTTTCACTCAAAAGTGAATTTTTTAATATGGTATTTATTCTACCATGAGCTTTTCCTTTTGAGAAACTAGTGAGCTTATCAGAACTTCCTCCTAAGTATTTCGGGGCCAATTCTCATGTGCTTGTCACGTCTGTGCAGTAACACAAGGCAAACGTTTAGATGACAAAGTGCCTCTGAAATGCTACCAGATATTTTCTCACAAAGCAATCCTCATCTCCACACATGCAATTACAAAAAAAGAAAAAAGAAAAAAGAAAGAAAAGAAAAGAAAAAGCCTTAGCTTCCCAAATTGTCATATAAAATACTAGGATAATTACTCTCACATAATCAGCTCATGACGGCACATACAAATTAGATAACATCAGGAAGTTTCTGATGACCTCATGATTTTCCCAGGTTTCCAAACAGTCCGTTCCTTAAGCACATCCTCATTCCCAAACCTACAAACATTCCTGACAATTGCTTAGAGGACTAGCAAGAAAGTTGGATTAAAAAATATAGTTTCATAGGCCAGGTATGGTAGTGTATAGCTGTAATCCCGGCCCCTGGGAGATGCAGGCAAGAGGCTCATCCTTAGTGACATAGTGAGTGTGAGACTAACTTACATTACATGCTAGCTTGTCTCAAAAAAAGAAAAAGAAAAGCGGTAAGTGCACACATACACGGAAGAAAGAAGGAATTAAAGAGGAGCTGGAGAGATGACTCCATGGTTAAAAACACATATTACTCTTACAGAGGCCTGGGTTTGGCTACCAGAACCCAAACCAGGAGGCTCACAATCATCTGTAACCTTTAACTCAAGCTCCAGGGGATCTGATACCTCTAGCTTCCATGAGCACACATTCACACGCACATACATACCTTACCTCCCCCCCAAAAAACTTTTTAAAACTAAGATACTACTACATTCATAGTAACTACTGTTTTGAGAGCTATGCTCTTTGTTAAGGCAATAGAGGTTAAAGCTCAATAAGAAAGCTAAAACTGCATGAATTCAACTGAATACTATGTATTGTAACTCAAAGTTGAAAAGCAATAACCAGTCATTTTAATTAAGGGGTGGGGGGAGTTGTCCTGGAGAGATGGCCTAGTTGTTAAGAGCATTTGTTGTTCTTCCAGAGGACTGGATTTGATTACCAGTCCTATGGTGAAGCGCAAGTGTCTGTTAACTACAGTTCAAGAAGATCTGACAACCTCTTCTGGCCTCTGCAGACACCAGATCTCTGAGTCTGATACCAGCCTGGGCTATACAGTCAGTTCCAGGCCAGCAAGGGCTAGTGAGATGCTCTAAACCAGAAGTTCTCAACATGTTGGCTGCGACCCCTACAATAAAACTCTAGGTCCAAAAATCATTTATGTTACGATTGTAACCGTAGCAAAATTAAAGTTATGAAGTAGCAATGAAAGTAATGTTAAGGTCAGGGGTCACAACATGAACTATATTAAAGGGTCACAGCATTAGGAAGCTTGAGAATTACTCCCTAGACAAACAAACATCACCACCTGATGTGGGATTCCGCTCTGTATGCTGTGATTACCATTGGTGAATAAAGAAACTACCTTGGCCTGTTGATAGGGCAGAACTTAGGTAGGTGGGGGAGGGGGAAAACTAAACTGAATGCTAGGAGAAAGGAGGCAGAGTCAGAGGAGAGAAGCCATGTAACCCCACTAGAGACAGACACTGGAAACTTTACCCAGTAAGCCACAGCCACGTGGCGATACACAGATTAATGGAGATGGGTTAAATTAATATGCAAGAGTTGACAAATAAGAAGCTAGAGCTAATGGTCCAAGCAGTGATTTAATAATTAATATGGTTTTTGTGTGATTATTTAGGGGCTGAGCAGCCAGACACCAACAGGTGGCCTTCCTCCAACCACCCCCAAGTTTCTTTATGAAAAATATCTCCCCTGTCACCAACAAAGTCAAGCTTCTAGCAATGGTGTTAGAAGAAGTTAAAATATAAGCAATAAAAAAATGACAGTTCATAACTAGAAAAAAATATCAAATTTGGTTTTGAGTTGGTAGCTATAAATAAAAACAAGTCCACCAAAAGTTCTCTAGCAAAAAAAAATCATTGATAAAACAAACTCTCTAACATGAGCAAAAATGATTCATTGAGTGAAATAAACATTTACAAAAGTAGAAAAGAACATTATTAAATTTGTAGACTCTATCTATCTATCTATCTATCTATCTATCTATCTATCTATCTATCTAAAAGCAATGACTCTACGTGGAAATACAATTCAAAGTGTCCTACACGAAGACCTTAATTTTAAAATTCGAGAATCTGTAAGTTTTAAAAATTTTGCTTACAAATAGAACTTCTGTAATATTTGGTGTTGCTTATCATTAGAAAGCCCTGAGAATTCTCAATGTTTTCAACCAATAAAATTACTTGCCCTGGGCTACACCATACTTTAGCATTTCAAGCATTCATTCCCAGTGATTATGATGCTAAAAAATTGAGGTGGAGTGCAGATAAATACAATTTCTACGAGATGAAATAGACACCCACTACTTGATCCAGCTCCTCTTTCTACTCACATGCTAGAGAAGACCCCAGGTCCCCACATCTGTGCCTTTCCTTTGCACTTTGTCTCTCTCTCTCTTCATAAATACCCTTTTACTTTCAAATTCTACCAGTGTCCCACTCAGAGGTGATTCAGCTCACAGTATTTATTATGTCCTTTGAAACACAAAATATACAATTTCCTACTTGAAAACCAAATAATATTCTATATATAAATATAGAATTAGTACTTTATGAAATTTATGATATTTTACATTTTTCTAACAAATTTTCAGGCATTTTTAAAAATTCTCCATCAGAAATTATCTATGTGCCAGGGGTGGTGGCACATGCTTTTGATTCCAGCACTCGGGAAGCAGAGGCAGGTGGGTCTGAATTTGAGGCCAGCCTGGCCTACAGAGTCAGTTCCATGAAAAGTCTGCATTGTTACACAAAGAAACCCTGCCTAAAACAAAACAACAAAAAAGGAAATAATCTATGTTCTTAAGTAGGTTTAGAACACAATTTAAGATAGGAGAATTTTCCAGGTCATTATACCAAAAAACTGGCCAAGACAGGGAGAAAAAATGGGAAAGGGAAAAAAGTCAGTTAAGAAAAGAGACCCACATATGGTGGTGCGTGCTTGTAATTCCAACAGGTGGAGGCTGAGACAGAAGAACTGCCATGAGTTCAAGCCCAGATGAGTTACACAACAGGTACAAGGCCCATCAATACTTGATAGCAAGACCTGCTTTAAAAAACAAAAGAAAAGTGGAAAAAAAGAAAAAAGGAGGCAGGCTTTGCTAAATATAAATTTCAGTATTTATTTGAAAATTAAAAAGTACACATCCTGAAAAGAAACAGACCAGATTAGTTAGAAACTTCCACTCCTGACAGTTTGTTAACAAGAGGAATAAAAGACACACTTGTAGAAACAATTTCATTACCAGTAAATGTTTCAACAAGGAAAATCAGCCAAATAACAAAGGGAAAGGGAGGAGAGGGCAGAGAAATAAAACTAGGTTAATAATTAGCAAACAGGTTGCTATACAAATGAAGAGCATAAATGAGTTATTTACCAAGTCTATAAAGTATGTTGTGAACATTAATGTCTTTTTAAAAATTAGTTTTCTAAATGATGAGAGCTGGCTCAGTGGTTAAAAGCACTTGCTGTTCTTTCAGAGGCTCAATATCATCTGTAACTCCAGCTCCAGGGCATCTGATGCCTCTGGCATGTGCAGGCACCTGCACCCTCAGGCACAAACCCACATGCAGATAAACATAATCAAAAATGACAAAAATAAATCTTTAAAAAGGTAAATCTAAAAAGATTCCTATTTTTCTAAAGGGAAAACCCAACTTTGTTATCATCAAAGGAATATATTAGTATAATAATTGTTAAAAGATTAAGGCTATATGATAATAAAGGACAGCAACTGAGAAAAACATACAGGTATACGCAAATGGGTCTGGTCTGAATCCTAGTCTGTATCTGGTGTTTTCCACCTGCATTTATTTTTTACAAATAACATTAGCCTCCAATCTGTTCTTCAGTGTTGTCAAATTCCAAAGTCTCGTGAAGCCCAGGCTGGCCTCAAGGTTAGTACGTAGCCAAGGACGATCTTACCCTCCTGTTCCTCCTGCCTCCACCTCTCAAGTGCTAGAACTACAGGCGCGCACCAATACACCTGCCTCCATTATTCCTGTTTTAGCCTGTTAATCAGACTCACCAAATCCCTGCTGGCACTATTTTAATTTTTATCACATTTATTCATTTTGTGTCTGTGGAGGTAAAAGGACGGCTTGGAGAAGTTGGGTCTCATCTGGGTTGGCATCCAGCGCCTCTACCAGCTGAACTTCTCAGCCCTCTGCTGGGTCAGAAGGTGCTGCTGGAGGACTGTCTAACTGAAACTGCATTTGTTCTTACAAAAAACATTGAAAACACTGTATTTTCCTAAAATAAAAGAAAAACCAATAACAAAAAGTCACTTCCAGCTTTTCCACAGTGACTTTCCCAAAGTACTTGTCATATACCTGTCCTGCCCAACAGTTCTACAGCCTCCCACCACACCAGCAACACCTGTCCTGTCCAACAGTTCTAACAGCCTCCAGGTGCATCCAGCATGCCCTCTAAAGCCTGTTCTGCTACTCAGTGGTGGCAAATAGCGTATGATTTCTCTCAGATGAGGAATCAAGATTTACATATAGCCATACATAAGAGATATATGCACAAGCTATACGGGAGGAGACGGTAAGAAGGGGAGAATGTTATACAAGAGGAAGACAAATATGGACAAAGTATACAACAAGCACGTATATCATAACAAAGCGTCATTTTGTACAAAGAATATACACTAAAAACTATGAAGGGAAAAACAAAGAGATCACCACTCAGAGTAGAGATCTTGTTAAATTTATATATAGAACTGAAGACAGACCTAGCATTTATGTCTTCATTTACTTTAAGAAGGGCACATTCTCGCTTTGTAGGCCTGACTGGCCTTCAATTGATGACTCTCCTGCCTCAACCACCAAAGTTCTCGTGTGCACCATGACATCCAGCTAAGCTTCAATATTTTTATACACATACACAAGGCTTATGAAGTCAATTTACGATAATGTGCCTGCTAAGAGTCAAGTCTGTGGAAAATGCACACAGCAGATTAGAATTGAGACTTTGTACAATTTGTATCTCTACTTTTAGAAATGATGCCAAATGAAATATATAGAAGAAATATAGTGCATGTGTTGGGGGAAAGGGGGAGTGTGTGGTACTGATTAATTAATTTTTAAAAATTTTTTTAAAAAAAGAAGAAGAGGGCTGGAGAAATGGCTCAGCGGTTAAGAGCACTGACTGCTCTTCCAGAGGACCAGGGTTCAATTCCCAGCACCCACATGGCAGCTCACAACTGTCTGAAAATCCAGTTCCAAGGGATCTGACACCTTCACACCAATGCACATAAAATAAAGATAAATAAATCATAAAAAAAAAGAAGATACTGGAAAACCCATGGAGCTTGCTACCCAGCCAGGCAGCCTAGTCCACTTGATAGGTTCAAGGCAAAACTAATGAGAAACCTGGGGGGTGGGGGAGGGCATCTGAGGCAATGGCTCACTTGTGGACACACACACAGGAAGAAAAGCATTCTGAAAGCTGGATTTGGTGGCCTGCGCCTATGATTCCAACACCCCTGGAGTTGAAGCAAGAGGATTTCAAGTTCCAGGCAAGACCCAAACCTCCAAAATAAGGGAAGGCAGACTTTGATTTATGAGAAAAGTGGATGGATGATGGGCAATTTCTGGAGGCAGGCGCCCATACAACTGCCTGTCACAATAACACTACATTCTGAAGTCTCATGATGCAATAGATTGCCAAATTGTCCTTTCTTTAGAAAATGGGCATCACTTTCCTCAAATAATCCATTCATGTAATTTTCTAAGTGACACCGCTCCTTTTGTGACTCTCTATACAGTGACAAGAACATGCCAATTAATCTTTCCATCTTCTGTGCCATGTTCCTGAAACTGCTATACCTTGTCCTCTGAGACTCACACACTAACCTCCAATACAAAATGATGCTTCCCTGGTTTCCAAGTATTCAATCTGTCTGAAAGGATGCAAGCATCAAGCATGCAACCATAAAAGTATTCATCCCTCCCCCAGGCCAATGTGAGAATCAGTTCTCTCCTTTCATCACAGGGCTCTAGGAACTCAGGTCATCAGGCCTGGTGCAGCACCTTACCTCTGAGCCACACTGACAGCTCTTTTTTTAATGCAATGTTATATCAAATCTAGAGTCTTACACATGCTAGACAAGTGGTCTGCTGTGGTGATATTTCATTTGCATTTTAATTAATAAAGCATGCCTGAAGATCAGAATGAAAAACAGTCATTCTAGTCACCCATACAGGCCAGGGAGTGGTGACACATGCCTCAAATGCCCGCAGCTAACACTAGTTAGCCACCACAGAAGATGGGGCGGGGGTGGTGCACACCTTTAATTCCAGCAGAGAGGAGTATAAGGTGGGATGAGACAGGAACTTGCTCTCTTTTAGTCTGAAGATTTCACAGAGGTAAGAGCTCTCTAGTGGCTGGCTGCTTTGCTTTTCTGAGGTTGAACCCCAATATCTGTCTCTGGGTTTTCATTATTCGTGCTACAATTGGTGGCCAAAGTTTGGGGTATGAATTCATGAAAAAGTTGTTTGCAGCTTTTTAGCAACCAGCAAGGGACGGAGCTGCACATGGCACTCCAGTCCTACCCAGATAGGCTCTTTGCTTTTTTCTCCAAGCCTCCAAGCAAGTTTGGGATTTTCCTGTTGTAGCCTCTCAGAAAGTCTCCAGCTGCCACCCAAACTACAGAAGCACCTGGGCTACAAAAGCCACAGCACTCACCTCCCTCGATGACTGGTTCTGCCTTCAGGGACCTCTGCAGCCTCCCTACCCCCACCCCTGCCAACCGCCACACGTGCTTTTTTCTGAACAATCCCCTGTGCATTTTTCAGACAGCCGGCTCCTCACCTCACCCCACCCTCACAACCGTCTCTCTCCTTGAACCCCCTTCTCGGGCTGCTGCCAAACTAGGTAGCTGCCTTGACATCCAGTCGGCCCTTACTAAACTACTCAGCAGCAACAAGCCTCACATCTTCATCAACATCGTTAGAAGACTTGGGAATACAACTGGAAACTCTTAAAGGGAGGAATTAGTTAAAAGAGAGAGGTTTTCCCACATTAATGGGAAAAACCATTACAGTGGAGGGATTTGGGTCTCAGTATGATAATATGCTGGACAGTCTGAAAATGGACAATTAAATGAGAGGATGTCTAATTTGATGGGATTCTGCTGTAGGAACTCCTTCAGCCAACAGCCTTTAAGATACCATCCCACTTTGGGCGTGGTCTCATGTACTATAAACGCTCTGACGAGAAGCTTAAACAGGCCTCGTGGCTTACCAGTAGGGTTCTGTTCTGGCTTCTTTCTCCTTTGTCAGCTACATGGCGTCTCCCTGACTCCGCCTACTCTCTTTCTATATCTCTGTTTGGATTTTCCACCTGGCTTTACTCTGCTAAGCCACTGGCCAAAACAGCTTTATTCAATAGCCAATAAAAGCAACACATATACAGAAGGACTTCCCACATCAGGATTATGTAATGTCAATTGTAAACATTACTAGCTTTATCATTTTTGTCTTATCACTAAAAATGTTGATTATCTGAGTGCTGAGATATAGGTCTTAGAAAAACCTAATAAAACAGAGCACAAAGATATCCAAATTTAGACAGAAAAATTTAAAGGAGAACAATTTCAGCACTGCATTATAAGGTTAGAGAGGAACAGCCTAAGGTTTTCAAACAACCAACCTTAATACATACAATAATAACCTCACAGGAATTGCGAAATGGCAGAGACTCTGTTAACAGCTAACTGGACTCCTATGCCAATGTTAGATTTAAGGAAATGCAAGGAAGTAATAGTCTAATAAGGCATGCATTCACCTTTGTGAATCAAATGTTAAACTTGTGGTTAGTTTATAACAGAAGTATCTCTAAAGACTAGATAGAATTGGTTAAAGGTGTTTTAGAGCATGGTAGACAGTTACATGGAGTACCTGGCACAGAAAGAGGCTAGGATTATTGAATGGAGTAAAGCTAGAGGTAGGGAAATTTCCCAGTATCAAATTCTTGGAGGAATATGGTACTACAGAAAGGCAATGTCTATATGATGACTATGCCCTGGCTTTATGCTGTGCAGCAGCTTTGAATGTTTGGGACAGAACTGGAGAAATAGGAAAATAAATTGAGTCATTTGCTAAAGTTATGCAGGGCCCAAAGGAAGCCATTATGGATTTTTTACAAAGACTGACATCAGCAGTAAACAGAATAATACCAAATTCAGAAGCTATAAAAATAATAATTGAATCTCTGGCTTTTGAAAAGGACAATCCTCTAAGCAAAAGGATAATTAGGTCATTAAAGGTAAGGTCAGTACCTCTGGAGGAATGGATTTGAGATACAACTAATACTGAACCTCATGACCATGACGATGCATGGGGAGGAGAGCTGATTTCCAGAGTACTGAAGAAAAACAAAATATCAAATGTTACAACTATGACAAATAAGGTCACTTTAAAAGGGATTGTAGACAGGGCGTTCCTAGAAATAATGTTTTTTCTAAGAATAATCCATTCGAACACCTCTCCCTTCTGGATTATGTAGAAGATGTGGCAAAGGCAGGCATTGGACTAACGAACAAAAAAAATTCAAGGTAATCCTTTGCTAATGGGAAACTCCAAGAAGACCTCGCAGGCCCCTATCCAGTTCAGTCATTTCCTGCCACAGTAGAGAAAACTCCTTCCCAGAGCAATTAAAGAACCTAATGTCTGTTATAAGAAATCATACTGTTCTGGGTAATGGAACAGCTATAGAACAGAGAACCAAAAATTTAAGAGAAACCATAAAGCAAGTATTTTGGCAAACTTCTATAAATAAACAAAGACCAAAATTAAAAATATGAATTAATGGTGTTGTCATTGAAGGTCTGGAAGACACAAGTGCAGATATAACAATAATTTGATCCGAATCTTAGCATCCAAATTGGCCTCTTCAGGATGTAAATATTCAGTTTTCAGGGATTAGAACTTTATCTCAGGTAAAGCAGAGCGTGAGGTAGGTTGAATGTATATGGCCAGAAGGACAGAGAGAAATATTAAAACCATACGTGGTTAACAAAGCAATGAATTTGTAGGGATGTGGATTTGTTACAGCAATGGAATACTCAAATTAACATTTCCCTAACAAAGAAACAAACCATAAATTAATGTATGTTTATGGGAAAACTATTACAAGGTAGTATTATAAAGAACAGTCACCAACCATTCAGGTTGTACAAGAACAGGGCCAAACAGCTACTGTTATTTCAAAGGCACTAACAGCCGTTCTTTAAAATGGTTGACAGACAAATCTGTATGGGTTAAGCAATGACCTTTAACAGACAAAGTGCAGGTTTTATAACAACTGGTAAAGGAGCAACTAGATGTTCAGCCTATTGAAGAATCAACCAACTCTTGGAAATTCTATATCTTTTGTTTAAAAAAATCTGGAAAATGGAGAATGGTAACAGATCTAAGAGCTGTTAATAAGGTGATTCAGTCAATTGACTCTCCACAGTCTGGCATTCCTCTGCCTTCTCTGTTGCCTAAAGGATTGTCTCTTATAGTTGATTTAAAAGATAGTTTCTTCACTATACCTTTACAAAAAAAGAAAAAAAAAGACAGCGAAATATTTGCCTTCAGTGCCTACTTATAATAATCTTCAGCCTGCTTAGAGACATCAATGAAAGATTCTCCCACAGGAAATGTCAAATAGCCTCACGCTGTGCAAATATTTAGTAAGTCACACATTGGAAATGATACGTAGGCAATTTCCATACTCTATAGTTTACTATTACATGGGTGACATTTTACTGATTCAAATATAGAAACTTTAGAATAAATGTTTGAAGAAAATGTTGCCTTGTAGTAAATTACAAATTGCTTCTGAAAAAAATACAAAGAGAAGATTCTATTAATTATTTAGACTATAAAATAGATTTACAAAAAGTTAGACCCCAAAAGGTGCAAATTAAGAGAGATTGATTACAGACTCTTAATTACTTCCAAAGATTGCTAGGAGATAATTCCCATCTATGGCCCACTATTGGGATATGTCCTGATAACCTGATTAATTTAAACAAACCCTTAGATGGTGACAAGGACTTAAATAGTCTCTCAGATGAAGATGAAAGAGAACTGGCATTTATCAAAGAGAAATTACAGAAGACATATGTGGATAATATGGATCCGAATCTTAACTGCATTCAGGTCATACTATCCTCCAAACATTCCCCTACAGGAATTTCAATGCAAAGGGAAGATATTATCTTAGAATGGATCTTTTACCACATAAACCAAGTAAAAAATTAAAAACTTAAGCGGAAAAGGTCTCTGAGTTAATTCTAAGAAGAAAATTTAGAGTATATCAATTAGCAGGAATAAACACATCAGAAATTATAGTACTTTTCAATAACAATGAAGTTGATAAATTATGGAAAGAAAATAAAGCCTGGCAAAGAGCTTATAGTAATTTGGGGAGGGAGGGAGATTAATAACAACTATCCCAAAAGCAAGAGAATTCAACTTTTAAAAATAACTAGCTGGAGCCGACCTCACATTGTACAGGATACACCAATAACTGGAGCCCCCATAGTCTATACTAATGCAAATAAGTCAGGAAAGACAAGTTAAAAATCAGAAAATTAAAGTAAAGTAAATCAAAGCCCTTATGATTCTGTCTAAAAGTCAGAAATATATACTATTCTCATGGTACATGAGAGATTTTAAAGAACCTCTCAACATAGTTACTGATTCACAAAATATGCAGAAAGAGTTGTACCGCAATAAAAACCATTGGATTTATACAGAACTGACTTTATTATTTATTCAGTTACAAGATACAACAAGGAGCAGGAAGCATCCAAAGTAAATCACACACATCCGATGCCATACAAGTCTGCCAGGTTCTCTAGCACAGGGTAATGCAGAAAACAATCAGTTATTGATTGGAAATGTGCTGACGGCCTCAGAATTTCATTAAAAAACATACATCAATATCAAAGGTTTAAAAAAGGACTTTTCCATCAAATGGCAACAAGCCAAGGAAATAAAAAGGAAATGTCCTACTTGTTCTTAATACAACCAAACACCACTACCAGCAGGAAGTAACCTAACGGATACTCAAAGAAATGAAATCTGGCAGATGGATGTGTTCCGTTTTGTAGAATTTAGAAAACTAAAATATGTATACCATACCACTGATAACTATTCAGGTTTTCAATGAGAAACTGTTTTAAGTTTGGAAAAGGCTGATTCAGTAATCACACATTTGCTAGAAGTTATGGCCATCATGGGTATACCTGTACAAATAAAGACAGATAATGCTCCAGCATATGTCTCTAAGAAAATGAAACAGTTTTTTGCTTCTTATAATCTAAAGCATATTACAGGTATACCACACAATCCTACAGGACAGGCAGTTTTAGAAAGGTCAAATCGAACTCTAAAGGATATGTTAAATACGCATAAAGGGATGATAAATACCCCCAGAAATATATTGCATAATGCTTTATTAACTTTGAATTTTCTAAATGCTAATGAGAAAGGAACAACAGCTGCAGAGAGACATTGGATAGTAGAAAATACTACAGAATTAAGTCAGCCAATATACTTTAAAGAGGTATTGACCTCAGAATGGAAACCAGGACATCTGTTACATTGTGAAGAGGTTTTGCTTTTGTTTCCACAGAAGAAAAGCTATGGATACCATCAAAATTGATAAAGATTTGATTTGAACAAGACAAACCTCTTAATTAATAGGGATGATAGTTCATGAAACAGCATGGCTGTTTAATCTGAACTAACCTATAAAACTAAGGACTGCTTCTCATTTGATCAGATATAACTTGCCAAAAGAGAACCTCCCCCAAAATTAGGGCTGGGGAAGGGTTTTGTTTCTGTCTTTTCAGGAAAATAAATGTTCCAGCTAAGGAATCTGAAGACCACTGGACAAATGAGACATCTGAAGAAAAAGGACAAATCGTCCAGAAAAAATGTCTGAGGAAAAGGTGCAAATTGGCCTATTAGTATATCACACTTCCAACAGGATAAAATTTCATCAATCTTCCCAAATGTTTGTTTTTGCTGTTCTCTACAGACACATAATGCAAATGGTCCTTTTGCAGTCGCAGTCCAATTAGAGAATAAAGCTGGCTTTGGAGTTGAGTGTCACTCTCTAAACCCAAGTATGCTTATAAAAGTGAAATCCAAAATCTCTGTCTTATATACGAAGTGCCACCTGATACGAGACAGAAGAAAAACAAATATTTAAGGACTATTCTTATTGCCACTAATCTCATTATCCCTTGATTTTTATATTGACCCCACAATGATGATTCCTCCAGGACTAAGATAACACCACTAGGATAAAAAACAACATCTAAATATTGGCTTTGAACTACAAATTGCTCAGAACAATTTAAATTTCAAGGTGGCTAGCTAAAATGATCCAGCCTCACAGACTACTCTAGCCAGGCCTTGAGACAAGCCCTGCACTTTCCCATTACGCAGAGACTGAACAACAAATACTACAGCTACCCTCTCAGGACTTGACAAACGAAAATTTTCTTTTCAGGATCCCCTAAAGATGCTGTTGTTCCCAGACAGCAGGAGTAAATTTAAGAATAAAATGCTCACATTCCCAAGAGGTGGGGTGGGTGGTTTTTGGTCGTTCAATGGGTTATGGATATTTTTCATTATTTAGGGGGGATGGTTACAAGATATTATTGGTGATGGTCAGGAGGTAAGTTGAACAAAGGAGATTAAATTCTGTTTTTTTAAGAAAAAAAGGAGGATACAGATATGATCAAAGGGCAGATTATTGAATCTACTTTTAAAAATCAACTACTAGTTTTAAATGTTTTACACAGGATTAGACTTTTATATCATTGTATGCAAATTTTATATATTGATACAAATTTGAGATTAATTTTGTTAGAACATACTGTACATACATTTCTACTCTCATTCAAGGTACTGTACCTATACAACTCACCTAACAATGTAATACAAATTTCTAATCCCTGAAAATTATTATTACCAGCTGTTTAGGATGATAATGAAATGCGGGTTAGAATTTATTATAATCGACCTTGAAGTCACATTAGGCATGTATTCAAAGTCAAACAAGCATATATATTAGATAGATAGGTTATCTTCAAGCACATCAGAGATCTACTAAATATGGAATTTAAGACATTTTAAAAACATAGGTTCTTTTTTTTTTTTGTTAATGAAAATGAGACATGTCTGCTCCTGGCAGCACCAATCTCTTCAGAGAAGATAATGGACATCAAAGAAACTCCACATGGAGTTTACCTTCTTTGTGTCTAAAGCTTGTAAGCAACTGGCTAAGAAAATGTCCTTGCCTCAACAGATGACAGTACACTGTCGTAATTGAACAAGCAGGACACAAAAGAAAGTAACTGCCAAACATTGCAGAGACAAGGTAGGACAGCCATTCAGAATACTCCACAGAAAAGTCTGTTGAATATTCTAGGCTTGTAGGCTGAAGATGGATGCCCCAACATTGCAGAGAAACCTTGGGTGACTGTCCATACAGCCAGCTGTTTGTTATTTCTTATACTTTTTGGAAGTTGTCTGCTCATACTTCCTGCTTACTCAGCTAATATTATTTCCTTCTTGGATCTCTGAGGGAGTTGCAGACTAGATATAGTTTTCCTTGTTTACCAGACAGAGAAAGTAAGTTATGATAGAAAGTAAATTAAATAGAAGACTTTGGACTCACCAAGATAAAATAGATATGGAGTACTTTCTCTGTATGTGTCAAATGGAAATGAACTGGACACTGTTGATATATTTATTGCCTGTATATATTGAATACAGTTATTGTACTTATTGTATATAATTTTTCTTATATTATTTACAGCCTTCTTATTTTAGACAAAAAGAGAAAATCTAGTAATATTTCATTTGTATTTTAATAAATAAAGCTTGCTGAAGATCAGAATGAAAAACTAGTCACCCATACGGGCCAGGCAGTAGTGGCACACATAATCCAAGAAGCCACACTAGTTAGCGACAGACAGAGGCTGGGTGGTGGTGCTTCCTGCCTTTAATCCCAGCATTAGAGAATGTAAGGCGGGATGAGACAGGAACTCGCTCTCTTTCAGTCTAAAGAATTCAGAGAGGTAAGAGCTCTCTAGTGGCTTGGTTGTTCTGTTTTTCTGATCTTCAGGCTGAATCCCAATAACGATCTCTGGATTTTATTATTTGTGCTACAGTCTACCTCTGAGCTACATTCACAGCTCTGGACCAATTTTATACAACCTTTTCATTTCCTTTAGAAATTGTGGTTTTCATGATTTCAACTTCCAGAACTACAACATTCAGAACCTTAATCTCTTGGGATTATCATTTTTAGGATTTTAGATTTTCGGAATTTTTATCTTTTTGCATTTCAACATTCAGAATTCTAGCAATTAAAATTATGCCTTTTAGATGGACTGGCACCACCTACTTAAAAACACCCCAAATTACACTTAGGAAAACACTTCAAGTTAATCCAGATGGCTGTCATCACTATCATTAATACAGTAAGAAAAACATTCATACAACTGTATACATGTATTATTCAAGAGAAAAAGTGGGAAAATGTCTTATAAATGGAATGATTATATATGTACCATACCAAAGGAAACAGGAAAAATCTGAAAATCATACACAGATTTAGCAAAGTGGCAGGATATAAATTAACTCCATAAAAATCTAACACCATTCCTTTTTATCTACAGAGACAGAAGGTCACCCTCAAAAAATAACAATAATAAAAAAATCACCATGAAGTACTTGATATTTTGTTAGAGCTCCCTATTTTAAATATGTTTTAAAAGCAGGACAATTATAAAAACCAAGGCAACTTCTGCTTATTGATTTCCCCAGTCTAAAGTTAGAAAGATCCTGGTCACTGAAATGGCTAAACTCCTATAAGTTTTAAAATCAGTACAGAATTTCTTCTAAGCTTGTGTAATAAAGCATAATCCTCCAGAATCTGTAACACTTCCTGTAAAATAAACAAATTGTTGAGCTGTATAAAACAAAGGACCAAGTAATTAATCTCATATAAGGCCTATCCACATTCTCCTACAATACCTTCTTAATGTAGTATCATTTCTTAGCAGTAAACACAATATTTTATAAAAGTGACAAATAACAAGTAAATATATGTAATCAAATGAAGGGCAGAAACTATAAATTTAGAGAAAGTTACACAGGCTGGAGGTGTAACTCAATGGTTAGAACACTTTGCGTGGCTTGCTCAGCCTGCTTTATTATACAGCTCAGGACCTTCTACCTACCAGGAGTGGGTGGTACCATGCACAATCAGTTGGGCCCTTCCACATCAATCGTTAATCAAGAAAGTCTGTCGATAGGTTAAACTGATGCAGGTATTTTCACAATTGAGGTTCTCACTTCTCAAATAACTCTATTTAGTGTCAGGTTGACAAAAACCTAACCAAGATATAATCATAAATTAACAAGGAAAACAGTAAGAAACTCAACTGGGATGAAAAATGGCAAGGATTAAAGTATTTCTGCAAAGAGATCCAAAGATGGCAGAAATGTAATGGGAAAAAAAAAATCCTTCTCACACCAGAAATAAAACTCATACATTCTTAGGCATATTTCTAGGTATTTTTAAGTATGAGATATTTACTTAAAGAAGGGAAATATTAATTGTGAAGACATAAAACATAAAAATCCCAATTACCACCGGGTGGTGGTGGCGCACACCTTTAATCCCAGCACTAGGGAGGCAGAGGCAGGCGGATCTCTGTGAGTTCGAGACCAGCCTGGTCTACAAGAGCTAGTTACAGGACAGGTTCCAAAACCACAGACAAACCCTGTCTCGAAAAAGCAAAAAAAAAAAAAAATCCCAATTACCACCAAGGTAAATGTAAACATAATAAAAAGCAGGAATGTTCATGGGCATGCATATGTAAAATCCAGAAATATGTTCAGTAAATTATAAATTGATTTGTAAAACTCTTGTAGATGGTTTGGGAAAAGAAATACTTTTATTTTCTGTATTTCTGTAATCTTGATTGGTGTGTATATATAGGTATATGAATGTATATATATTTTAAATGTTATATAATTTCTTCTAAATATAAATCTTAGTTTTCACAAATAAAATCTAAATTTAACTTTGAATTCTGAATTTAAAGTCTTTTTTAAGAAACTGATGTTTTTAAATTGCTTCTTCATTGTCCAACTCTTTCTACAATTAATCTTAAAGCATAGTTATAAACACTTTTTAAAAAATCAATATAGATTGTTTGATTAAAACAAATGTACCCATAACTATCTGAATTTCAAAGATCATAATGCTCATTTCCTTCTAAAGCCTAATACACAAAATTAAATAAAATATTAAGCAATCAACTGTATTCTAACAATCAAAACACAGGAGACTAGGAAATAAAAATAAAATAAAAAAACTAGACCACTATAAAACTATCTGAGACGAACTGAGTCATTTAACACTAAGCATATTAATCTTAAGAGTGTACAAATTCCTAAACCAGGCAGTGGTGGCGCACGCCTTTAATCCCAGAGTTCCAGGAGAGTTGGGGATACAAGAGAAACCCTGTCTTGGGGAGGTTGGAGGGGGGACAAACAAACACAGTGTACAAGTTTCTAAGAAAATTCCAAGACAATCCAGTGAAGAATATAACACATTTTTTTCTTGAAAACTTGGGGCTGAATATCAATTTTGAATCGTCCTATGCAAAGCCAGTGCTTTTTTTGGAAGAAACTCAATTCTACAAGAGTCTGTGATTCTGACGCTGGATTCTCCAGTTCGTGCAACCTTCGCAGAGTGCTCAACTTCTCTGAGCAAACTACAGAACGAAACAGTAACATATGTTGACTTCCATACTGTTAGGTGGAACTAGAAGCTGGAGGGAGAACAGAGCGAGAAAGAACTGTCTCCAGGACAAGGAGTTCCTTCTTACGATTTCTATTTCTTTGTATTCTGCTCCTGTCCTTTGTAAGGCTTGTGGAGTTAGTGGATTAGTGGGATATAACTGAACTAATGCAGCATCAGTTTGACAATGTTTTAATTTTTACTGCATCAAAGATGATGAAAAGAGCCATTTGCCCAAAGATTTCTTCAACCTCCAAAATGAAAATCCCATTCTCTAGCTAGAGTGAGAAGCAAAGGGCTGCCTTTCTAACTTTCCCTTTTTGTTTTAATAACACTATTGTTTATATTATTATTTAATTCCACTTTTAAAAAAAAAACACGGTCTCACCATGCAGTCCTGATTGGTCCAGAATTCAATCTGTGGACAGGCTGAGCACAAACTTGAAAAGATCTGCCTGCCTCTGCCTACCTAAGCTGAGATTTAAAAGAAAAATGTGAACCACTACATCTGGCTGGTTCCACTTTCTTAAACTGTATGTATTTACGGGCCTGAGATGCTTTGATAGCTGCATACACTGTACAGTAACATCATCAACACTTACTCTGATATGTACTGGAGATAATTTTTTGAGGTACAGAGAAAATTGCTGAAGTCTAAGGAGGTCAAGAACAGGCCATGCTATTAATTGCTACATCCCAAGTCCTACAACAGTCACCTGCAAATATTAGTAGCAGAGGCTCAATAAATATCTACATCAACTGAACAGATGTATAAGAAGTAATTAAACAGGATTCATTGGTCCAAATGACAAAATAAGTACTCCAAGTAGATATGGTTTATATGTAAAGAAGGGTTGCAGTACTCTAATGACTAGTACTCTAATAAGTAGGATATATGAACAGTCTTATTGTAAAGAGATCTGAGATCTATACTAGGCAAAAAAAAAAAAAGAAAAAGAATGTCATGAACTAATCAATTTTTAGTTAATTATTTTGCTGCTTAGGCAGTAGGACAGTGTAGACTATGTGTACCAAAGAAGACATTACAAATGAAAACTTAGGAAGACCCCTGCTTGAACTGCTAAGGTCAGCAGTACTGGGAATAAAATAATTTAAAATGTTTTAAAAACTGCAAAGCATTCACATGGCAATGCATAACCGAAAGAGTACAAGAAAGCAAAAGACTAACTAAAAGTTGAATCAAGGTTAAGGGGCTGGGTGTGGGAAGGAGAGTCACCCTGCTTTGGAAAAATGATTTTACAGTAGATGATCAAATTTCAAATAACAGGTCATCCCTGACATTTGCAAAAACTAGACATGTCAGGTTTAACTGAATAAAACTGTCAACATAGCTAAAGATGCACTGGTGTAGACAAAGGAATCGTGCTGGCTAGAGTAGAAGAGCTAAACCAAGGTATCCACTGGAGGAAGTGGGACAGCGTAACCCTGCATTCGGCAAACTCCATGGAGACATAAACAAGATCACAGGGGATTGAGAAACAGTGGTACAAAGGGGAATACAAAGAAAATGAGAAAAAAATGATACAAGAGAACCAGGAAAATACCAGAAGATAATAAACGTGGTCTGTTCAGAGAAGTTTAGACAAATAAAAAGAATGGAGGCAGAGAAGACATTGCCATTCAATAGTGGAGCAGAGAAAGAAAGGGGTTTCCTTTGTTGTTACTGCTTGGTTGATTTTTAAATGAGGAAAGCTAAAATAGGATAACCTAAGAGGACATGAAGGGAAAGTACAGAATGCTTTTTAACTTTAAAAATTCCACAATGATACGCTTTTCTTTTCTGAAAGAGGGGTCTCAGCTGGGTGGTGGTGGTGCATGCCTTTAATCTCAGCATTCAAGAGGCAAAGGCAGGTCAATCTCTGTGAGTTCGAGGCCAGCCTCTTCCACAAAGTGTATTCCAAGGACGGCCAGGGTTACACAGAGAAAACTTGTCTCAAAAGACAAACAAAAAAAAGGAAGGAAGGAAAAGAAAGGAGGGGAGAAAGGGAGGGAGGGAGGGAGGGAGGGAGGGAGGGAAGAATCAAGCAGGAAAGACAGGGGTCTCACTATGTTATCCTAGACTCAAGAGGTCCTCTCATGTCTCAGTATCCCTAGGAACTAGACAACAAGGCACACCCCCAAGTCAGGCTTGATGGCACATTTTCTGTGAGGCCTCATCAACCTGGGTTGTTCCTGAGTCCTGTGAGCTTTATTTAGTCTTACTGACTTGGCTGGCCTACACATTTTTAATGAAAAAAAGCAGGCTCAGACGGAAGAATTCCAACTTTAGGGCAATTAAGGCATTTCATTTATCTAAAGGTCCAGAGTACAAAAAGATTAAGATTAAACACCACCCATTTGCATGCAAAATTCGAGAAGTCATTTTTACCGCTGAGTAGTACTCTAATGTGTATATATTCCACACTTTCTTCATCCATTCTTCCATTGAAGGACATCTAGGTTGTTTCCAGGTTCTGGTTATTACAAATAATGCTGCTATGAACATAGTTGAACAAATGCCCTTGTCATATGATCAGGCATCTCTTGGGTATATTCCCAAGAGTGGCATTGCTGGGTCCAGGGGTAGGTTGATCCCGAATTTCCTGAGAAACCGCCACACTGCTTTCCAAAGTGGTTGCACAAGATTGCATTCCCACCAGCAATGGATGAGGGTACCCCTTCCTCCACAACCTCTCCAGCAAAGGCTATCATTAGTGTTTTTGATTTTAGCCATTCTGAAAGGTGTAAGAGGAAATAGAAAACACTATCCTGAGTGAGGTAACCCAGACCCAAAAAGATGAACATGGGATGTACTCACTCATAATTGGTTTCTAGCCATAAATAAAGAACCTTCATCTGGCGATGGAGATAGAGACAGAGACCCACACTGGAGCACCGGACTGAGCTCCCAAGGTCCCAATGAGGAGCAGAAGGAGGGAGAACATGAGCAAAGAAGTCAGGACCACAAGGGGTGCACCCACCCACAGAGACAGTGGGGCTGATCTATTGGGAGCTCACCAAGCCCAGCTGGACTGTGACTGAAAAAGCATGGAATAAAACCGGACTCTCTGAATATGGCAGACAATGAGGGCTGCTGAGAAGCCAAGGACAATGGCACTGGGTTTTGATCCTACTTCATGTTCTGGCTTTGTGGGAGCCTAGCCAGTTTGGATGTTCACCTTCCTAGACCAGGATGGAGGGGGAGGACTTTGGACTTTCCACAGGGCAGGGAACCCTGACTGCTCTTCAGACTGGAGAGGGAGGGGGAGAGGAGTAGGGGGAGGGGAGAGGAGTGGGAGGAGGGAGAGGGAAATGGGAGGCTGGGAGGAGGCGGAAATTTTTTTTCAATAAAAAAAATTAAATACCACAATATATTAGTAAGCAATATATAAACAAAATTATAAAAATAAACATGATAACAATACCTAAATTACTTGTTTTCTAGGGAAGAGGTGGGGTTGTTTGGTTGTTGGTTTTTCTGACCAGATGCCTTTACAGTGATCCTTCTATATCAACATCCTCAGTCCCAAGAGGCACAAACTACCACACTAGTCTTAAGATATTTTTATTCAAAATAAGACTGCCATGGGAAAAAAAGTGCAATTAACTATTTAGAAAGAAGAAGAATGGAAAATTTGAGGGTATGGGCTTTTAAAAAAAAGAAAAATGTTACAGGACTCTGTGGATCATAAAAATGTTTTAGGACATGATGCCAAAGGCATTTCCTGATGGTCAGAGTTCAATATGTAGGAGGGGATTGTGGGAAACAATCCTTATTCACAACTACCAAAACAAAACCACCCATTCGCAGCCATTTATTGCAGCAGCATCCAGCAGCAATTACGAAGCCAGTGGCATCCCTGAAATGAACCCTGTCAAAATGGTTTGGCAGGGCAGGGCCCAATGCTCTGTATGACAAGAATGCAGAAAGGACTTGCCTCAGATGGCTCTTTCTGGTGGAAGTCACAAGGTACAACTGTCTAGCAGCAAAAGGAACAGATAAAGTATTTGCCTAATAACAATATATATGCTGTACATTTGCTATGGTCACATAAAACAAACATCACAGATGTCTGAGACACAAGGCCCACCTCTAAGAAAATTTGATGGGAGAGAAAATAAACATATATACACATGTTTATGTTGATACATATTCAATAACACTGTAACTAACATGAGAGCCATTCAATTAAGAATAATTTGTTAGTAACTATTTCACTCTGCTGGGCCTTAAAAGATAAGCCTTCTCTTCAGTAACAGTCTAGCAAACGAGCAAACATGCCATGCCGTGCATGAAACAGATGGAATGATAGTGTTCCAGGATGAACCGGCACATTTTCTTGTTTTGGTGAAACACTGTCCAAAGCCCAGAGCACACGTTAGTCACAGCAATAGCCATTCTTTGTATTCCTCTATATACTTTGATTTCCACAGAACTGTATATGCTCATCAAGAGACAAAAGGATGGGGCGGGGGGGGGGATATAAACACACCTTTAATCCCAGCACTCAGGAGGCAGAGGCAAGAGGATCTCTGAGATTGAGGCCACCCTGGTCTATAGAGTGAGTTCCAAGACAGCCAGAGCTACACAGAGAAATCCTCTGACTCAAAAACAAAACAGTCATTGGTTTTCCTGTCAAAAATGTTTACGTCACTGCTACAGTTTAAATGAATTTAACTAGATGACTTATCTAGAAAGCGGGCAGGGGAAGGAAGGGAAGGCAGGAGGAAGGTGGGGTGGGTGGATGGATGAATGGATAGGAAGATTCTAGGAAAGCAGAGGAAGAAGAGTCACCAAAAAAAAAAAAAATACAAAACAGATGTGGGAACAAGTGTGTAACACTAAGGAAAGGGCCACACAAGTCTTAAGATGTTTGCTTTTAGTGTGCTTTACTGAAGGAAAACCAAAACCAAAATCCTAACAGCATGTTATAATTGTGGTTTATTCAGGAATGACAACACAAAACTCTAACTGGCATTTTTTTTAACATTTTATTTATTTACTTCTATGTGTGTTTTCCGGCAAGTATGTCTGCACCATGTGCATGGAGGGCCCTCGGAGCTCAGAAGAAGGCATCTGATTTCCTTGGGCTGGAGTTAACATATGGTTGTGAGCCGCCATGTGGATGCTGGGAATCCATCTATGGGCCTCCAGAAGAGCAGCCATTGTTCTTAACCATTGAGCCACCTTTCTAGCCCCTTTAGCTGGTAGTCTTAAAACAAGTGAAGGGCAAGTAAACCTGGTCTTACACCAACAAATAACTATATAAACATATCTTAACTTTAAAATGTTAAGATACTGTTTTAAACATCTTTTCTAGCAACATGATCACTCATATTAAAAGCTTAACACATATGTGTATATATACGTGTGTGTGTGTGTGTGTGTGTGTGTGTGTGTGTGTGTGTGTATTCTCAAGGTGCATGATACTTCTTTGTGTCTGGAAGTCAAACAGATTTTCCAGAGAAAGTCACTGGTGATCAGAATTTAGGAGGCAGAACATTCCTATAGACTGACCAAGAAGTATGAAAGAAAATGAAAATGTCAAAATACTTCTTCCTACTTACTCTGCCCAAAACCATGATCAACTTGTTCTATGGCGTAACATTTATTCTTTCTCATTTTTGGAATTATTGGGGAATAATCAATACCTTCTACATACAGTTTTATAAAGATTAAAATTTAAATGTGAAGTATTTAAATAGCAATGTATCTGACACATGGTACTCAACAAACAAAATGCTGCTTATAGAGGGTAAAGAAGACAGCAGTCACAGTAGTGTGCTGACTGCTGGGAGGACAGGTGCCTCCTCTGACTAGCCCTATCCTTTCAAGTTCATGAGGTGCTGACCCACATCTCCAGGCTCTTCCTTAGCTTTATAGGAATCCACATTCCTTAGGAGCAGGTTTGGGTTGTGCCTGTAATTTAAGGTCCTTTACTTATAGCACAACCTTCTCATTTAGAAAGCATAAGCCAAACAAAACAGAGAGAGAGAGAGAGAGAGAGAGAGAGAGAGAGAGAGAGAGAGAGAGAGAGAGAGAACAATTCAGACTGCGCTGTACTTTTCCATCAAGTGAAACTGGTATCACCTTGTACAATCTGACGTCATGTTTATTTCTCCAAAGTAGATATACTGGTGTTGGATCCAATTTCTACCTCATGCAAATGAGTGCTAATGGAGCCTGTGCGATCCGCGGTGAGACATTCCCTCTGGCCCTTCCTTGGCCCTTCCTTGGAAAGGC
Source organism: Microtus pennsylvanicus (assembly GCF_037038515.1). Lineage (NCBI taxonomy): Eukaryota > Metazoa > Chordata > Mammalia > Rodentia > Cricetidae > Microtus > Microtus pennsylvanicus. Next base: position 26,618,312 of record NC_134599.1, read on the forward strand.
TCTCTCTAGTGTAATTATGCCAAGAACGGATTTGCCACACCCAAAATACCTACTCCATCCACACTTGCTCAATACTTCCCGAGCTTCACCTTCCATAGCTCCTACCTAGTAGTCCTTTGCTTTTCTCCCCACTGCATCTCCTGAATGAAGTACTCCTTTTTCAAATTGCTTCCAGCTTCCTATGCAATAAAATTTCCTCCTAATCAATACTACCTAATATCCATAGTCTTGTTCAGATAAAGTTACGTAATGAAAGTTAAACCTTATTGCCTTAACTCTCTGCATAACAGCAAATACAGTTGGCACACTTAAATCATTCTGTCCTCACACAGCATATATAGAACTGGCAAAGAAAACCTAATAACCACAACATTATACAAATTTGATGCCTGATCAACATACAAACCATACTAAACTATATACACTGAATCTAAATATACTACTAGCCTTGGAACAAACTCAAAGGCTCAAAATTTGGGTGTTTTTGAAGAAAACAAGGTTTATTTCAGTATTCCCTACATAAAAATTAAAACTGTTGGTTTCATCTCCAACACTGCATATAACCAGGTATGGTAGCACATACCTGTAAATCCCAGCAAGGGAGGCAGGAAGGAGGGTCAGAAGTTAGGAAGTTAGAAGTTAGGAAGGCAGGAAAGAGGGTCATCCTCCACTACATACAGTTATCAAAGTCAGTCTGAGGCACACTGTGGATGAGGTGGGGGAACGACTTGTAAACAATATACTTAAATACTTCTGAGGAACACAAATTGTTTAAGACTTAAGTCCCTAACTACATCATTTCTTCAGTATACCATGAATTCTCCAACTTGAAGGGGAAAAAAAAACACTTTCCAAGTGATGAGAATTTAAACTGCAAGAGCCATTCAAAATACACATAGCCATAATCTTATCATTTACTTGGTTCTTTGAAACCAGAAGCAACTACACAAAGAAAACAACAAAACAGGAGGCAAGCAGGCCCAGGGCTAGGGACTAAGACTCAGTTCAAACTAAGTCTATCCCAACTGAGACTACTTATAGTCTAAATTTTCTTCAAAGACAAAATATTCTTAGGACAGAAAACAAGTAGAAACATGGGTTTGGGAGGTAAGCTCCAGAATTCTCCAATTACAAATGCTTCAATGAGACATTCAGATTATTATACTAACATCCTGTAAGAGTTAAAAAAAAAAAAATGTGCAGTTTTCCTCCTATCTGTCCGGGCTCCTGATTTCTCTCTCCCCTGTCCATCTTCCTCAGCTGTTCTCCTCTCCTCTATGTCTAGTGCATACACACTCAGCACTATCACTACTGCTATGCTAGGCTGTCCGTTAACATCAACACCCCGTAGTTCTCAAACCACTACATTCAGTGCAGAGAGTATAGCAGCTACTATGACAACTGAATCACTTAGCTTCTAAAACATGTTAAGTAGATCATATAAGTTAATGCATTCTGTCCAGAGACATCAACCAAGTAAAGCTAACCACTTGTTAGGCTATCAGTATATCCCTACAATATTATCCACTTTTATCTCATTTATTATGGTGTGTGCACAAGCATGCTCCAGTGTGTATTAATGGAAGTTAGAATTGGTTTTCCCCTTACACCATGTGATTCCAGAGTTCAAACACTGACTGGCAGGCTTAGAAGCAAGCACCTTTCCAGGAGAGTACCTCACTGACCCATACTTTCTATTTCTTAAACCCTCATCTATCCTGCTTGGTTTGTATGTTATCACCAACATTTTATAAATAAAAGAGAAGCCTACAAAAACCCTAAGTGACAGAGCTGTCTGGCCCTAAGGCCCACATTCCACGCTGCCAACTTATGATGGTCAAAGACTGTGCCACCATCTGGAGAGGTGACCCAGGTAAGAATTTCCAAGGATCCCAACGGCAAGGTTTTGGTTTTTTTTGTTTTAATGGCCTAACTTGAAACGTGGACACCGTGAGCAGGATTCATAAACCAAAAGCAAAGGGATCTATCCAGATTATTTGGTCTCTCAGACACTTCCCAAAGACCACAAAGTCAAGAATTTTGCTTTAAATTCTGCCTAAAGGACACACATTTTAGAGGGGAACTGTGGGTCTCCCTCTACTACTAGAATTCAAAGAAATGTGAATAGAGACTGGAATTTAGCGGTGATGGTTCATAACCCCATACCCAGCAGATGGAGACAGGAGTCTGAGGCCTGCCTGCGCTACAAAGCAAGACCTTGTATCAAAGAAAAATCTAAACAAATAATCAAAAGAGAAAGTTGCGGGCGTTGGTGGCACATGCCTTTAATCCCAGCACTTGGGAGGCAGAGGCAGGCGGATCTCTGAGAGTTTGAGGCCAGCCTGGTTTACAGAGCTAGTTCCAGGACAGGCTCCAAAGCCACAGAGAAACCCTGTCTCAAAAAACCAAAAAGAAAAAAGAGAAAAAGAAAAAGAAAGAAAGTTTAGGGTTACACAGGCATTATCTCTTGATATGAGGGAGAGCTTTGAGTATTATTTTTCCCAAAATACACACTGAGGACATTCTTATTATATTGTGAGACTAAAAACAAGAATTCAGCAACTTTTTCTACTGAAAACAGCTAAAAATTCTAGAGAAAATATTATAACAATTTTCTTTAAAGCAACATAAAACTGACAAAATAGCAAAAAATGTTTGGTCAAAATTACAGAGACTATGAGAACCCCGGGAGGTCAGAAATAAAAGCTTTTGTATACAGACCAACCAGAGCACAGCAGCGCATCACATCAGGCTGAACAATGAAAGAAACCAAGGACAAAACAACCACCCAGACCATGCAGAGTGGACAGCTGGTGGGTGACATAGCTCACATTTGGGAAAGACGCTACAGGGTTTATAATCACCAGGCAGAGACGGCGGAGTGTGTCTGTTTTCAATGCACTTACAACCCAATCCTAAACACATGAGTGATCCAAATGCCCCAAGTATCAACTTTTGTTTAAGGTAGTACTGAACTAGTAATTCATCCAATTACTAGTAATCAACCAAAAGTCAAATGCAAAACCTTTGGAAATTCAGATTAATCTTATACTTTTCCAAAGAAGAAAGCAGCAGCACACAAAACCAAACTCACAAAGGAACAGGTCATTGTGAGCAAAGAGCAAGGGGAACAATCCACCTCAAACCTAAGAAACCGACAAAATGACACACACTGGGGCTACAAAGATCATCCTTAGAAACATCTGCAAAGACAACGGCATCATCAAAAAACAAGAACCAGACTGCGAAAGGAATCCAAATCACTGTCAACAATAAGCCAAGCTAAAACTCACTGCATAGCCATAACAGACGGAAACGAACTGAAGGGAAATGGTGGACTGGAAGGTAAGTCAGAACATTAGCCAGAATCAAGGGTGGAGATACACGACAGAAACCATAGAGAAGAAAGGAGAAGGAAGGACTAAGATACACGCGGCCGTGCTCAGTGTACCAGGGGGCCTATCTAAAAAAATTATAGCCGGACATTCTGTAAGATAATCAGATTTAAAGAGTATAACAAAATTCTATACAAACAGAAATCCATATTCTGGGGGGAAAAAAAATCAATAAAACACAAAATACCAGAAACAGAGAAAAAATGTAAATGATGTATCTAACCAGAAATCAGTGAAACATATTAAAATCATTTTTTAGATTTAAAAAAAAAAGCAAGTGTAAGTGTGACTGATTACTTCAGAAGGCTTTAGGGATAAAAGGAGACACTGGGGCTGAGTTTAGCTCAGTGGCAGAGGGTGTGCTTAGCATGCCCTGGGTTGAATCTAAAGGAAGAGGACAAAAGAGGAGAAGGGAGAGGTGGCAGAGGAGGTAAAGAACCTGAAAAGACTCTAAAAAAGAAAAAGCCTGTCAAAATATCAGAAGAGAAAAGTGACAGCATTTATACAAAACCCACTTCATTCTTGGTCATTTAACCTCTCCTGTTACCTAAAAAGTTTGAATTACTTCCGAAGTTCATTCCACCTCAAAGATTACTGTCATTATATACTTCAGTCAGTAGGAGGTGAGTCAAACGATAATAGGCTACTGCCTAAAAATAAAATGCTAGCTATCACCAGAAAGAACAATGGAAATTAACAGAAATTATATCTCATATTCTATAAAAAGCCTTCCATATACTGAATGCCAACACGTGTTGAAATCTGCCAAACTTCTTTATATACACTGTATATGTGTATGTGTGTAAGAGAGACAGAGAGAGACAGAAAGGATAAAAAAGGGAAAAAAACACTAAGTATTTATTGCCAATCTTTGTAGCATATTAGAACCACATAGGAACTCCAAAAAATGTTACAGCCTAATTTCTACGATTCTGAATTAACAGGTTCCCCAGATTATTCTAAGAGTGTCATTAAGACTGAGAAAACTGGGAGCTGGAGAGATGGCTCAGAGGTTAAGAGCACTGACTGCTCTTCCTGAGGTCCTGAGTTCAATTCCCAGCAACCACATGGTGGCTCACAACCATCTGTAATGAGATCTGATGCCCTCTTCTGGCTGGCAGGCATACATGGAGGCTGAACACTGTGCACATAGTAAAATAATTAAAAAAAAAAAAAAGACTGAGAAAACTGAACTGAAATGGCAAACAAAAAAGGATATGCTTCAAAAGAGTAAAATCCCTGTAATCCCTCCGAAGTATAATTAAAGATTATGAAATTATCAAGGATATGAATACAACTAAAAATCTATTCACAAAATGATATAATGAGGGTTCATTTGTTCCGAACTTAAAGTAGTTTAGAGAAAAAGTTAAAACAGGTGGTTAGTTTTGTAAGATGGTTAGTAAGATGTAGGGCAAAGCTAAGTGACGGTATCCACTAGAGCTGAGCCACATGGTGGGCTGCTGAGAAAGGCAAGCACATTTGTAGTATAGAACTAATGTTTTGAGCAGACACAAAAGACTACCATTCCTGTTAGATGGCTTCGGTGCCAGCACCAGACCCAAAATATTAGACTTCATGGTCTCAGAAGGCACCATCATGTTCTGATTCAAGGTAAATGTATGACTAAAGATTATCCTTTTCTCGAAGGCAATAAATGGGAGTAAAAAGGAACATCATGCATTTCCCACCATTCCTTCAGCACCTACTTGACTTAAAGACCAAGCACATACTAGGTACTTTAGAATAATCTCACTAAATCCTCACAAGGAAATTTATTATTCTCATCTTACCAGGAGGATATTAAGGCTCTGAGAGGTCAGACTTTTGGCAAATATATATTATGGGCATGAAATATAATAGTAAATTTAGAGTATGGATTTATTAACAGGTCTATGCCATTGCTGCATTTCATGATATGGGAAATAATTACCATAATTAACAAAAAACGGTCATTTTAAAATTCATACATTTTTCATTTAAATGCTCAGTAAACATCAGCTATCTTACGAAGATGTTCAGTAGCAATGCATTTGGATCGTTTTCAGTCCCCTTTTCCTCAAACCTCATATTCTATCCCTCAGCACACCTGGCTAGTTACCTTCCTGTCTATCTACTATACTGCCTACTCTAATAATATGCCAGCAAAATGTACATGCAAAAAAAATGTCCACTACCACCTACTCTAACTCAGGCCTCAATGAATTAAAACAATACTCCCGCTGCCCCTTCCACCCACCTCCCTGAGCCTACTCGGAATCCCTGCTAAGGTTCCCTTTTTAAAGATGCTCCTTTTGCAAAGGTAGCATTCTACAGGCTATCCAATCCGCCAGGGCAAACACTATCACTGGGCAGTATCCTCAGTCCTCATTTGACTCTTCATTTGAAGCTGGCCTCACTAAGCAGCCCATGTCACCCTTGAATTCACTCTATAGTCCAAGGCTGGCCTTGAACTTGTGATCTTTCTCCCTAAGACTGCCAAGTAGCTGAGATTACAGGCTGCCAGACCCCGGCAAAATCCAACATCTTTATAACAAGCGGAACCCAGTACCTTCCTCTGGCGTCCTTTCTTCCCCCCCTCTACTCCAGCACAGCTGCCTCCCTGCTGTTCCTTTGGTATTCTAAGCACCCTCCCTGCTCCTGGCTTTTTCAACTCTTTCTGGACCTCAGGTACTGCCTAGGAAAGTTTCAGCTCAAATGACACCCTGTCTGTAAAGACTTACTTCCTACACCTTTACTTTACCAGAGCGTGTGCTACTCCCAGTGTAGCAGGTATTCATCACTGTTTACCTGACCCCATGATTAAATTTCACGAGATAAGATCTTGTATCTTCTCCATGCCTAGAACAGGATCCGGCATGAACTACATACCTGAAAAATATTTGCTCAGTGAAATACAAATTATTAGTGCCAAAATCTCGATTCCTAAACACTCCTGCACAGGGCCTCTATACCACATATGCTATACTACTTAATCTAAGCAATTCCAGCACTCTGGGGCAGAGACCAGGGCCTCTTCCACTCCCACACAAACATCAAAATCTAGATTACTTCATTTACACGCTTGCTTTCCTGTAAGATAATTTTCAAATTACTAAACCTGAGGTTATTACTCTACAACATGTTCCACATTTGCTGCTGAGTCTCCTCTCAAATGGCAGCCTGAGTCTCCCACCTACTGTTTATGCACTGCCAAATAAATTAGGGTGCATGCTTCCTGGGGTCTCCAGCACAATGTCTCATACATGGAAAATATTCTCAAATATTATTAGTACTCTTTCTTCAGTTCCTTCCTTGAACTCAGTGATACCTTGATACTCTTCATTCCCTCATGAATCACCAGTTCTCATGGGTGCGGGGAAAGGAGGAAACAAGCTGAAAAAGTTCTTTCTGATGTGACTACTTTCTCACTCCCAGCATCTGAAGGAGGGAGGAAGTGACAAAGGCCGCCCAGACAGATGAGAACTGGGATTGCCTTTCACAACTCAGCCCTGGCGACTTGAGAGAGCAGGATTGACAGGTTCCTAAAGGGACAAATGAGACTGAATCTTAAAAGACACTTGTGTTGACTGGTGTTAATGACTTCGGAAGAGATTTAAAAAAATAAAAGGACACAGACAGACGCATGTGTCATCACAACTCATTTAACTCTTTGACTTTATGCTGTTTCTTCTAGCAAAAGTTCCACGGCACATATAGGGAAAAAAAATCTAATTTAATATTGATCTAAAGTATATTTTTTTAATTTTCAATTATGTTAACAAATGGCACAAAGACCATGCATTATTGCAAATCCTCCAATAATAATAATAAAACATTCTACTTTTTTATTTTATTTTAGCTTTTTGTTTTTTAGTTAGTTAGTTTTGGTTTTTCAAGACAGGGCTTCACTGTAGCTCTGGCTGTCTTGGACTTGTTCTGTAGCCCAGGCTGGCCTCGAACTCACAGAGATCCACCTGCCTCTGTCTCCTGAGTGCTGGGTTTTAAGGCATGTGTCACCACTACCCTACTTATTCTATGATTTTTTTTTAACTTACTCTGGAACAATTCCTTTCATTAGAGCACAAATCAAAAGGTGCTATAAAAAAATAAGCAATGTTCTTAATAGCAATAACAGGAAACTTACCTGAAGTTAATTTGGATGTGTGTGCAAGTATTAAAGATTGATTAAATTTGGAGATGAACTGTAAAATTTAAGCATCAGAGACTAGAACGAGCAAAGGTAAGATGGTCTGGAACTCACAAAGCTCCTACACATAGCAAGGTACACATAGATTAACTGCTTGTTTTTAATAAGATCAGTGTTACTTGCTTTATATTCTCTAAACTAGAAAATATGCTAAAACCTCAGCAGATACAAACAAAAATCATCTGCAGCCACCTTGCATTAGTTAGGCGTGCCTTCGATGGTGCCTTGAACCTGAGCTCTGTAAGCCCAATTACAGAGCGCATGGCCAGCCAAGGTAAAAGTCTAAGAATCACACTTCTCTGTGTACGCTCAGTTATCTGATTGGGTACCAAATCAGAGAAAACTTACAAATAGCAAATCAAGTGGATACTAAAAAAACTTAACAGTGGGTGTGAGAAAGTCACCAAAGACACAAACATACAACTTAAGAAACCGTGCAGTCCGCTCCTCACTTAACTCAACTGCCCAGACCTACCTCCCCGAAGCTAGGCTATCTAAACAGCCGCTGTACCACACTCCACTCCTGTATTCTTATTTTTCCTCACAGAGGTAACTACAGGCCGTATCGTACAGCTCTATTCGCTGCCTGCTCTCCTGACTAGAACAGAGGCTCCATGAGGGCAGCAGCCTTGTCGGTTTTGTTAATCTGGACTCTGTGCACACTAGGTGGGCATTCGATGAGCCCTGAGCAAGTGCTGGATCAGAACGTGATAGAACTGACGCCCAGAGAGGTCACAGGATTTCCTCAAGGTCACAAGCTGGCACAGTCTTTAATATAGACCTATTTACTACAACCCTGCCTGTTTGCGCCTTCCAGAGCCGCCTGAACACCAAGCCAGCCTCACAAGGCCGTACACTGCTTAAAGGAGTCTCTTCAGCGGAGTTTTCTTTCTGTTTTTTTGTGCAAAGAAAAAAAAAAAAGACCAAAAAAAGTAACACACTTCAAGTGCTTCACAAACTAAAACTGTGCTCCAATTTCATAAGCATGCAGGATTAGCCCATGAAACAGGGAGGCACAAGCACTCACAGCTCCTTGGGTTCCTTTGGCAATTAGTGTGTGTGTTACAAGTTTTATAAACAGCTACTGAATGGCCAGGGAAGCATCAACCTCTCGTTCTTTGCGGGCCCACAACAGCTCCCCTCTGTCAGATGCGCTTTATCTTGCAGATTATGCAAGGAGGCAACGTACCACTGAAGCCCCTTTAGTTCCTGGTAAAGTACATGTCAATCTTGCAAAACACTAAACAGAACATCAACTCTCAGGAAGTTTTGGAGCCTGTGAATAGGTCCCTCTCAGACTCAGCTGACTCCCATCAAGTTTCCTTCATTGAAAAACCTGCGAATCTAAACGAAAAGCGGGAGGGGGTGAAGGGGCAGAAAGGGAGTGAAGAGCCATTTTCGGTCAGAAAACTGAAGCTGATCCTGTTAGTACCACTGTAGCCCTACGCCAGCTTTTCGCAGAAAGCCAGGGCCTCGCCGATACAACTTGGGTTGTCTTCTCTGGTCACCTTCCTTGCAGAGACTAGGCAACTGCCAAAACCTTTGGCGATGAATGTCCCTAGACCTAAGGTGCATCACATTGAGCCAGGATGATCTGCTCAGAGGCTCTCAAAACTACTGTCAGCCCAATCAGTTAAACCGAAAGGGACATCCCATGATGTGGCATGGCAAACAGTTGAAATGAACACGGGAGTTGAGAGAGGGAAAACAGCCGATGAAAAGGCTCCGGGAGGGTAAACGCATTAGGAGAGGGAGCGGGAAACAGGGTCTAGGAAATGGGGTCAGCAAAAGCCAAAGGTGACTGGAGGAAGAGGGGGAGGGGGGGGATGAGATTCTGGAAGTGATGGGCGCGAGGCAAGGGGGAGGGGACGCGAGTGGGCTGGGGGAGGGGGCGAAGGGTCCGGGGCGGGGCGGAAGAGAGAGAAGAGGCGGGATGAAGATGGCCAGGCCGGGAGGGTCTTTACCTGCAGCTCCGCCCGCTCCACCTCCCACTGGGCTCTCTCCACCTCGAAGCGGGCCCATTCGTGCTGCAGGAAGTGCAAGATCCCGGGGAGGCTGTACTGAGCTCGGGCCGCCCCCGCGGCAGCCGCCCCGTCTCCGGCCGCTGCAGCCTCCGCCAGAGGCCCGAGTCCCTTAGCACCGCCAGCACCGGGGTGGTTGTTGCTGAAGAAGACGCCGGGCCCCGCCTGCTCGTCCATGGCGCCCGCACGAACCCCGGGGAGCTCTGCCTAGGCGCCCAGCAGCGGCGGCAAACTGCGGCGGCCAGCTCTGCCTCCTCCCCCCGCCGCTCCCCGCCCACACCCCAGTCAGCAGGGAGCAGCCGCCTGGGCGCGGGGGCCGGGCGAGCCCGTGACGGGCCGGGAAGTGGGTCAACTGCAGCCCGCGGGGCTTGCCGGGAAATGTAGTCCCGGGGCGTGGCGAACCCGGCCGCCTGTGGGGCTGCGCCTCTCCGAGGCGGGGCTGAGGCCACGCCCCTTCCTCGCCACGCCCTCCCCTCGGGGCTGCGCGGGTTTCCTCTCCCGCGGTGCGGCGGGGCAGTGCCCTTCGGGCGAGCCGCCGCAGGCTCCCTTCACGCGGAAGTTCGCGGGCGGCGCTCCCTGTTGCATACTCACACGCGGAAGTTATCACTCCGAGTACCAGCCCCAGCTGCACATATTTTAGGGCTTCCTGGTTGTTTTGTTAAGAAAAAGGCTCAAAGCAAGCCATCCGGTGGGTCCTCTCCCTCGTCGCCCATCTGGGGGTTCATCGGAGCCCCGACATCCCTGGACCAGGGGTCACGGTCGCGCCTGCCCTCCTTTCTCCCGAGGGACTCAGTTTTGTTGACAGATCGGTTTTGCTTAGGAGGCACTCTGGTCTCTGCTGAAATTCCACATTTGCGGTTTTGGAGGACTTCTTCCAAATTCTAGTTTAACACCTGTAATCTGAAATCCCTTTGTTGTAATCCTTTGGTAAATTCTGTGAAAGTTGTAGATCTCCAGTAACAAGTGCTGTTTCTTCAATCTCTTTTTTCCCGTCATTGCCGCACAGTTTTTACCCAATTCACTTGAACAAGCATTTTATTGTCAGTTATATGTTGTGCCGAGAATATAAAGACAGATGCCACAGATTGACATACAGAGTCCTAAGGGCTACACTCAGGAGTAGCAAAGTCCCTTTTTGCTTCACTGCGTCCTTGAATACCCAGGAACCGCTTCCTTTCACTTGTCGCTTTCCCAATTTCTTGGGCAATTGACCTTTAACACCAAAGGCACACCAAAATCCTTCCTTCTAAGTGACTTGCCAGTACTTTCTCTCTCTGTGCTCCTTCATAACTACTACCACTAAAACTTCACATCACGCCGACGGGAGAAAGGAAGATGCCCGAAGAACATTTCAGAAATGAGAATGAAATTAAGTAATTATTTAATTGTCTCGCTAGCAACAAATTTGTAATCTTGTTTCTATGGGCATGAAAAAGAAAAAGTAAAGATAGAAGCTGGTGAGTGACTTGCAAGGGAAGGACATCCTGTCCCTGTCCTCTCTCTGCACCCTGGTCTTCCCATGGAGACTAGTGAAAAGGACAGGAAATACATTGTATCTGCTCAGCTTGCAAACAGCAATGGCAAGCCCTCTTCTCTCAGTTACTGAATGTATCTGCTTTGTGAATTCATTCTTTATTATCATAAAAAGTTGATCCAGGCCTGGCCAAATTCCTTGTGCCATAAATTATTTTGGCTCTAAATGTCCTTTGGGGGCCAGACGGATCCTCTCGCTTACAGCTCAAGAAATTGAGACTGTCCTCAAGGAGACCTTGAGTGATAGATTACTGCCAAAACTAGCACCCAGATTGCTGCCTGCTAGTTCAGTGACCTTAAAAAAGAAATGTTGAGCAGGACATGGTGGCACAGTCCTGAAGCAGAAGTCAGCCCAGGGCTACCTGGAGAAACCTGTCTCAAAAATAATAATATTAATTAATTAATTAATTAAAAACAGGTTGAGTTCGCCCATATATATATATATATATATATATATATATATATATATATATATCAGAGAAACAAGGAATCAATTTTTTCCATCTGAGGGATTTAAGTAATTTTATAAGTTTGAATGTTAAGAATCTGCTTTTTCCTATAACAGAAGAATTTTTGGACAATTGCTTTAAACTGATTCATAAAAGACTATAAAATATAATTGAACATATAGATAATAAGGCAGGGAAGATGGTTCCATCACTAAAGTGATGGTCATGTAAACGTGGGAAACTGAGTTGGCATTCACAGCACTCACGTAAAGCCAGATGCAGGCAGATGCAGGCAGATACAGGCAGATGCAGGCAGATGCAGGTAGATGCAGGCAGCCACCCACAACCCCAGCACTGGGAGACTGTGGGGACTGTGGATGTGGAGACTGGAAAATGCATGGCGTTCGTGGCCAAAAGGATGAACAATAAGTTCAGTGAAAGATTCCTGTTTCAATAAAGAAATAAACTAAAATAAAGACTAAACTAAAGATGGAGGTGGGGAGCAATCCAGAAATACGTGTAGATTTCACACATGTGCACACGCATATATACTTCCAAAAAAATTAAATATCCTGGACTACTATGAAATACGTACTAAAGCATTATTTTAACTCATATTCAACTTCATTATTCAATAACTTCTTTACTTTTGAGTACTTGTTTATAATCAAAATAGTATTTTGGCCCATATCATAGAAATAACAGTGAATAAGTCAAAATAATAGGAGTTGTAGCAAAATGGTATTATGAAATTTACCTTCACTTAAAAGGTCTGCATGTGGTGGCATTTTATTGATAGTTTAACAAAAGAAACTGTATTTAAACAAGTTTTAAGGCTCTTTTGCTTTACTATTAGGCCATGGATCTCCTATTGTAGGGATAAGTCCTGCCCCTTGGGGGGCGTGTTCGCCTCCGGCTAATGTTTGCCTATAAATTTGGCGAGCGTGCTCCCAGCCTTGCTTCTGCTTTCCTGATCTCCACTGGAACGGTGGTTCTGTAAGTCTATTTCGACATTAAAGATATATATATTGTTACAATCTGTCTGCATTCGTTTACGCAGCTACATCCTATTTTCCTCCTCTAGGAGTTAGGTTCTGAAAGTCCGTGAGTTTGCGTGTGTCCGCGGGCACACACATCTGCCGCTCGTGTATGGAGATCAGAGCATGACTTACGGAGTAGATTCCCTCTCTCAGCATGTGGGGGTGGAACTCAGGATGTGTGTCATACTTGGCAAGCAGCGCCTCTACCCGCTGAGCCTTCCCACTGGCCCAGTTCTCTCATTTTTTTATTAAAACATAACATTTGTCTTACAGAATAGTCGTGCGTTTATATAGGAGAATGAATTCAAGCCTTTAGCATAGCCCTTACATATGTTATATACTGAATAATCATAGCCATTTTTAGACTAGAGTTCACAAGACTAACTGAAATTTATACACGCACCTACACACGTACACACACACAAAACACACACTTAAGGCCTTGCTAAATGCCAGGGCCCTCGTCGCTATTTGCTCTCCTTTTGCGTTCCTACATGAAAATAATCCCCAAACCAGCACGACTAATGCTTAAACGAACCTCTAAGCCTCAAACAAAACTCACGGTGTTGTTGGCTTCCCAATATTTTCATTATACAGCGGAGCCCAAGTGACATGAGAAGCAGTGTCTTTGCGAGCGCTTGTGGAGGTGTTGACTCTTGTATCATCCATCAGTTTAGCGGCTTCAGATGAACGTGACCGGCTAACTGCGTACTCAGACGGTAGACGTGGTCGCTGCGTTTGGGTTATCCACGTACGCTTTGGAGGCTCAGTACTGACAATTCGTCAGATTTTTTTTCTCTTTTTCCTTAAAAACGAGTGGCTATTTTCCCCCAAACTGTGCAAAATGACCAGTTATTGGGATTTCACAGAAAGGCTTCAAATTGAACTTGATAGCTCTTTCAGAGTTCTGGACAGAAAAAAAGGAAATTGCCTTGGTAGAAAGAAGACTCCAAATGGACAAAAAGCACTTTGGGGAACAGGAACTTGCAATAACCCATGCTTATTTACCTCTGCCCTGTCCATCTCTGGCCCCTCTCCTTCCTGCCTGTCCTTTGTCAGGGAGCTTCTTCCTACATCCAGCTGCCCACAGAGTCCCCAGATGCGGTGCCGAGATCTGCCCTTTGATAAAGACTGAGTTGTGGCCGGGCGGTGGTGGCACACGCCTTTAATCCCAGCACTCGGGAGGCAGAGGCAGGCGGATCTCTGTGAGTTCGAGACCAGCCTGGTCTACAGAGCTAGTTCCAGGACAGGCTCCAAAGCCACAGAGAAACCCTGTCTCGAAAAACCAAAAAAAAAAAAAAAAAAAAAAAAGACTGAGCTGTGGAAACAGCCATGTACACTGAGAATGAAGGGATTCTGTCGTCTGGAGTCCAAGAATTAAATCTGCATCACAAATTCATGATAGGATAGGGAAATAGCCTTTATTAGCTATTATTGCAGTGACTCTTCCTTTGGGGGCAAATCTGAATTTAGAATGTTGACTTATCTCAGTTTTAACATTGTCATTTGGGGCCGGAGAGACGGTTCAGCAATGAAGAGCACACACTGTTCTTCCAGAGGACCCTAGCTAGACTCCCAGCCCCCAAGGCAGGGGTGTCACTCCCAAGCACCTGTAGCTATAGGTCTGGGGGATGGACAACCTCTGGCTTTGGTGGGCGCTCATACTCACCTGCACAGGCGCACGCACACACACATCAATTAAAATTAAACTAAAATTCATTTTTTAATAAGTTTAACTTTTAAGTTCCATTTCAGATTTTTTAGATAATCTATAAAAGGAGTAATTAAAATACAGACAAGTGAGCATTAGCAGTATATTAGAGTCGGGATTATTTCGAATCTTGGAAAACAAAACACATTATTTTATTTTACTGGCCAGTTTTTGATACGTCATGGTAAAAGATCTCTTTTTAGAATAAAATTTCATGTATATTTAAAAAATTCATTATTAATTAAAATTAATTTTAGTTTTGTGACTGTTGATAAGTTAAGAAATAAATACTTCAAGGCAACAGCAAGATTTCCTAAATCAATATAAATAATGAGCCCAGAACAGCCTGAGATGATTACAGAGTTCTGAAGCTGTTGCTAGCCTTCTCTTAGTATTTTAGTGGTAGCCAGGCTGTGGTGGTTTTAATCCCAGGACTTGGGAAGCAGAGGCAGGTGGGTCTCTGTGAATTTGAGGCCAGCCTGGTTTACGAGAGCTAGTTTCAGGACAGGCTCCAAAGCTGCAGAGAAATCCTGTTTTGAAAAACAAAAATAAAAATAAAAAAATAAAAAAAAAGAATATTAGTAGTGATCAACCTAAGTATTTACCTCAGCAAACATATTAGGTTTTGATCATATTCTGCATATATATATATATATATATATATATATATATATATATATATACATTCACACACACTTATTTATTTTTATCTTTTGTGTATGAATGTTTTCCTGCATGAACCACATACGTGTCCAGAGAGGCCAGAAAAATGCACCAGATTCCCTGGAACTGGAGCTACAGAGAGTTTTAAACCACCCTTGGTTGCTGGGAATCAAACCCAGGTCCTTTAGAAAAACAAGTGCTCGTCACCAACGGAGTCATCTTTCCAGTGAATGGAAGCTCTTTTCAATGTGCCTGTGTGTGAGCGAGTGTGTCTGAAGCTGTGCGTGTGAGCGAGTGTGTCTGAAGCTGTGCGTGTGAGCGAGTGTGTCTGAAGCTGTGTGTGTGAGCGAGTGTGTCTGAAGCTGTGTGTGTGAGCGAGTGTGTCTGAAGCTGTGTGTGTGAGCGAGTGTGTCTGAAGCTGTGAGTGTGTGTGCACGCCTGAGCAGAAGTCCTTCCCAGCCGGGCGGTGGTGGTGCACGCCTTTAATCCCAGCACTCGGGAGGCAGAGGCAGGGGGATCTCTGTGAGTTTGAGACCAGCCTGGTCTACAGAGCTAGTTCCAGGACAGGCTCCAAAGCTGCAGAGAAACGCTGTCTCGAAAACAAACAAACAAACAAACAAACAAACAAAAGAAGTCCTTTCCAGGTCCAGTCACTCTCAGCAGAAAACACTGGACCTTCCCTCTGAACAGCACCACCTTCCCAATTCTCACCTGGGGTTCCCCAAACACACAGTAAGTCAATCCTCAAAGGAATGCAGAACATAATTTCCTTTTGTACATTGTTTTATATAAATATGTAAGAGAAAAAAACCAGGGCTTAATGTGAGAAAACAAAAACAAAGCTAAAAGAATAGATGGAGATGGAACTTCCAACCTCATGTTTTTGCTTTAATTTTTGACTTTTTTGGCTTTTCTTCAATTTCTCAAAACAGGACTGTACCGAGTTTGCAAGCACTGTCTTGCTCCCTTTCCTCGGTAACTCTCAACACAGGTACTATTCAGTACGTGTTAGTTGCAGAACGTGCTGTTGGTCTCTACGATAGAAAGTTCTACCATTATCTACGCTATCTCCTTTCCCAGACTTCCTCTCTGCAGCAGGACACAAAGTGCCAAGCGCAGGAGGGCAGACGCGGTCTGAACCAGCTCACACGGACTTCTATGTGAGCTTGTATGGAACATGACCAAGCTGCTGACTGTTTCCAAACTTCATTTGTAATCAGTACAAGCAAATTCACCTCAGGGGGGAGGGGCAGTTTAAATATAGTTCTAAGTATACAGCGATAATCAAATTAGCACTGCCATGATTGTATGAGATGTAGCCAGTGTGGAAACACGAAAGAAGTCTGAGTGACAAGGAGGGAGGGGTAAATGACAAACGAGAGTCAGCTAGAAGGAAGAATTTTTTTGGGTGGGGGGGTTGTTAAGTAAAGTTTAGACGCTTTGAGGAAGAAAAAGTAAATAATGTAGGTGACATGTTAAGAAGCCCCAAGTGTCTGGGGCTGGAGAGATGGCTCAGAGGTTGAGAGCATTGCCTGCTCTTCCGGAGGTCCTGAGTTCAATTCCTAGCAACCACATGGTGGCTCACAGCCATCTGTAATGGGGTCTGGTGCCCTCTTCTGGCCTGCAGGGATACACAAAGACAGAATGTTGTATACATAATAAATAAAAAATAAAAAAAGAAGCCCCAAGTGTCAACACATAGATCGTGAGATGCCAGGAAGTATATTGCTATGATTTATAGAACTCACAAAGACAATACAATTCAGAGGCAGGGATCCCAGCCCCAGCGTGTCTCTGCCCAAAACTGTAATGTTATCTTTACCTGACAGGTGAGGACACTGTGGCCACAGACACCAGCAAGAATAAAAAGAAGATGTCAAGTCCCATGTCAGATTAAACAGAGCCTTGACGATCACATTAAAGAACTGGTCACCAAGGGAAGAGATTTTCACGAGGGTATCAGATCTGAGTTCACAAAGGGTACATCATCTCAGGATCAGTGAGATCTGAGTTCACAAAGGGTACGTCATCTCAGGATCAGTAGATCTGAGTTCACAAAGGGTACATCATCTCAGGATCAGTAGATCTATGTTCACAAAGGGTACGTCATCTCAGGATCAGTGAGATCTGAGTTCACAAAGGTACGTCATCTCAGGATCAGTGAAATCTGAGTTCACAAGGGTACGTCATCTCAGGATCAGTGAGATCTGAGTTCACAAGGGTACGTCATCTCAGGATCAGTAGGCATTTCTAAGTTGTTTTCAGAGGGCCAAGCCCTATTCTGACGTCCCTCTTAGAACCTCACCACTACCCAACCTCTCAGCGCATAGCTATGCAACTTCGCAACTCTGCTTGTTTTCCAACTCAGAAAAGCATAACCTTTTCTCTTCTTTCATCTCTTTTCTAAGCATGCTTTCCCTAACACCTTGTAGCCCTGGCCTCGAACTTACAGAGATCCTCCTGCCCCTGCCTCCCAGGTGCTGGAATTAAAGGCGTGCGCCACCACCACCCATCCAGCTTCTATTATAACTTTAGTAAAACTTAACTCAAACTTAACTCAAACTTACAAACGAACCAACAGAAAAACAAAACAAAACAAAATGCATTGCTTACTTTAAAAATCAGCAGTCTGAAGCAAAATTTAAGTTGTTTTTTTTTTTTAAAAAAAGGCCTAGAAAAATCTGTCCCCCCAAAAAAGAGTATAAAGTCAAATGTAGCACTAGTTCTTAAGATGTAAAAACTGGAAACGAAGTACCTAATTCTAGGATAAAAGTTGCAACAATGGCAAAGTGACTAGAAAGCGGCATAGGAAACCTGCTGGGGAGCTGAGGGCATGGCTCAGCAGGTAAGGTGTTTGTCATGGGAAGAAGCCACATTCCCAGAAGCCACATAAAAAGCCAGGTGGGCCTGGTGGCCTGCCTGTAATCCCGGCACCAGATCAGATTCAGAGACTCCCTGGAGCTAGCCAAACTAACCAGATGAACTAGCCAGACCAGCAAGTCCGGACCTTAAAACAAGCTCCAGCTTCTGAGAGCCTGCAGAAGGTGGGGACTGAGCAAGGACATGCTGAAAGACCCTCAGAGAGGACCTTTCCTCTCTGATGAAGACCCCAGAACCAGGACACTCCGAGACCAGGCCACAGGATGCAATTAGCAAGAGGTTTATTGAGTAAACACAGGTACCTGCGGGCAGCAAGTCTTTCGGAGGACTTGCGCACCTGCCAACTGGAGGGCTGGCTTTTTATAGGGAAGAGCAAAAAGCAAGTTTACAGAAGCAAAAGCGTGGTTATCGGAATGCGGCGGGGGGCATGAAAGGTTTCCTCTCTCAGCATGGATGCCTGGCAACAGTCATCCTGTTCCTATCTTATAGCTAACCTGCTTTGTTGACATCCTATCTTATTGACATCTTGCCTTGCAGTCTTCCTATCTCTATCTCCTGCTCTCTCAGGCACCTGGGATGTTCTTACGGGAGCAGGCTGGCTGCTGACCCGGAGATTTGTTTAAAACAAACAGGACGTTCCCCCGGGAGCATGCTAGCTGCGGGTTTTGAGGAGGGGGTCTGTAGGGTCTTTCATTTCCCCCTTTTTCTTTTTTGTTAATGAGTTAAATCTTTTACTCAAAGCAATTACAGAACCTCGGTATCTTGTTGTGGTAACATGTGATACTGATGGGTCAGTACTAGGGCCTGAATGACTGACAGCCTGTCTTTTATAAACTGGACCAGGCGGTTAAGATGCAGGGCCCAAACAGGAGAATCAGAAGGAGGATAATCAAGGGACCCATCAAAGAAGACAATAGAGTTGTAAACCAGGGAGACTTATTAACCCATCCGTCGAACCATCCTTGTTGTGATTCGAACAGCTTTGTCTCTGTCTTAATCTCTCTCTAAGCTTGGTCATGGATCTTCTAACCAATCCAGTATGGTCAGCATAAAAGTAACATTTTCCCCTGAGTGTAGCACAAAGACTCCCTTTCTTTAAAAGCAACAGGTCCAGGCCCCTCCTGTTATGGAGCACCACCTCTGAAAGATTTGCTCAGACAATAGCCATATGAAAACTAGTACAACTGATGAAACAAAATAACTTATACTTTACAGAGCAGTATTGGGAGAAGATAGTAGAACATCTCTAGGGTGTACATAGCTCTTAACAAAATTATCTGAATGAGGCTTGAAAGTAACTACATGGTAGACATTGTGAACCACTGTAGTCCCGAGAATAGCACCCAACACTGTGGCAATAATAGTCTATTGACTACAAAGAGCTTAACTCAGCCCTAAGAAACACATGGATGCCTTCTCATAAGAGGCAAGTTCAGTATTATGAATACAAATCTCTTTTGCTGTAGACACCGGGAGTGTTGTTCCTCAACTCCAGAGAATGTGCCGGAGAAGTCAGTTTCGGTCCAGCTGGCACCACATGGCATCTACAGGTTTCCATTGCATCCTGTAGCATCAGCTTTATCCAAATGTACAGGGTTGTGTCCATTGTGAGAACTTCAGTCTTGTGTACCTGCTTAGCTCGGACCGCCAGCCTTGTGCCCCTGGCAAGCTTCGCCCTCATTTTCGGCTCTGCCTGGCACAGCTTAGCCTGCCATTTTGCCATTCGCCTGTCCTTTATGCAGATGCTGGTAGGATCCTTAGTCCATCGACGTCAGCCCAGCACAGGAGCAGTAGTCAGGCACAGGAGGGCACCTGTGGTAGCATTTGACTGCTGTATCGCAGTCTGACATGGGTGAGGGGAGCAAGACTGTAGAGTGAGCAGTCAGGGCTCATGCAGGCTTTAGAGCAAGCACAGCATCAAGGCAGTTGCTAGGAGGTGAGGATTTCTTCAGCGGTGATGGCAGGGAGAGGTGGTCATCCTGGTGAGGAGGGCGTGGTAGAGGCAGAGGCAGACAAGCAGCCTGCGTCTCCTGCAGAACTGAAAACAGCAGAGAAAGCAAAAGTCCCTCGTTTGGTCAACAAAAGGCTTTGGTCATACATTCAGAAGTGATCAGGGAGGAACGAGTCATTTATTTGTCTTTTTCCCAAATTTCTAGTTCGTAAGGTGTCCAGTTTGTATTCTTTACTCAGTTCCAGTGTTCCTCTTCATTTGTCTTTGATCTTCTGTTGCCCAGGCTCCTAATCTGTCTGAGTCCTATCTTTCTTTTGCTTCCCGCCTCTCTCTCTTTCGCTTCCCTTTCTCTGTCCCTCGTTTAACATTTTTTTTTTTGGTCTCTCCAAATTTTACTAGGTATAATCTTGTGACCTATCTACTTGCTGTAACTTTTTCTTATATCTGATGTTGCCTGTCCTATGTAGGCCATGGCTACTGCTGTCTGCTGACCTTCAGAGGTTGGGTAAAATGCCTGTAAACTTTTATTAATCATTTAAGGAGCATAGATTTTAACTGGTCCCTGGAGAACCTCTCTTACCTTGGCCGAATTAGTGGGGTGCCTTGCAGCCCCCCCTGAGATTTGCCATGAGCCCAGCATTTTGACTGTCAGTTTCTCCCTTTAAGAATTAATTAGACATTATCATGTAGAAGAATGAAGATAGATCCATATTTATCTCTATGCACAAAACTGAAATCCAAACAAATTAAAGACTTTAACATAAAACCAACAATATTGAACTTTTTATAGAAGGAAAAAAGTTTAAAATTCATTTTCAAACACAGCCTCAGTGGCATAGACATTGAGAGAAACAATCAATAAATAAGATTTTTAAAACTGAGACGCTTTTTGTATAGCAAAGGATATAATCAACGGAATGTAATATCAACCTGTAGAATGGGGAGGTATCATGAGACATATAAGGAACTTAGGAACTTAATCCTCATAAAAACAAATATTTCAGTACAATTATGTCACAGACCAAAACTGTAAATTCTCAACAAATGAACTTGAAATGACTGAAAGATATTTAAAATTTGCTTAAATATAACATCCTTAATCATCAGGGAAATGCAAATTAAACAATTCTGAGATTTTATCTTATTCCTGTAAAACTGACCAAGATTAAAAATATCATTTGACAATATGCTTACAGCTACTTTGAACATTAGCATGGTGGATTTTCAGAATTAGATAACATATTACCTTAAAAACTTAGCGACATCCTTTATATTATCATTGACAGAATCTGAAAACAACCCAAAATGCACCTTTTTTATATTAATAATAAATGAGAATCTTTGCCATGTTTTTTTTTAAATAGCCATAAACATTATAAAGAGTCAAAAGGGCCATTTTAACTCAACCTCATCATTCAGTAACACCCCCTTTGCCATCGTAGTGGGGTGAGAGGCTTTAGCAGATCTTTGCCTTGTGGGGCAACTCGGGGCCCCCACCTTATCACAAGCATTGTGAGCAGACAAGTGTTAAATTCAGATCTAAACATGGGCTGGCTTAGAAGCTCAGCTGGGCTGTTCATATGGCCCTGGCCCTGTGCCAGGCCTTTTACAGCAATAGTTCTTGAAGACAGTGTAGTCCTGCATCCATCTAAACAGAGCTGGGAATTTACTTTCCTCTGGACACACTGCATAGTAAGAAATATAGAAACCAACAATCTGTAGGTTTTTTTTTTATAAGCATATTATTTTAAAGTGACTTAATTTAATTTTTCCAATTTTTAAACCAGAGGCTTTTACCTGGATACAGCACATGATGACTGGTATAGAGCATCCCCAGAAGACAGATGTTATTCCCGGCCAATGCACCAAATGAAAGACCCTCAGAGAGGACCTTTCCTCTCTGATGAAGACCCCAGAACCAGGACACTCCGAGACCAGGCCACAGGATGCAATTAGCAAGAGGTTTATTGAGTAAACACAGGTACCTGCGGGCAGCAAGTCTTTCGGAGGACTTGCGCACCTGCCAACTGGAGGGCTGGCTTTTTATAGGGAAGAGCAAAAAGCAAGTTTACAGAAGCAAAAGCGTGGTTATCGGAATGCGGCGGGGGGCATGAAAGGTTTCCTCTCTCAGCATGGATGCCTGGCAACAGTCATCCTGTTCCTATCTTATAGCTAACCTGCTTTGTTGACATCCTATCTTATTGACATCTTGCCTTGCAGTCTTCCTATCTCTATCTCCTGCTCTCTCAGGCACCTGGGATGTTCTTACGGGAGCAGGCTGGCTGCTGACCCGGAGATTTGTTTAAAACAAACAGGACGTTCCCCCGGGAGCATGCTAGCTGCGGGTTTTGAGGAGGGGGTCTGTAGGGTCTTTCAATGCCACGTCAACCTTGGGTCTCCACGTGCGTGTACACCCACGTAAACAAGCGTACAGGTACCTGTGCACACTATCTACACACGGATATGCAAACAAAAACTCCCGAGTGACAGCTCAGTGGCGGACAGCTTGCCTAGCGTGTGCAAGGCCCAGAGGTTAAAAAAAAAAAAAAAACCAAAAACACTAACTTCTTTCCATATTATTAGAGTAGTATTACAGGAGAAAGCTTATAAACAAATATAAAAGAATATAGAGGATCACAAGCTAAAACATCTGCCACACAATTTTATAATATGGAGGAAATTACACACAAATATCAACATGGATTTCTTTTTCAGGGTGGTGGTAGTGGGTTGGAGGAATTTTCTCAAAATGTCAATGAATGCAAATTTCATAACAATTGGTTAGCTGACAATAAGACATAAACTCAACTTTCCTTTTTCCTCTGACATTACTTTACACTCATTAGACAAGAATAAAGCCCCTTTTTGGTTTCTCAAATGAGACAAGAGAGGCATTTCTCTGTGTAATTAGAAATGAATTAGAAAGAAGGGATTTAACAACCAAATCATTAATCAAAGTTATAAAAAACGATGGATTTCTTTCTTTTCTTTTCTTTTTTTTTTTTAGTGTTTCGAGACAGGGTTTCTCTGTGGTTTTGGAGCCTGTCCTGGAACTAGCTCTTGTAGACCAGGCTGGTCTCGAACTCACAGAGATCCGCCTGCCTCTGCCTCCCGAGTGCTGGGATTAAAGGCATGCGCCACCACCGCCCGGCCCGATGGATTTCTTGAATGGGATTGAGAGTGAAGGAGAAGAGGCAGTTGTGGCGGTGGAGTAGGCCTGTAATCCAGGCATACAAGGGCAATGGCAGGAGGATTGTTGAAGTTTGAGGTCAGCTTGGGCTACATAGTGAATCTGAGGCTAGCCTGGGCTACAAAGTGAACACTTGCCTCTTAAAAAGTTCTTTTATGTTTAGAAGAAGAAGAGGAAGAAGAGGAAGAAGAGGAAGAAGAAAGAAAGAAAGAAAGAAAGAAAGAAAGAAAGAAAGAAAGAAAGAAAGAAATGACAGATGCTAAGACAGAAATACAGGCTCCAAAGCTACACAGAGAAATTTTGTCTTGAAAAAAAATAGGGATATAGTTAGTGGTAGACAGCTTAAATGTGTCAAGCCATTGGATTCAATCCCCATTACAGCTATATATATATATATGCATATTTAAGTATGTATATGCATATACGAAAAGTCTCTAATAAAGTGTGAAGACAAGTATGTGTGCATGAGAAGCTGGTCTGTGGGGAGCCATGCAGAATAGTTTCAGACTAGTAGATGAGGGCTTGTCCAATGGGTCTCCAGCTGAGGCACAGCCCGCGGGGACAGTCTCACTTGGCAGGGACCAGTGGACCTCAGGACAGCGCAGAATACTGCTGGGACTGCACGGCCTGCATGCTCTCTTCGCTCTCGTAATATTGATTCTCTCTCTTGGCGGTTTTATTGTCATTTTGTCAATTGTGCATGGGACATCTGTGATTATTCCTGGAAACCCCATTTTTCCTCAAATATTTCCCCGTAAAATTCTTTCGGAGCCGAAGCCTCTCAGGTTCCTCGTCTGGGGATGCCAGCTGTCACTTCAGACCCCGGGGGACTGTTCTGACTCAGGGCTGACAGGCTCGGAGCTAGATCACCCCTATTTCTGTAAACGTGTTTTGAACAAGATTGTTGTTCTTGAAAATGGGTGCCTATGGCAATCACTGTTTAGTTTTGTGTTGCGGGAGGTCCTTCCGCTCCTCCAGCCTATAGCCGCTGAGATACTAGCCCATTGGGGCGTGGTCTCTCTCCCTTTAAAAAAGCTGCTACTTCCCTTCTTGTTCTCTTTCGCTTCCTGCTCCAATTCCAGCAACTAGACTCCTTCCTGATTGCGCAGAGGGCTGTTGTCTGGGACGGTTATCTGTAAGTTTTTTCCCCTTTAAATAAATACCACCCTATTAATCATAATTCCAAACTGGTGTGGCATTGTTTGTGACTTACGCCTTCAGTTTTGTAACGACAGGATGTACCTGGCTTGATATTTGACCAAATTGGCAAGATGATGTGACGTTAAAAACAGTTGATTTGGTGGAAAGTCCTGAACAAGAAATTTATTTAGAGCCGGGCGGTGGTGGCGCACGCCTTTAATCCCAGCACTCGGGAGGCAGAGGCAGGAGAATCTCTGTGAGTTCGAGACCAGCCTGGTCTACAAGAGCTAGTTCCAGGACAGGCTCCAAAACCACAGAGAAACCTTGTCTCGAAAAATAAAAAAAAAAAAAGAAAAAAAGAACAAAGAAATTTATTTAGCTGGGCATTGGTGGCGCACGCCTTTAATCCCAGCACTCAGAGGCAGAGGCAGGTGGATCTCTGTGAGTTTGAGGCCAGCCTGGTCTACAAAAGCGAGTTCCAGGACAGGTTCCAAAGCTACAGAGAAACCCTGTCTCGAAAAATCAAAAAAAAGAAAAGAAAAGAAATTTATTTATAGCTTTTTTTTCTAACCATTTCTGACATCAACCTAAAAATTCTAATTAAGGATGAAAAAACTGTGAGGAATAGGACTGTTGTAATTACGTTGTACATTTGGGTTAATTATGTCCATCATTCGCCATTATTTGAATGGATCTAGAAAGGCTAGTACAGTGCCTATCACACAACAGAAATGTCAGCTTCTTAAATCTAGAACGAATCGTTCATATGGTGTATGTGTTCATGGGTGTGCATGTATGGGCTGCACATGCATGTCCTCCTGCTTCAACTCCCAGGCTGGCATCACAGGTGCAGGCTGCCATGCCTGACGTAAGTGGGATCTGAAGTCCATCTCTCAAGTCCAGCAGCTCTTGACAGTGGTCATCTGCCATATTTAAACTTACGTGCTACACTGGATTTAATATATGTATATCATCATTTATATACATGCAAAAATTGCTTATCAGATTAAATACTACATGCTATGCTATGCTATGCTTGTTCTTACACTTGTGTGGCAAGCCCTTTACTGACTGAGCCATCTTTGTGTGTGTATGTGTGTGTGTGTATAGCCCTGACTGTTCTGAAACTTGTCTGCAGGTCAGGCTGACCTTGAACTTAGATATCTGCCTGCCTCATCTTCCGTAGTACTAGGATCAAAGGTACCACCCTGACCTGGCTCTCATCCTAATACCCTTCCTGTCCCGCCATCCTGAGACAGGGTTTTTTCCGTGTACCCGTGGCTGTCCAGGAACTCACTCTTGTAGACCAGGTTGGCCTTGATCATCCCTAATTCTTTAAAGACATTTTATTTTATAGCTATGACAGAAAAGTAGAGTTGACAGTAGTTAGGGAAAGTAAAAGAGTATAGTAACAGAGAAAGGAGAGGAGTGGGGAGAACGGGAAAGAACGCATGACGTGATCCACTCTGAACAGGGGAAATATCAGGAAAAGCCAGGGAGGGACCAAGAAGAGCAAAAAATAGCCAGGGTAAAAACAAGGATCTACATAAATAGATGAGCCGAAGGGTTATGTGCAAACTCACATGTGTACCAAATATTAGGAGAGCTTGGCAGGTCTTTAACAAGTTAAAGATAGAATTATTATTTAAGCCAGGAATTTCATTCCTGGCTAGATACTGTTGAGATATTAAAATACATGTTTGTGATGCATGCCTACAATCCTAGCACTCAGAAGGATAAGGCAGAAGGATCCTGAGTTAGGGGCCAGCCTTGGGTATAGAATGAGAACCTGTCTCACAAAATATGTTCACGGAAAACTCTCTACATAATGGTTCAGAGCATTATTACTTACAATATTCATAAGAGGAAGGAGGTGGGACAAGCCCGAGTGTCCTTCAGGTGGTGAATGGATAAAGAAAATTGTATATACAACAGAACATTCCGCCATTAAGAAGAATGATAATAATTCATGTTACAGTATGGATGAACCTTGAAAACGTAAGAGTCAAGAGACCAGTCATGAAAGGACACATATGACCCCGTATAGTAAACGTCTACAGTATGAAAATGTAGACAGAAGCAGATTGGAGGTGAAAGCCTCAGAGAGGAGGGAAAGGAAGAGACGAGAGATAGCCTCTAAATGGGCCCAGGGTCCCTCAGGAGGAAGGAACATGCGTGGCTGTGTTAGGATTGCTGGGAATACACTCAATGCCACTAAATTGTACTTCATTTCCCCAGTAGTGGGGCTGAGTCCAGGGCTTTGCACCCACTAGGGAAGCTATCCACCCCTGAAAACATCCTCAGACTGAACTGGACACTTTCAATCACTAAAATTACATGACACGAGGAATAATTTTAATTGGATTTTCCAAAAAAATAATCGAGAAACATGTTGGAAGCCTAAGTCTGAAATTAAAACCAACCCCATAGAAAGAAGTCAGTCAGAAAACCAATGAGCCAAGTACCTTCCTGAGGCGTCTAAAAGACCAACAGGGGCTAATCGATCCAGGTATGAGAGAATACACAGCAGGTAGCATATTTCAAATAGCATCACATATTTCAAATGTTTAGAAAAGACACTCCTGTGTTGTCTGGTAAGACTTGTGATTAAAATCAGCTGCCGGGTGTGTGTGACAAGCATCCACGTAACTGGTTACCTGTTTTGCATGGTAAATTCCCACTGCCTGAGAGGCACACCTAACCTGTAATTCTCTCTGTGCGCCCTCGGGCACTCAGTGTGCTGCCTTATCCACAGCAGGCCCCCATAAATATTGGATGAATGCAGCCAACGTCCACAGTCAGAACCTGAGGCTCTGTGATTACAAAGCATGGAGCAGGACAAATTTTAGCCATTAAAAATAAGTAGAGTGACATGCTACGTTCGAAACCTTTAGTCCACCTTTAGATGAGAATTTCAGTCCAGACACAACAGAGGCATACACAAAGCACAATGCAGACATGTAATGTGAAAGTTAAACGCCCGTCAGAAAGACAAGGATATCTGATGAAATGGTTAGAAAATGTGATTTTATTCATACTATATTTGCCATAAAACAAAGATTTCTGTTTTTTGAGTTATGTCAAATTTTACAATCTGCTTGCTGTTCCATGAACTTCCCTGACAAATGCTAAAGTCTGACTCATTTTATTTTCCTGGTAATAGCCAAAGGCTGCCCAACTACATGATGTAATTACGTTCTTAGCATTTCAATTTAAAAGACCATGGCTCGGTGTTTACAAAAATAAGTTAATTAGGGTCTAGGGCTATATGTCACAGTACAGTGCATGCTTAGAATGACCAAGGCTCTGGATCCAATCACTAGTAACAAAACCAAAAAAACCAAACCCCCAAACAGCAGCAACAAAAAAGTCAACGAAAGAAAAATGTTATTAGGATTAAAATGGAAATACATTCACCACACGATCTTTAAAAATCAATAAGAGGTGTGAACACTATTTCATTTAATCAACTTCAAACCATTATAATTCCAATATACAAATAAAACAGTTCATAGTCTGGAATGATACAGGGGTTGTCACAACATAAAATATAAATTAAAAAAAATGAATGGAAGAACACACTAAAAAAAGCTTGTTTTTAGCTTAATTGTTGGTGCAGAATGTGTGGCAGGGGCTGGCTGCCTGGCAGCTGCCTTGGCTTTGCTTGCCTGGCTTGCTCGGACAGCAGTTTCTAGGCGCACTTTCAGCTCAGGAGCAGCCCCCATTACGGTCTTGAAAGCATGCGGGTACAGAGGTCCAATGTGCATTAAGTTCTGGAGTGCAAACTCATGAAGATCTTTGGAGACAGAACTTGCTGAGGCAAAAGAATTCTCATCCAGTAGGTAAGAGATCAAAGTGGGCACCAAAAGAGCAAGTAACTGGACTCCTGTAACAAGACGACAGCAAAGATTGGCCTGATTGGAGAAAAGGAAGCTTGACATTGTTAACAGAAACAATATATTATATAATATATAACAGGTATTGTAGGTTACTTGTGCAATTACAGTTTAATAGCTAGTCAGGCCCCATCCATGTCCCTGAGCTAAATGACTTTCTTTCAAAAAATAAAGGCATAAAACACGGGCACTACTAAAGTGCTATAATTTCCATTCTCAAATCAGATCAATTTGCAGGATTAATAATGAACATGGTTGCCGGGCGGTGGTAGCGCACGCCTTTAATCCCAGCACTTGGGAGGCAGAGGCAGGCGGATCTCTGTGAGTTCGAGAACAGCCTGGTCTACAAGAGCTAGTTCCAGGACAGGCTCCAAAACCACAGAGAAACCCTGTCTCGAAAAACCAAAAATAAATAAATAAAATAATGAACATGGTTTTATTTGGATTACAGATGTTTTACAACACAGCAAGACGTTTAAGATAGAATATGCAATCAGATTTCTTTTTACTTAAAATTTAAAACTAGATGATTTACAAAAGTAAAGGTGGGGTGGGGGGCATAGTTCATGATAAGAGTGCTTGCTTATGGGGACCGTGGGGGAGGGCTGAAGGGGAAAGAAGAGGCAGGGAGGGGAGCAGAGAAAAATGTAGAGCTCAATAAAAATAAAAGTGCTTGCTTAGCATGAGGGTTTGATCTCAATTCACAGACGTAAAAATGATAAAAATCACTTTAAATAAATAGGATTACATACACTAGGAGAGTACTAACAATGAGTTAATGAATGAGTGATATAAATTTAATAGCATCTTTTAGATTTTTAAAATTTTTATATAGTCACATGATTCTAAGAGAGTAAACCTTTAGGTTTTAAATTATCGTTTCACTTTTCTCACCTCTTTGGAAATGTGCTCTCTTTTAATGAAAATTGTTAAGATAGCAGAGAATGTAGAAAAGCTACTGTGTGACTGGAGATACAGCTCAGTGGTAGAGCATGTGCGCAGCATGCATGAAGCCAGGGGCTCAGACTTCAGCAGGGATAAAGTGAGTGTGGTGGCGCACGCCTTTAGTTAGTCCCAGCACTCAGAGAAGCTCTGAGTTCAAGGCCAGCCTGGTCTACAAAGTGAATTCCAGGACAGCCAGAGCTACATAAAAACAAAGCAAAACAAAACAAAAAAAAAACACCCTGTCTCAAAAAACCAAAAATTAAAAAAAAAAAAAGAAAAGAAAAAAGAGAAAGAAAAAGAAAAAAAATTGAAATCGAAAGGATTATTTTTGAAGAAACTGTTAATGCATCGGTTACTTGGGTAGAAAGTATGATGTAACTTATGATGTAACTTTATTATATTTATTTTACTAACTATAAACTTTATCAATAGGTCTTAACCTTATTCATTTTGTAATGTTAGCACTGATCTTACTATCCTTCGGTATTTAAAATCTGACTTGACTTTTGATTCCTCAACAAATACCCAAATTTAAAATTAAACTTAACATAAAGACAGAGATGAGACCCCCCCCCCGCCCCATGCTTAGCATGGAGCCCAGGGCTTGTACATCCAGGTGAGCCCTTGGCCACTGAACCACTCCCTGACTCATGGAAGAGAGTCTTGGAAATTGGGAGTACCTTAATGTTCAATTACAAGGTATTTATTGAAAATTTTAGCTTTTCACAACAATTAAACATTTTAGTATGCCTCTATTAAGTAAACAAAAGCTTATACTTTGTATATAAAGTATGCATTTCTGGTTAAATAAATGCATGTTGCATTAATCATGAAGCAAAAAAAATTAAGTATCAAATCCTGAGGTATCTTATGATGGTTGGTACTTACACTTTCCTGGTTATAACATAAGGCTTATATAATTCATATTTTATTTCTAAAATTCTATTAAATATCTCTACTGTTCCTAGTCCTTAAAAACACACTCCTAGAAAACATAAAACAAAATCAGTGAGTTAAAATGCCCTCAGCAATTCATTGTGGCTTCTCACTCATAAAAACTAAATATAAATAACCAATACATTATGTTAGTAACATGAGCAGATAGATATTATGCATTCAGACCGTAATTACTTCTTGGGAAATGCACTGCTGGCAAAACTTGTGTTTAACACTAAGATTCATAAATAATACAGAAATAAGAAAACACTTACTATTCTGTTCTTCTCCAAGAGCAACCAATGTTTCAAGAACTTTAATTCCTTCTTGAACAGCCAAAAGTTCTGTACTACTGGCTGGTCTGTTTCTTTCGACAGCCTTTAGCTTTTCAACCACTAGTGGAGCTAATGAGTGGATGTAGGGAGTTGAAAGGGCGCGGTTGGAATGCTGGAAGACTGACAGGAGGAGCTGGTAGCATTTGGCTTGAACCTATATAAGAGAGTGATTTTCTCAATTAACGCATGTAGCAGATCTTATTTGGTTAACAATCACACTGTACCTTAACATGAACAGGAGAAAATGGAACTTAATACTAACTAAATAAAACAGGAGATGAAAGAAACTCCTTATACATGAGTTACCAAATCACCATGCTTACATAACAAATATTTCTACTGTATGGGAAAGCCAGAAAACGTGGAGTCTGATTTCTTTTCAATTCTTCCTTTAAAATATAATTGTCTCTGATTTTAATTTTAGTGGTCAGGTAAGTTAATGAAGGACTGACCTAAATAAAATAAAGCTACAAAAATATACTATTTAGATAATCAACCTCCTTTGATTATTTGAAAACAACTGCTTACATTAACATAATAACTGTTTTTTTAGGGAAGTTCCAAACTTGTAGAGATAGGCTTGCCTCTGCCCCCCCCCCCGAGTGTTAGGATGAAAAGCATGTATCACCATGCCTACTACAGTACTAAGGTTTTTTAAGAAGGGAAAAAGTGGAAGGGGTGTTCATTAATGTGTGGGACAAAGAGTGAAATACACTTATTTCAGTGTTTTGTTGGAAAATGAACTATGAAATTTCTCTGGACACAGAAAAGTGTGGAGGACATTTTAAGAATACAGATCTCTTAGCCATAAGTCTGAAGACTTTAAGGAAGCTCGGGGAGGAGGCCAGGAGTAGTTTACTGATCTTCTTTTCCTGGTGTGTGGCATGCTTGAGAAGCATTAACTTGGATTTTGACAAAATAAACTAATAAAAATGCTAATTAAAAGATGCAATAATATAAATTTATTCTTTAACATTCTTGGTATCACTGAAATAAAGACTGAAAAACAAAACCCATGTAAAGTCCCTACCATTATGGCCAGGGTTAATAATATTTCAGACACTGGAGAATTTTGGCAAATGGAAGTACCTACAAATGTCACTTAGTGCTTAAATACACAGTTCCTTAACAACGTTTCAATTTAAAAGCCATACTACAGACTGATCAGATGGTTCCGCAGGTAAAAATGCTTGTGACACACAAACATCAAGCATTTACACACAGTAATAAACAAGATTAAAAGACAAAGCCCTACTGCAAACATGTAAGTTTTCACTGCACGTGTCACATCATGGTGAGCTCGTGTGAGCATTCCTGACAAAGCAGACTGTTGAAGGGTAACTCACCCACGGGTCACATGAATTCAGAGCACTTTTAAACCTGCTCATGCAGCCATTCTGTAGGGACTGCACTCCTATTATTTCGCTGCTGGCAGACCACAGGAAGAGCGCAATGGCTGTAAGCGTGCTCACTTCATCAGGTGCAGGCACAGAATCGTCTATGGGACAAAAGGAAGGCAATGCAGGAAGACTTGGGAATTAAAGCCGTGGACAACACTTTCTCATTGTTTACCACAGAGTGTGCCTCAACCTAGAAAATACGGATCACCAAACTCTCACTGTGGAACTAAGGCAGGAAAATATGTTTCAGGCACACTTTTATTTCCTATGTTAAAGTTTCACAGGAAGCAGACAATTAAGGTGATTTCAAAGAATCTCTCTGCAGCTACTTGATTATGATAGAAGAATGCAGCACCAGAATATGGAATTATGGCAGGTGTCACCTTGACGCAGTTACTAAAGTTGAGACTTGGCACGGTGCACATCTGTAATCCCAGCATGTGGGTGGCTGGGGGAGGATTCGTAGCACAAACTTGAGGGTAGCCTGAGCTACAGAGTGACATTAAACATAGCTTTGTCTCAAAAAATAAAAACCAAGAGATTCTTTTTCTTCTTATATTTATTTTTGTTTTTTGAGACAAAGTTTCTCTACATAGACTTGGCTGGCTGTCCTGGAACTCTCTACATGGACCAGGCTGGCCTTGAACTCACAGAGATGCACCAGCCTCTGCCTCCTGAGTACTGGGATTAAAGGCGTGCACCAACTCGTCTAGTCAAGAGATTCTTGATGTAGGAAAAGCAATACTAAACATTGTCTTTCAAGATTGTCTGAGAAAGATGTACATTACTTATGTGATATTTCTGCCCAAAAGGTATAAACTGAACACATGCTAAACTGAGGGGAAAATTAGACAATTATAAATTAAGGAATCTTCTGTAAATAGATGTCCTGTAGTCTTCAAAAACACGAACATAAGTGGTGGTGCATGCCTTTAATCCCAGCACTTGGACTAAATGGTGGGGGAACGAAGGTGGGGGTAGAGACAGAAGGGGCCCTAAATTGGAGACCAGCCTGGTTTACAGGGCAAGTTCTAAGACAGCCAGGACTAGACAGAGAAACCCTATCTTGAAAAACAACAAAAACAAACAAGCAAAAAATAATGAAGATCATAGACGATAAAGGCTATGGTAACGCCCCAGATTAAAAGAGGTCAGAGCAAAACGACCACAATGCAAAGAAAATGTTATTGTTAGGACAACTTCTGAAATCTGCTAACGAACAATAACACCGCATTAATATTAAATTCTTTTGTGGGTATTTAAAGAATGGCTTGGTTATTAGGATATCTATGAAGTCAAAGATGTCAATATAATCTTAAATGATTCAGCAGAGTTACTAAGATGAGAAACAACAATGGGTGTGAATTTCCCAGAGGTCACGGAGCATGTGGGGCGTATGTAGAACGAGGGCCTCCTGCAGTCCACACATCTGCTCTGGACTGTCTTATTAAAGCTTAACATTTCTTTCAAAATCAAAGGTTCTAAAAATGACAAAAGGTATTGCAGCATTCTTAAAGAGATTCATTGCTCCCTTGAGAATTTCCTTGTGTGGGTATATAAATATATACACACAAATTTAAAGTAGAAGAGCTCAATTTTTTAAATAAGAAACATGATTTCCAAGTTGGAAATTCCCTGTGACACGACTTCTCTTGGGTTAAGCAGGATCCTGCGTCCCTTGCTAACAAACACTGTACAAATATCCCCATGGCCTTTCCCTGTCGCTTCATTCCTGACACAGGCCTGGAATCTGATACGTAGCTCAGCGGGACCTGAGTGCCCCAGTCATCTTATCTCCATCTTCCATGGGTTGGGGTTACAGACATGAGCCTCAGTGCCTGGTTGTGGAAATGTTTAAAAAAAAAATAGTGTAGCAAATCTTTCCTTGTTATTCTGTTTTTAGAGTTTTCATATTTTCTTAAAAAAATAAAATGTAAGAGGAAAAAGTTAAACAAGGAAGAAAAGTGGGAAAACTATAAGTAAGTACTTCACTGGAATTAGAACAAACATAAGAGCGTTTGTTTATGTTTGAAATTATGCCCACCTCCAAAGCCACAGTGGACAGAAATGTGGTAATATTTGATCAAATTAAGTTTGAAAACATGTATTTCCAGTTCTATGTATGTGCCATGAAAATATACTACAAATCTTTAAGGGTGTTGATAACAACCATGTTTGTAATTGGGGAAAATCAGAAATCATAAAAACTATCCATTGACAGGAGAATAACTGGCAAATACTTGTGATGAAAGTTATGTCAGTTAAAGGAGTGAAAAGGCCTTTAATCCCAGCACACGGGAGGCAGAGGCAGGCGGATCTCTGTGAGCTCAAAGCCAGCCTGGTCTGTAAGAACTAGTTCCAGGTCAGCTAGGACTGTTACACAGAGAAACCCTGTCTTGAAAAAAACAAACAAACAAAAAGTGAATAAGAAGTTTATATATATATATATATATATATATATAAAAATTCTAAAAAAGTTATTCAAGAAATAAAATGAGATTTTTACTTATATAAATTAAAATATAAACAAATTCCATACATTGCTCATAAATATTATCTCACTCAATAAAATACATGTATATGCACAGATTTATATACATTATTAACTGATATGTATTAATGTAAAAAATTATTTCTATACACAGACATTATAGGATAAAATATTTAAGTATTAAGATTGTAGTTATATTTAGAGATATATTGGAATAGTCATAAGTATTTTACCTTTTATTACTTTTTCTTTGGAGACAGGGTCTTACTCTATGGCCCTGGTTGGCCTTGAATGCACAGAGACCCCCCTACCCTGCCTCTGACATGGTATAAGGCATGCACTACCATGTCTGGCTCCTACTTTGTTATTTTTATTGAAAAATATTGCTAGACATGGTGGCATATTTCTGTAATCAAAAATATAGCCAGACATAGTGGTATATTGCTGTAATCAAAAATATAACCAGGAGCTGGGGTGATGGCTCAGTAGGTAAGAGCACTAACTGCTCTTCCCAGCATCCACATGGCAGCTCACAACTGTCTGTAACTCCAGTTCCAGGGGATCTGACGCTCTCATATAGACCAACTTGCAGGCAAAACACCAACGTACATGAAATAAAGATATAAAAAATATAATCAGACATGGTGGTATATTTCTGTAATCAAAAGGAATCAAGAGGCTAAGGCAGAATGATCATGAGTTTGAGGTTAGTTTAGGCTACATGATAAGACCCTGTTTCAAGAACAAAACAACAATAACAACAACAAAGAGGAAGAGGAAAGAGTGGGGAGAGAGGGAGAGAAAATTCCAAAGGGGACAAAAGAAAAGGGGGAAGAAAAGCAGTAAACATAAATATATCAATACATGTCCATTCTGGGTATATGCTGTTCTTTTTTTTAACCCACCAACACACATAAGAATGGAGAAAAGCTCTTCTTAGAGCCACAATGCAGGAAGAAGCACTCATATTTTAGAGCTGACGGTGGGATTAGACACCTGTCTCGGGTGGGTTGACTCAGTGTTACACAGCAGTCTCCTGACAGGCTACCTGGCTGGGAATACTCCAGGATGCAGGCGAGCGTGCTCCGGATCAGAGCTGTCCACTGTTTCTGAGTTTCTTCCGTTCTGGCCATCGGAAGTGTCACAATGCTTTTTATCCCCTGCAGAGCGGCGCTGACTGGAGGAGGAACCTGATTGTCTGCAGACTTTATTGCTGTGTCTTTCAATATTCTTGCAATTAAGAACAGAATTGTGGGCAGAATTGTCATACAGCCTGAAATAAAAACAAATCAGGTTATTTTGTAACACCTTCAGTTCCCATGATAGCTGTTTCCAACACACACACACAATTATTTTTAAACAATTTGTTGTGCTCTCTTCTCCCTAAGATAAGGTCTTATCATTTTGCACAAGCTGGTCCCACACTTCTGGGCTCAGGTAATCCTCCTGCCTCAACATCACCATGCCTGGCTTGACTGTGATTTAACAGTATTTCTTTTCTTGATTTTATTCAAAATGTACTATATTACTACCATTACAAATCAGTTTGAAAAATAAGAAAGTGCCATACTGTTTTTAAACAGAGTGGTATTTTCTTTTTTGTTCCAATTGAATCTTGTTTTTATTGTTTCCAATGTGAGGTATTTAATCCTGCCCTTCATAACGGGCATGAGAAGGAAGGGCAGAAACACTGGAACACTAACTATATACTTTGAGTAGCCTGGTGAGTCTTAAAGTAATTCCGAGATAAGTCAGAAAAATAAAGGAAACGACTGGGCAAACAAATGTGGAATGGAAGTATCCTAAAATCGCAGCAGGAACTGCCCTCCAGTGCAGCGCCTGGAGCGACCATGACGGAGAATTCACTGTTTCCACACCTCTGCTAGGGCTGAAAGGCGCCACACACCTTCTGGTACTACTTTTACTGCCAAACTGAAAGTCTAGTCCGTAAGACAGTCTTCAGTGTCCTTGAGGGTGACTGTCACTCTCTTCAGACGTGCTCTGATTTCCCGGGGCACTCACGATTGGAGCTGTCATTCCTCCCATTGACTTCACTGAAGTCTACGCACTGACTTCCAGTCTTCCCTCAGTCTTCGAGTTTTGATTTGTTTTGTTGTGTTGGGGATCAAAATCAAGATGGGGACCTTGCATATACTGTCCAGCTGTCCAGCACTGAGTTACAGCCTGGGCCTCTCTCCGACAGACTTCTGACAAGGCTACCTTAGGTTGCTAGTTTCAGAAACTTTAGTCTTTCCTAGGCTCTTACAGGTAAAGTGACCTTTTAAAAACTTCACATTTAAGAGAAGCTAAATAAGAAGGTGAACCCAAAGAAAAACATATAGGCATCCTCCTGAATATTAACCTTCATCAGGCGGTGAAAGGAGACAGAGACAGAGACCCACATTGGAGCACCGGACTGAAATCTCAAGGTCCAAATCAGGAGCAGAAGGAGAGAGAGTACGAGCAAGGAACTCAGGACTGCGAGGGGTGCACCCACACACTGAGACAATGGGGATGTTCTATCGGGAACCCACCAAGGCCAGGTGGCCTGGGTCTGAAAAAGCATGGGATAAAACCGGACTTGCTGAACATAGCGGACAATGAGGACTACTGAGAACTCAAGAACAATGGCAATGGGTTTTTGATCCTACTGCACGTACTGGCTTTGTGGGAGCCTAGGCAGTTTGGATGTTCACCTTACTAGACCTGGATGGAGGTGGGTGGTCCTTGGACTTCCCATAGGTCAGGGAACCCTGATTGCTCTTCGAGCTGATGAGGGAGGGGGACTTGACCAGGGGAGGGGGAGGGAAATGGGAGGCAGTGGCGGGGAGGAGGCAGAAATCTTTAATAAATAAATAAATTAAAAAATAATAAAATAAAAACTTCACATTTAGCACCTGAGATTTAAGAAGAAAAGAAACCTAAATTAAGGTGCAGAGAAAGCTCATCTTTGCCTATGGTCGGATAGTCCACTCCCAATACTGTACCGGCCGGTGAGCAAAGGGACGGCAGCTCAGACAGAATGGCCACCGTGGCCGCCACCAAACGAGCACTTTCTTCTGACAGGCGAGTTTTGGGGGTGATGTGACTGGGAGAGTCCGACATCTTAGCACTCAGGTGTGGCAGGTGACGGACTAAAATGAACATCAGCAGCTCCATGGTTGAAAACACAAGGGACTTCCCAGGAACGAGGCCACCACTGTCACCTCCTTCTCCTAGTGCAGGACAGGACTCTTTTTCCACATCCTCTTCATCTAAGGAAAGATAAAGTTGATGAAATTTCCAGAAAAAATAGACATAAAATAATAAATACATTTAAGTTATTTCTAAAAGGTTTCTAAGTAAATGTGGAAATGGTGCCATGTCCTTCTTGGTACAATGTCCTGAGTAGATAAAGCTCCTTGAAAGCCATGGGCAGTCCATTTCACCTGGAAACTCAATACTAGGCTTTTTATTAGTTTTGTATTTCATAATAGAAATAACAAACATGCTAGGTTGAACCATATAAAATTGACACCTTTGAATGGAAGACGTCTAGAATTAGCAATTTCTTTTTGTTAATTTTAAGTTTTTGGGACAGGTCTCTAGGCCAAGCTGATCTTGAATTTGCTATAAGGTGGAGAATAAACCTAGAACTTTGTGATCTTCTTGCTTCTACCTCCCCAATGCTGGGATCATAGGCATGCCCCATCATGCCTGGCATCCTAGCATTATAAAATTAGGAGTACAGGGCTGCAGAGATGGCTCAGTGCTTAAGAACACTGGCTGCTCTTCCAGAGGACCTAGGCCTGATTCCTGGCACCCAGGTGACAGCTCACAACCATCTGTAACTCCAACTCTAGGGACAAGGTGACAGCTCACAACTATCTGTGACTCCAGTTCTAGGGACCAGGTGACAGCTCACAACCATCTGTGACTCCAGTTCTAGGGATCCAGCACCCTTCTGTCCTCTGTGGGCCCCAGGCATGCATGCACTACACAGACACATATGCAGATACAACGCCCATACATATGAACAAACCACCCAAGCTTTGGGGAACAAAGAAGGTTTGTTGCAAGTCAGTGTGGTTTCCAGCGCTTACTTAGGGTGCTCCTCTTCTCCTGCAAATAATCTTGGGCAGCCCTGACAATCTGTTGCACAACCCCAGTGACCAGCAGCTGGATGGAGGGTGGGTTCCAGGTCAGTAGCAGGCGGTGCAGGACACTGAGCAACTCAACACCAATCAGCTATTATAAATGAATACAAACGTGTTTAGTTTATTTAGATTTCAAAAGCTAGATATATATTATTAAAATCTGAGAAAATAGACATGTAAAAGTAATTTTATAACTAAAATGTAATATATAGGACTATATAACAAAAGAAAATATAAAAATAAAATTCAGAGGTCACACATTACCCCTTAAGATTTTCAAGCAACAAATGGCTAGTATTTAAATATTTAAAAGTTTGATACCCAGATATTATTGTTCTCCTACTGGAATAAAACACCTGTGCTACTGCTGTTGCTAGAGTTCAGTGTCACAGAAGTTCATAATTGCCCACCTAGGAGGGGTTACTGGTGTGTTCTACTCACCTCAGGAACACTTGGAGCTTAAGCCTCTACAATTTCCCACATCTAGTTGATACAATAAGCTTGCCTCAATTAAAACATAGAGGAGAGAACTTAATTCAGTCAAAACTTTTCTCCCTTATTCTCTCAAGATACAGACTGTCTACAGTTCAGGGTGCTGCTTGGCTGGTAAGTGCTTGCTCAGGATGCAGGAGGCTCTGGATCCAATCCCCAGAGTGCAAAGAAAAAAATGCAAGGCTGTTTCATCTTTCCCCATGTTTCCTTCTCTTATCCTACAAGACTTCCAGGAATTGGTGAGGACCTGTGCCTCTCCAGTCAGGCCACCCTCCCCGGTGTAACTGAACGCTCGAGACTTTACTTAGTGTCCCCAAAGGCCTCCTCTGTCCTCTGATACAGGTCTGTATCTTCCTGTCATACTCTTCCCGTCCACACTGTCCTCCTGAAAGGCCTTTCTTGCCCTCAATAGCTGCTGCCTTCTGCTCTACTCCTATCTTATCAATGGTCCCCACTTCCAATCTAGCTCCCTCTTTTCAAATCGTAAGTGTTCTTATCCTCATGTTCCCAATATGGGCTCTTTGCAGCTTTATTCAGGTTCTCTAGAATACTAGTCTTTGGAAAATTGGGTAGAGAGCCTCATAACTGATCTCCATGCTTCCCTTCTCACATCTCAGAAACTGACCTCCACAAGACTGACTGTGAAATCCTTCTACAGCTATCTGTCTGTCTGTCTGTCTATCTATCTATCTATCTATCTATCTATCTATCTATCTATCTATCTATGCAATTGCTTTTTCATTGAGTTACATTATTTGCCTCTCATGACCCTTTCAAACAAAATTAAACACTCTTCTTTTTAAATATTTAATCATTTACTTTTACTTTCAGAATAGAATTCAAATTCCTTTGCATGTCATAAAGAAGTCTTCATAATTTGGCCTCCCAGATCCATCCGATGCCCTCTGCCTGTTTTATATGAGCCATAGTAAATAACTGCAGTACCATTGAACTTGTCCTGTTTCTCAGAGGCAAACTCATCACTTTGGCAATTCCTTTCTAAGATCTGTTTCAATTACTCTCTCCCTGATAAGTTGTCCTTCACTCTGCATCACACTGTTGGTGTGCCCACCTCCTTCCTCATTATTCCCATTGCTGTGAGGTTAAGAAGGCATTGATAGCATCTAACTATTGCATAGCTCCACGTAGCATCCAACAGACAAAACCCTTTCCTTTTTTTCTTTGGTTTTTCAAGACAGGGTTTCTCTGTAGCTTTGGAGCCTGTCCTGTAACTAGCTCTTGTAGACCAGTCTGGCCTCGAACTCACAGAGATCCGCCTGCCTCTACCTCCCGAGTGCTGGGATTAAAGGCGTGCGCCACCACCGCCTGGCAACAAAACCCTTTACACTGGCATTGGCTACACAATCTTGTTAGTAATATACAATGTTTATTTCCAATGTGAGAAATTTATTCCAAAGTATAAGATTATGACAAAGCACACAATTATCCATTATAGAAACACACTGTACCTGATCCTCTGCAATGTGGATTCGTGCATAAGGAGAACCCAGTAAGGTGTGTAAGGCCTGCAGGCATGCTGTGATGTGTTCAATGGGCTCCTCAGGCCGAGGGGAACAAAGAAACTGTATACTCACACCTGGAATGCACAAAGAAAAAACATGTGGTTTTTTTTTTTAACACAAAACACTTGCGTTACTTTGATACTATATTGTTCTTCATTTTCCCCAGATTACTACATATTTATTAATATCAAAGAATTAAAATGTTTTCTAGGCTAAGCAGACAAAGACAACCAAAGGTTGTAGCCTGTATTTGGTTTAATATTCAAATTAGGTATGCACAGCCTGTTAGTAGCTGATTATAAACAAAATTACATTTCAAATTCTAGAATTAATAAAGTATAATACATTAAGAATAAATAAGTATCCATCCAAAAAGCCAGTACACAGATACCTTGCTTAGCCTAGATATAGTGGGAAGGGCCTTGGATCTTCCCCAAAGCAATGTGTCTGACCCTTTCTGAGGAGTGAATGGGGGATGGAAGGGAGGAAGGTGAAGTGAATAGGAAGAGGGGAGGGAATGGGAACAGGGATTGGTATGTAAAATGGAAAAAAAAGATAGTTTGTTTTCTTTATTAAAAAAATAAAATAAAATATAAAAAAGAATAAGTATTTCACTACTTTTATTAAAGAGTTGCTCAACAATTTTGTACACATGAATTTTTAAAGATTTAATTCTGTATATCTGTGTGTGGGTTTACCCATGTGAGTGCACACACCTGCAGAGTCCACATTTGAGGTCAGATCGAATGAAGCTGGAGTTACAGCATTTGGAGGCCACCTGATGTAGGTGCTGGGGATGAGCTCAGGCCCCGTGAGGGCAGTAAGTACTGTTAACCACTAGGCCATCTCTTCAGGCCATGTATAAGGGTTTTTTTTTAAGTTTTTATTTTTGTTTTTGTTTTGCTTTTTTGTTTTTCGAGACAGGGTTTCTCTGTAGCTTTGGGGCCTGTCCTGGCACTAGCTCTTGTAGACCAGGCTGGCCTCGAACTCACAGAGATCCACCTGTCTCTGCCCCCACCCCCAGCGCTGGGATTAAAGGCATGTGCCACCACCTCCAGGCCTCATACACAAGGTTTTTAAATGTCAGTCTACACACAAGACTAGTCAAAACAAGTGCTCAATGTAAGGCTACAGCTTTGTAAGTTACAACAAATTCCATAATTACACCTTACTACTTGTCTTCCTTTCCTCTTCCAGAAAATATGAGACCACCAAAGTTCCTTCAGAATATATAAATACTTAAATAATAAAAGAATACTTACAAATTAAAAATTGTTTAATCAGTTTTTTCTTCATTAGATAATCTGTTAAATTCCAGTATAAAGAAAGTATGTTGAATAAAAACCCCAGGTTTTTTTTCTTGAAATTCAATATTCTGTGACTGAATACTAAGGCTAAACTTTTAGAGTAGTTTTAAGTTAATTTTCAGATTAAAATTCAGTTAGCTTCTAAGTGGAGCTGAAACGGTCCTTTTATTTTTTTTCTCTGAGTTGTCCTGTGCAAACTCCCACAGTGTGACAGAGAAAGGTACAAATGCTCTTGAGTGGCAGTCCTGCAAGGCATCATGGGACACCCACCTAGGATCAGGTGCATTCTGTCTTGGTTAACTTCTGGCAAGGGTTTAGCAGAAGCCATTGCTCCTGGCACCTGGTTTACACCGAGAGCTGGAGAACGTTTTTGTATACCAGACACTGCTGCCGCTTCTGTGGACTCTGGACACGTAAACCCTGTGCTGTTTAGCCAAAGTGCCACGGCATGGAGAATCGGGGCCCAGGAGTTCCGGTAGTGAAGTCTCGCAGTATCGATGGTCTCGGGAGTGTAAAATGCTCCACCTGTGAGACAATCAAATCAGTAAAAACATTGTTTTCAGAAGTGTGCTCTGGCAACAAGCTCCTCCCCAGCCCAAGGGCTCCTCCACAGCTACGCTGGGGGCCTGTCCCTCCTGATGCCCGCCTTTCAGCCTCTCCTCTCTGCTACCAGGGACACCATGCGTCCTCATACTGTTCTTCCTTGGAGGGACAGGCTGGACTTCCTCTTTGCTGTCTGTCTTCACCATCAGAGGCCCTCTCAATCTGTTCTCCACCCTTCACTTCCTCCCACCTCCCATTTCCGCTGCAACACTGAGCTTCTTCTCCCTCCTGGCTGTCACAGTGGCTGAAGGGAGGAAAACAAAAGGGGCTCAATCATTGTCACCAAAATATCTGGGAGAAAGAATGGGTTATTGATTTAAGATTTACTTATTTATTATGCATACAATGTGCTGCTGGTACGTATGCCTACACGCCAGAAGAGGGCGCCAGATCTCATTCTAGATGGTTGCGAGCCAATATGTGGTTGCTGGGAATGGAACTCAGGACCTCTGGAAGAGGAATTTTTAGGAACACAGCTTATGGCTCAAGTAGGATTGTCATGAAACTAGGGCATCGGGCTGCACAGCAGTGCACTTCATCGTGGTGTGGTCACTGGTGGATTCCTAGCTCTTCAGAGTGCCCTGAACTTCCTGTCTACTGTATTCCTGCAGCTGTCACTAGGATGGCACTGGCATTTTTGCTTCAGCTAACACGCTCCCTGGTTATAGCCTGAATTCACGAAGTCGGTAGGAAGGACATGTTCTTTTTTTTTTAATATTTATTTATTTATTATGTATACAATGTTCTGTCTGTGTGTATGCCTGCAGGCCAGAAGAGGGCACCAGACCCCATTACGGATGGTTGTGAGCCACCATGTGGTTGCTGGGAATTGAACTCAGGACCTTTGGAAGAGCAGGCAATGCTCTTAACCGCTGAGCCATCTCTCTAGCCCGGAAGGACATGTTCTAAATGAAACAATGCCAAGTTCAAGGTTACAGAATCA
Organism: Microtus pennsylvanicus; assembly: GCF_037038515.1. Lineage (NCBI taxonomy): Eukaryota > Metazoa > Chordata > Mammalia > Rodentia > Cricetidae > Microtus > Microtus pennsylvanicus. The sequence continues at coordinate 26,661,481 of NC_134599.1, forward strand.
GATTTGAGGATGTTATGATGTGATTGCTGGTACTAGCCTCTGCCAAGTTCATTTTGTTTAATATTAATTTGAACTCCATAAGAGCAAACTACTGCATCTAATACTTACCATCTGGGGGGAGCTGACTAGAAAATTCAGCTGGTAAAGTCAAAAGTGCATAGTCTTTCAGTGCTGCCAGCCACAGGCGGCTTAGCGTGGGCAGTTCCGGCTGTACCAGGGTTATTAAACTATCTGGCGGAAGTTCATCTATGGTACCATAGTCGTCGTCGTCGTCATCGGGATTTTTAATTGCCTTCTTTGGTTTTGATTCTGCTTCTTTTTTAATATTCATTGCAACCACATATACCTAGGAAGACATTCATGAGTTGAAAATAAGACATCAGATAAAAACTGGGTTTCGTAAATTGTTCTAATTACGCAGTTAAATGATCAAGGGGAATTCGGTGTGGATATTCGAAAGTATATAACTTTATGAATTCTTGATAAGCACTAGCGAGCAACTCTATCTCCTGTTTCAGAAGCATTTTTAATTGATCTGATTTCTGACTATTCCTCTCACACCATATCCCTTAAGTAGGCGTCTCTGAGTAATTCTGGCATGCTTGCTCCATTTTACAAAGCCTCCTTTTTCCCAGCATAGAGCATAACTTCCTGTCTACTGCCTCTTTCCCAGGCTGACTACAGAATAAAACAGCCTTCAAAGAAATGGACTGAGAAGGGAGGTGGCCAGGGAAAGGATATCCATAAATATCCCCCAATCTGCCTCCTACACAGGCCTTAAATGATACTTGGCAATCTTGTAATTACAACAGATAGGCCATCTAGGAATATGATATACTTGTCACATGTATTATCTGTGTCCTTTGTAGTTTGTGGACGTTTTCAAAAGGCATGTAATACCAACTCTCCTAGAGCATGTTCAGGGTACTTCCTTGTTGAGTTTATTTTTGTCCTCATGTTCAGGCTCTGGGGAACTGATAATACATAGCTGGGAAACGGGGGGAAGGAATAAAACAACTACACTACACAAACGCCTTGAAAACTCTTCATTCTACAGCACTGTTCCTGTGTCTGCTGTGGAAGCTCCTGGCCTGTGCACGCCAAGCTCCTGGTGGGCAAGGCTTCCCTTACACTCATTCACACAGTGAGAAGACAGAGCACACACAGAGCAACTAACAACATTCTAGAGTAGACACTGCTGCCTGGGTTATAAACACCACATTCATGTTTCCCGGAGGTGGGTTTTTTGGGCTTTTTTTTTCTGGCTTTGTTTTATTCTAGATGGCCTGTAACTTGCTGTGTAGACCAGGCTGGCCTCAAACTCATAGATATCAACCTGCTCCTGTCTCTTATGCATTGGGGTGTACCACACACACACATTTCCCAATCATTTTAAGATTGCCCTCTACCTCAACTTTGATATTATACTGACATTTTAAGAAAGTGTCCAGCCGGGCGGTGGTGGCGCACGCCTTTAATCCCAGCACTCGGGAGGCAGAGGCAGGTGGATCTCTGTGAGTTCGAGACCAGCCTGGTCTACAAGAGCTAGTGCCAGGACAGGCTCCAAAAGCTACAGAGAAACCCTGTCTCGAAAAAGACTAAAAAAAAAAAAAGTGTCCAATAAACACTGTAAATATAATCAAAATTTCATTTGAATCCTTAGTTGGTACCTTGCTTTGTTATTGTGCTAGGAACTAAAGTAACAAAGACAAAAATATCTACTTTTTCTATGATAAGGGAATGATAAAATGCTGAGAAAGATTTTTTTAAAAGAATTTTTAAAGTTTACTTCTAGGCTGGGTGTATGCCTGTAATCTTGGGAAGCTGAGGGGAAAATGGATCTGAGGTCAGTTGGGTAACATAACAAGACACTGTCTTAAACAGCAAACAACAATAAAACGTAAAAAAAGAATGAAAAAGGTAAACGTAGAAGTCCCAAACTTTGTACACGTGGCACCTTCCCTGCCATAGCGCACCCGGTGTCTGGCACCAACCGAGCACATGTGGCTTCGGAAGTGAATGCCCAGACCTGTGAGGGAGCACCGTTAGGGCAGAGCACAGCCACAGAGACCTGTGAGGGAGCACCGTGAGGGCAGAGCACAGCCACAGAGACCTGTGAGGGAGCACCGTGAGGGCAGAGCACAGCCACAGAGACCTGTGAGGGAGCACCGTGAGGGCAGAGCACAGCCACAGAGACCTGTGAGGGAGCACCGTTAGGGCAGAGCACAGCCACAGAGACCTGTGAGGGAGCACCGTGAGGGCAGAGCACAGCCACAGAGACCTGTGAGGGAGCACCGTGAGGACAGAGCACAGCCACAGAGACCTGTGAGGGAGCACCGTTAGGGCAGAGCACAGCCACAGAGACCTGTGAGGGAGCACCGTGAGGGCAGAGCACAGCCACAGAGACCTGTGAGGGAGCACCGTGAGGACAGAGCACAGCCACAGAGACCTGTGAGGGAGCACCGTGAGGGCAGAGCACAGCCACACAGACCTGTGAGGGAGCACCGTGAGGACAGAGCACAGCCACAGAGACCTGTGAGGGAGCACCGTGAGGACAGAGCACAGCCACAGAGACCTGTGAGGGAGCACCGTGAGGACAGAGCACAGCCACAGAGACCTGTGAGGGAGCACCGTGAGGACAGAGCATAGCCACAGAGACCTGTGAGGGAGCACCGTTAGGGCAGAGCACAGCCACAGAGACCTGTGAGGGAGCACCGTGAGGACAGAGCACAGCCACAGAGACCTGTGAGGGAGCACCATGAGGACAGAGCACAGCCAGAGACCTGTGAGGGAGCACCGTGAGGGCAGAGCACAGCCACAGAGACCTGTGAGGGAGCACCATGAGAGCAGAGCACAGCCACAGAGACCTGTGAGGGAGCACCGTGAGGGCAGAGCACCGTGAGGACAGAGCATAGCCACAGAGACCTGTGAGGGAGCAACGTGAGGGCAGAGCACAGCCACAGAGTAAAGGCAGGCAGAGTATTCAAGGACAAACGTTCACTCTCACAGGTCTGCAGGAGGAGCAGGGAGAACAAGAGCAGGGAAGCAGGAAAATGTGGCTTTTGCCTGAGCGCATGAGGCAAGGCAGAAATACCCAGAGTTTTATTTGGTAAAGACATAAAGGCACAAGAAAGGAGAGTCGCTGCAGGGTTTTTATGTCAGATATACAGCCTGGTCTATATAAGGACTGAGCTCCAGGCTAGCCAGGGATACACAGTGAGATACTACTGCAAAACAAACAAACAATTAGAACATACAAGCCTGAGATGCCTCATAATTCCAATTCTCATCTTCATGCTCTGTCTTTGTAAGCCATAATTTTGCTGTACAGAGACCTTTCTATTCAATTTTATCAGTTAATATGCAATTTTCTCAGTCTTCATATTCATACCCTAATGACTGCACTGCATAGACCATAACAAGTCCACGAATTTCCCTACAGTTGAACTAATTTCATGTTTTCTTCTGATTGTTTAGCCCAGGCAATCACAGACCATAAAGACATTCAGCAAAGGATCTTTACCTCTTGGTGTTACAAATAACGTGGTAAGCAAACGTATCTGTGAACTTATTTCTTGTCTTCTCAGAGAAAAGGAATATAAAAGGAACTCCAGGGTCAGTGATAACAAATGTTCTCCTGGCTCTCAAGAGAAGTGTGGAGAGCTTTGTGGTGGTGGTTGTACACTGGTAGAAGCACGGGCTATGGGGTCAAGTAAGACAGGTTCTGAAGGTGATGGTGATTGGAATAATTGCTACTCTCAGCATTAGTGGAAGAATTCTCAATGGAGGGATAACTAAGCAGGCGAAGATACTGGAATTCTTTCAAAAGACTTCAAGGGATGAGGAATGGGGGGCAGTGCAGAAAGAAAGAAGAATACAGGCAAGGACAGCACGGAGAGGTGAGGGTCCAGCAGGGGATCACTGATGCATGGACTTCTGAGGTCTCTTCACACAGATGCTGACTGCGAATACTCTTGTCCTCTGAGTTTCCGGCTCTGAGCCTACCGTCGAGCTCCACTTGCCCTGCACTGCTTCAGAATTCTGCATTTCTATGGAAGCGCTCCTCACGCTCTGCTTCACCTCCTTGTTTTGAGTTTAGCTTGCTAAGTAAATACAGTACATCTCTCTTGTTCTTTACTATCCTGCTCCAGAGCTGGTATTACATAATATGTTATTGGATAAATCAGAGTGGAGAAAGGGAAATAACAGTCCCAGATTAAAACAAAATTTTAATAATTTTAAAACTAGTTGTAGCACATATGTTCATTATGGATAAAATAGCAAGTACTGCACATAGTCCTTTACACTGATATCTAATCTAATTTACACTACATTTCCTAATGTTAATGTTAAAAGACAAATGGATCTGGGGAGATGGCTCTAAAATTAAGAGCACTTGCTACTTGTGCAGAGCAACAGGCATGCACATGGCATACATACATATATGCATGCAAAAACCATTTATATGCATAAAAAATTAAAAATAAAATATTAATGTGAAGAAATCAGTTTTTTAAAGATTTATATTCATGTATCTCATGTATATGAGTGTTCTATCTTCATGCACATCAGAAGAAGGAATCTTATCCTATTACAGATGGTTGTGAGCCACCATAAGGTTGCTGGGAATTGAACTCAGAACCCCTAAAAGAGCAGTCAATGCTTTTAACCTCTGAGACATTTCGCCAGCCCCTCCCCAAACAAGTTTTGAATAGGCAGGTATCACTCAGTGTCACACAGTTTACATAAAGCTAAAGACTTGGAGGAGTTGGAAAACAAATTCTCTGAATGAAATACACAAGTAAAAGCAGGTCTTGAGTAGAGAGACCTAGAATAGCGTGCTGTTTGAGAAAGTGGAGAGGGGAAATGAGTGGTAAAAGAATTCCCAGACGCCAGGGAACACAAAGCTCGAGGTACAAATTGTGAAAGCAATACAAATTACCCCCAAATAAGAAAGAATTCCAAATACATGCGTATTATTAATTTTGTTATGTGATATTCTGATTCAGTGCCAGGCGCAATGCTTTGAACTGTTATACAGAATGGCTTATAAAAGGTTTATTCCCACGTTTTAATGGAAAAACTGAGGCTGGGAGCCAACTGTCACTTGAGGAAGTCACACAAGATGGCAAACCTTGAGATAGGACGTGTTCCAGGTCCGCTGACTCAGTAGCTAATGTTCTTCACACTGCACACTGGCAGCTGTCCCAGCAGGTCCACCAAGCACAGCATGCAAATGCCATAAAAGGCCCTTAGTGATTATCGCAGCGTACAACGGCATGCACTTGAGATTGAAGGACTCATTTTGTGGGGTTTATTTATTTATTTATTTATTTTTTGGTTTTTCGAGACAGGATTTCTCTGTGGTTTTGGAGCCTGTCCTGGAACTAGCTCTGTAGACCAGGCTGGTCTCGAACTCACAGAGATCCGCCTGCCTCTGCCTCCCAAGTGCTGGGTTTAAAGGCGTGCACCACCACCGCCCGGCAGTGGGGTTTATTTTTAAAAAATAAAGTCCACCAACTATTATCTTTTCTTACTTTATTTTCAATATAAATTTTTAACAGAAAATAAAGTCAGATTTGCATTAATTTCAAAAAGACTAAAACTTTATAAATAAAAGTAATCATCTTACTAAAATAAGCAAAAACAGCCGGGCGATGGTGGCGCATGCCTTTAATCCCAGCACTCGGGAGGCAGAGGCAGGCGGATCTCTGGGAGTTCGAGACCAGCCTGGTCTACAGAGCTAGTTCCAGGACAGGCTCCAAAGCCACAGAGAAACCCTGTCTCGAAAAACCAATAAATAAATAAATAAATAAATAAATAAATAAAAAAATAAAATAAGCAAAAACCATTATTTTACTAAAATACTATCAGAGTAAGAAGTACAGGATCCCAAGATAACTTGATTTATAGCCTAAAAATTGGAAAAACATAATTTTTATGATATCTCATTGAACGCTACATTTTCTTTCTATGAAGGAATAAATCCATGCCTGTCCGTCTCCAATCCCGGCATCCTTTATCTACACTGACTACAGAGGTCACCCCCTCCAAAGCCCAGCATCCTTTATCTACTGAGTACCACACACGACACAGGGAGCACAGGCTGAGGGGCAGGAGAGATGCTCACAAGTTAAAACCACCTGCTGCTCTTGCAGAGGACTTGAGCTTGGTTCTCAGCACCACCTGGTGCTTCACAACCACCCATAACTTCAGTTTGAGAGGATCCCCTTTTTGGCCTCTATCATGTAGTCGCACACACGTGGTACATATACATACATGTAGGCAAAACACACATATACATAAAGTAAAAAAAATCTTTAAAATGGACTGAGTCGGAAGAGAAAGAAATCAGTTAATACAAATACTGGAGGGCAGGTAGTGATAATTCAAAAGCAACTGGAAAATTTAGAAAAGAGAATTTAAAATAATGCAATTTTATAAAGAAGTGCCCACATACACATGTGTGTACCTCTCTCTCTCTCTCTCTCTCTCTCTCTCTCTCTCTCTCTCTCTCTCTCTCATACACACACACACACACACACACACACACACACACACACACACACAGAGTAGCTGTGGAAATGAAACAGGTTTAAAAACAACTACTTAAAAAAAAAACTAAGCTGGGCGGTAGTGGTGCACACCTTTAATCCCAGCACTCGGGAGGCAGAGACAGACAGATGGATCTCTGTGAGTTGGCCAGCCTGGTCTACAGAGTGAGTTCCAGGATTCAAAACTACACAGAGAAACCCTGTCTCAAAACACCAAAAACCAAAAACAAACAACCCCCCCCCCCAAGTTTCTTAAAATTAATTAAATAAAAGAATCTTAGCATCAAATATTTTTTATTATTTATATTTTTGTGCTTTCCCCTATAATAAATGAACCTTTCATTTTTTGTTTTTTTGAGACAGGGTTTCTCTGTAGCTTTGGAGCCTGTCCTGGAACTAGCTTTTGTAGACCAGGCTGGCCTTGAACTCACAGAGATCTGCCTGCCCCTGCCTCCCAACTGCTGGGATTAAAGGCGTGCGCCACCACCACCCGGCTAAAGACAAAGGATTTTGCTTTGTATATTTCAGACAGGGTTTCATTTTGTGCCTTTGATTGTCTTAGAACTTGCTAAGAAGCCCAAGAATGGCCCTGGCATGGTAATCTCCTGCCTCAGCCTCACCTGCCAGAATTACAGGTGTGTGCCGCCACACGTAGTAAGACAGAGCTTCACAAAAGACTCATCCACAGACTTGAAGAAAGCATTCCATGTCAAGGGCCAGTTTTAATGCCCAGAAGATTGTCCAGTGAGCATCAGGGATAGAGGATGGTGAGGTATAAGAGGCCATGTTTACCTCTGCCCATGCCTTGAGGACAGCCAGCTTCTCCATGGTGGTGGCACTCTCTCGGTACAGTTGGCTAGAAGATCCCTTTCCCGCCTGAACTTTGTCCAGAGACGAAACGAGCAGGTTATGGACCCGACGGAGATCATTGAGATCGCTGACAACGCCACTTCCGATCCACGTGCTGCACACCTGGCCAAGGGACGTTTACAGTTATTGTGTATGGGGCGTACTCTGCAGGAGGAGAGGGAAGTGGGTTCCATCGTACCCATGCACAGGGGTCTGTCCCTCTATGGACAGGAAAGTAGCATTGAGTCTGTCTGTCTGAGACAGGGTTTTGCCATACACTACAGGCTGGTCCTGAACTCATCTCCCAAATGAATTAAAAGTTTGTACCACCATGCTCAGATTCTATGTTTTCACTATTTAACAAAAATTTTTAAAATAAGTGGTTTTCTACCCAAAGTAGTTCAGTCTTGAAAACTTCTTCAATAAAATATTTATCATTAGCAAATTATCAAGCTAGCTATTGTGAAAGACTTTTTAAAAAGGGAAAAAGAAAACCACAGAGTTTATGACTGCAATTTACACGTGACGATCTTAGAAGTCAGGACAGTTTGTGTGTAAAGACACAGGAATGCTAAATGGGGGAGAAATGAAGATCAGGAAAGCTGAGGTCAGAAAGAACAAAGTCTAAATATCCTATGTGCTAAGATCAGGTGATGGCCACGAATTTCCAAGAGTCATGAGTTGACAAGCATCTTTGGCTTTCGGTTTATGCCTTAGGAGAACCATATACGGGACAATCAACAGCACGCACGTTCAGTTACCTGTCTAAAGCAACACTGCATGAGACAGAAATTACATGGATGGAACTGGGAATAAAATGAGGTACTCAAGAGGAATGTGGAAACAAAAATTACCGGGTATGCACATGATTTATTTAGGGTCTAAGACAGTGAGGTGCAAAAAAGAGTGAAGAAGCAAACTGTTGGGTTTTGTCAAAGCTCCTAGCTTGGAAGAACCGTTGGAAAGTGACACCATTGTTGGAAGCACTAACAATGCCAGAAGCAGGAATAAAGAATTAGAAAAGTTCAGTGGAGAGTCAGTATGATCGGGATTCCAGACATTTTCACTAAGAGACTTGTGGACAGACATTCAGCAGAGAGTGGGAAACTCTACTCTAGATTCCAGGAGCAAGCAGAGGGTAACTATGCAAGATTAGAAACTTCTCCACAAAGGCCATAACTAAAGTAAGATTATGAGGCAGATCTGTTTAGGGAGAGAATATCTTTTCATTTGTTTCTTTTTCTTTTTCCTGAGACAGTTTCTCTGTGTAGCCCTGGCTGTCCTTGAACTCACAGATATCCACTTGCCTCTGCCTCCCCAAGTGCTGGGATTAAAGATATGTACCACCACCACCTGGCTTGGGAGAGAATATCTTAAAAGCCTTACATCCAAACAACAGGGAAAGTTGGTATACTTAAAAAGCAAGTGGGAACAACAAAAATAAATTGAAACCCAGGAAAATAAAGAAAACGACCACATGAGGACAGACGCTGAAGTCAAGACAAGGATGTCATCCGGGAAGAGGTCTAGACAGGGCCACCTTTGACAACTATGATTACAACCCACGACTTCTGGGTGAAAGGGACAAAGGCACAGGACCCTCATTAGGGAGCACGTGTGGGAAGGATTGGGCCTGCACCACACCGTGGACATTTCTAATAGGGGTTCATTAGGTACCGCTTTCAGAGACGAATCAATACTAAAACCGCAGCTGGCTTCAGGTGCAGCTAAGGACTCGCATTTTGCTGTCAAGTAGATCACAAAAACAAGACCAAACTATTCTGGCATTCTGGAGTATTCAGGATTCAACATGGCTAATGGACTTGTGTTCCTTTAAAATCCTTAAAAACTGTGACTAAATACTCGCATTGTTAAGTTTATTCACTTAAAAATCTTATTTTCAGTGGTGGCACTTTAGTCCCGGAACTTGGGAGGCAGAGGTGGGCGGATCTGTTAGTTTGAAAAACAAAAAAAGCAACAACAACAACAAAAAATGTATTTTCAAAAACTGAAAACTAAGTTTAATAAAATTTAGAACACTTAAAAACAGATCTTTATTAAGGGCATGCTTCTGACAAAATAAGTTGTCAACCAAAATAATTCTGCAAATAGGAAGTTCAAAGTTATATGTAATATAATACAAGTGTCAAAAGGAAGAAAGAAGTTGATTTATAAAGAAACAAAACATACTGGAGAGATACAATGTTTTTCTGAAATTTTGTTGAAATATAACTAAAAGTCAGGCAAATCTGTGAAAATCGGAAATTTGGTGCTAAGCTTTCCTTGCAAAAACCCTAAGTACCTTCTACTCTAAAGGGTGTAGGGTAGCTGTTCTCAACCCGTGAGTCACAACCCCTTTGCCAAACCTCTAGCTCCAAAAATATTTACATTACAATTCACAACAACAGCAAAGTTACAGTTATGAAGTAGCAATGAAAATACTTTTATGTTGGGGTCAGCACAACAAGAGGAGCTGTACTAGAGGACCACAGCATCAGGAAGGTTGAGAAGCACTGCTGTGGAGGCGGGAGAGATGGCTCAGGGGTTAAGAGAGTTCTTGCTGCTCTTATGGAGGACTAGAGTGTGGTTCCCAGCACCCACGGCAGGAAGTTCACGACTGTCCTTAACTACATGTCCACGTGATCTGATACTCTCTTTTAGCAACTGTGGGCACCCATGCATGTACGAGCATACACACACAAAAATAAAAAATATAGCGAGTTTTTGAAAACAGTTTATACCTAGAAATTGTAAGTAATGTTTTATGGATTTGTTTAGAAAGAAAGATAATGTAGTGATGATTCAACAAAACCATAATCAGAGAAAAGACTTTGGCTTCACACCAAGCAAGTGAACATCCATTTATACATTTTAGGCTCAAGTGAAATATTTAAGGGTGTACTGCTCATGCCTCTGCTCCTGTTTAAAAGAATACAGTTTGTGTGTTGTTATTTCGGAGCATAAGCTAGCTAGGCGGCCAGGGTGCTGGGGACGCAGCCCCGCCGCTCCTATTACAACAAAGGGATGAGATTAACACCAATTACCTTACATTTCCTATAGAACACAAAAGCAAAGCAGATGTGGGGGGAAGATGGCTCATCTGGTAAAGGTGCCCACTGTCAAGACAATGATCTGAGTGGGAATCCACACAGTGGAGGAGACAGCCATGCTACAAGCTGTCCTGACCGCCACATGAGCGCCGCACGGCCAACACATCAAGTAAGTAAATGAGTGAATGAATATTTTATTTGAAATTTTAATAAAAAGGAATGAACATTATTGTATTTCCAAGACTCTTTAAGTGAAATCTAAAACCTTTAGAAACGTATAGAAGGCAGCCATAGAAAGCCTGCTTTCTTCTTACCTGGCAAGCTTTTGCTATTATATCTGACGGTGTATCTTGTGAAAAGGCTGGTCTTAGGGCAGCTCCCACCTAGAAAAATGAGCAAAGTCATAAACTTTGTGTCACTAGAGATTAAAGCACCAAATACACATCTTTGTTTCTTTCTTCTTTATCACTCCCTCCTTAATACTTTCCAATACAGTAAGATTAACTATGGTTACATTTTTCTTTGCTTCTCAAGAAGTTATCAATATCAAATCTAAATGGAAACTATGCCCAAAGGGCAATCTTGTTTCTTTGCTTTTGTTTCATAGTAAATGGGACTTTCTGACAGAGTCACATGATATCAAAGATAACCAAAGACTGTGACATTTTTTGTGTTTCCTCCTTGGCGCCATATATATTTTGTAAACATATTTCTAACAACCTTTATGTATCTCTTGAGTAAATATCAAGAAATTGGGTTAATTTCTTTAAATAACTGAGGAATTATAAATTCATAGGCACTAAAGTACCTCAAAGACCATTTCACCCCACAAAAAAATGCTTTAAAAGGCTGCTTAAGGCCGGGCAGTGGTGGTACACGTCGTAAATCCCATCACGTAGGAGGTAGAGACATGAGGATCTTTGTGAGTCTGAAGCCAGCCTGGTCTATAGAGTGACTTCCAGAACAGCCAGGACTGTTGCACAGAGAAACTCCTGTCTCAAATTAAACCAACCCCGCCCCCCCAAGAAAGGCTACTCGAATTTATTAGCTTTTAGGAGATCAGCTCAGTAGGTAAAAGCAAGCTAGACAATCTTGAGTTTGATCCTGGGAACTATGGTAAAAGGAGACCCCATTCATGCATTTGTGTATGCACACACACACAGAGCCATGGATTCTCAGGTAGATAATGAGATGTAAGGTGTATGAGCTGAATGGAGACATTACATGTAATCTGTTCTTAAACTGAGGTTTCTACCAACAGTCACTAAGCCGATTACATGGATGTCTGGAGACACTCAAAAGTTCCTTTCTATGACTACAGACATGTGGCAGCTGACCATGGCATGTGAACTGGCACTGAAGGAAAACAAAAACTATAAATGAGTTAACTGGGTCTACTGACAAAATGATTATGACAGACAGTAAAAGCAGAGAGTCAATATTGAATTTCCAGTGATTAATAACTGTTCTGTGATTACATAAGACAATGTTCTCATCCTTTAGAAATAAAGTCCAAATGGCTCAAGGGTAACAATGACTAAAATAATTTACTTTGAAACGATTTAGAAAAAAACTGTATTACATACGGATGTCTGTGGAAAGAGGAGGACACAGGAGGGAGAAGGGAGGAAAAGAAAGTCAGCTATCAAACATGCAGACCACATTTAGCAATAGACAGGTATGGGGGAAGGATATAAAATGGTTTGGGAATATTTTCCTGAACATTTGAAATGATTTCTAAATAAAAAGACTGTAGAGGGCAGAGAGATGGATGTCCTGCACACATCTTCCCTCTAGTGAGAACTGCACACAGCCACCTGCAGCACAGCTGCACCTCCCTTACCCTAGTTAAGTAGTTTAGAGATTACTCTATTACATTTGAACACAGCTTTATTTATCTGTTTACTTAGGTCTGTTTTGAGACAAGGTATCTATGTGTAGTCCTGGTTGTCCTGGAACTTGCTCTGTAGACCAGGCTGGCCTCAAACTCACAGAGATCCTCCTGCCTCAGCCCCTGGAGTGTTGGGATTAAAGGTGTGTGCTACCACCAGGCTTGAACAAAGCTTTTAGACAAGATATTGTGTGTCTGGAACCAAGTTTGGGAATAATTTCAGTTAAAAAAAAAAGACTCGGTTTTGCTTGCTAGGATAACTTTTCCCCAACTTTCACACCGCCTCTCCCCCATAACGCGGGATTAGTTAATGATGTGTCTGAAATCAGGAAAAACAAGTTCATCTGTTTAGGGTGTAGCAAAAACAATCTCTTAAAACTCTGCCTCTTCACTAGTCCCTTTGGCGGCTACTGTCAGGGGTCAGCTCCTCACTCGCTCACAAGAGGAAGTGCTTTACTTCTAAGGCTGCTTGTCAAGACTCACACATACACACTTGCACACAAGGGCAGCAAACCCGTACCACGGCTATGGATGCTCCCTTTATCTTTTACACGGCAGGGAAGCATAAGACTGGAAAGCAAGGCTGGAATTTCTATTCTAGTTTTATCATAGCTCTGCTATCACAACTTAAAAATAGTTACAGCAGTTTGACCCTTCTCCAGTTGTAGGTTGACTGAAACAATGGAACAGATCCTACAGGTTTGAGCTCCATATGAGGAGACTACAATCCCTCCTTTAGTGACCCTCGCAAACTCCATTCAGTCTGTAAATAAGCACCAAAACTCACATTAGCTTGATACTGCTCCAGGATCACGTGACCTGGAAATTCTGGCTCAGGCACAGATGCAAATTTCTTGATAATGTCTTCAAGTGCCTGGAGCCCAGCCATGCGCAGTTGGTTGCTATGATCAGTGGCAGCCATGAAGGCCATGCGAATCAGGTCAGAGAGATGCAGTACTAAGAGGTCATCTGCAAAGGAAAACAGAACGCAGACAGAAAAGTTTACCCAAACTTATGCAATAACATAAAATATGAAACAAATCAACTTGATAAAGCATTTATGATCTACTTAATTCACAATGTCTAAAAAATAAAACTCCCATCAAGTGTCCTGGAGCAGCGGTAGACATTTAATAACATTGCTAAGACAGACAAACACAGGGAACACTTGACAGTTGAAGCAAAATACATGAGTAACATTCCCCAATGGGCTAGTAACTCCTCTCAGCAGACGCTGGCAGGGCTTTTCTGTAAGGGCCGGATGCTGAGGATTTTTGGCTTTGCGGGCCATAGTATCTCTAAGGCAGTTACTCAGCTCTGCTGCCACACCATGAAGACAGCAGAGAGTGCTTCCAGAATCCAATAGACAGTGCTACAGAAACGAGCGCTGAACTCCAGTAAACTGTGAAAAGCGGCTGTGGGTTGTATTTTGATCACAGGCCATAGCCTACTAATTCCTATTGTAGAAAAACACAGTGTGTAGTCAGGGAATTTGGTCAACAAAATTATTCTCTAAAAGATTTTTTTATGAGAACGGAGTGGGAAGGGAGTCTTGATCTTTTAGCACTAGGGCAAAGGTAACCCTAGATCTTGCTTAAAAGCAAGTCTCAGAGGAATTCAAATAACACAAAGCACAATAATTTTCCTCCATCCCAGGACAAAGTTCAGCACAATTTAAAGGAACAGCAGACTCCAGCACTAACTGCACAGCATGCACGTCTGTCCAGCATCTGATGACAAGTCTCAAGAATGTGAGGGGGAGAGAAACACAACTCCTAAGGGAAAGGAAGAATCAACAACCAGAAACTGGTTCCGATAAGAAAGGCACAGCAGAACCAGCGGCAAAGATTTACAGCAGCTGGTGTCCACTGTGTCTGCCACACAGGAAAAGGGGAACATGAACACGTGAACCGGCAGGAATATGGGCCTGTAAGGCATAAAACAGAACAAAAAAGATGCAGGGTGAGAAAAGGACAGGACAGGCACTAAAGGTCAGAACTTAAAATGCAGCAACAGACACTTGATCATAATTTTCTTTAGGTCCCCATAAGATTATCAGCACCCTCAATCAGTAGGAAGTAGCCTGGAAAACTACACCCACATTCCCAAAAAATGGACTATGGATGTTTTTCTTTGTTTAGAGTGTTGGTTACAAGTTGTTATGGATAATGGTCAGGAAGAAAGCTAAACAAGGGAGATTCGATTCAGAATTCTTGTTTTGAAAAAGGGGGGGAGTGCTGTGGGACAATGGTCTTTTATCTTGTCACTTACATTATTTTTAATAAAATGCTGATTGGCCAGTAGCCAGACAGGGAGTATAGGTGGGGCAACCAGGCAGAAAGTGAAGGGAGGGCAATGAGAATTCTGGAGAGAGGGAAGTTTCAGTCCACAGCTGTGACCTAGCCTCAGAGGTAGCAAAATGTGACTGCCTTGCTGAAAAAGCCACGTGGCTAACTCAGACAAGAATTATGGGTTAATGTAAGTTATAAGAATTAGTTAATAAGAAGCCTGAGCTAATGGGCCAATCAGTTTATAACTAATGTAGACCTCTGTGTGATTTTTTTGGGACTTAATGGCTGCAGGACTGGGTGGAACAGAAAACCTCGGTCATCGCATCACAGTACCATACCATGAGCAGATTGCAAACATAAAGAGCATTCTCCTCTTAGATTAAATAAGTAATGTGTACAATACCCATGGAGAGCCACAGAGGTCAGAAAAGGGCATCAGATTCCCTAGCACTATAGTTCAAAGAGTCACCTGATGATGCTGAGAACTGAACCTCGGTCTTCTGCAAGAGAAGCACGTGCTCTTAACCACGGGGCCATGGCTCTAGGCCATGAATGACACTTAAAAATGTTCCCAAATCCTGAATTACACTTCTACCAGGACATACCCTACTTACCCATCTATCATCTGGACTATTGCTTCTTTTCAAGGTGTGGCAATGGTTTTGATTCTTTATATTCCCAATGTATAATAAATAGGACTCAGTTAATATGTGCTAAATAATGACATGCTCCCTCTGTACCGGACATTCTGACTCACGTCTCACATACTGTGCGCTGCTACCATCTTTCTGTGTCTTAAATCTACCTGTGAACTCTGCAGCTCATTATATACAGTAACATGAACGGCATTTTAACATATATACTTCTGTGCTGTCAACTCACACAAATTAAGAAACCAACAGAGTAACAGAGAGACAAGCAAACACAGGTTAGGGAACCTCTAACAAGATAATTCTTTCTGCTTCTCTGCATCTCATCAACTGTAAAATGAAGATATTTATTGCTTGGGCTAATGCTCAATTTGAAAATTCTCTATATTGACCCAAAGGAGATAAGGTAAAAAACACTTATAAAAGGTTTTTTTTTTTTTAAAAAAAAGTGATATTTTCAGTAATAATGTCATTTTTCCTTTTTGAAGACGCCCAATAGTAATTTCCATATGTGAAATATGAGGGTTTGAATGTACCATGGATTCATGAATTCTGACTGTTTCTTTGGCTGGGAACAAAGTTCATTTGATTTTGGACCCAAAAGTGCTATCTTCTCTTTTACAACAAAGTGTTAAACCTAGAACTGTTCCTGAGGAAACCTAAGTGGCGAGTGTTGTTATTCTAATCTGGGTGAATGATTAAAATTCATACACACAGATATTTAGAGCCACATGCATTAACCTTTCTACACCCATCTTCAGATAAATACAAACAAGCAGTCCACAGACGGACACTGAGGTCAACGTGAGAAGACTTGCAGTAAACAAAAGACACAGCCTACAGTATGCCACACAGGGGAAACCTCAAACAGACCAGAATACTTGTGGGAAAAGAAGAAGTGATTTTGCGCTTACTTTTAGGGTTCCGCAGTTTAGCAGAACGCGCCAAGGCCAGGTCGAAGTGAGCCTGGTCCGCATTCTCACACAGGTTGATGATGCGGCACAAGCAATCGGCAGCAAATACCCGCGTGGCCCAGCGAGGAGCCACGAAAGGCTTTGATTTGTCTTCCTCACCCAATGTGGTAAACATGGTGTCGTCGTCCATCTCATCTTTCTTTTCAGATTCTTCATCTTTGCCACTGCTCAGGAGGGCTGCCGCACTCATGTCTACAACAACAACAGTGACACCGTGACTTTCCCATCGTGAAGGTTCACAAAGACCGCTAATTCTCAACTCTGAAAAAGGGAACTGACAAGTTCTTAAACAAAAACCAAGGAAGACGTAACATCAATTAACTTTACGCACATCTCATTTGCAAATTTAGATAGAATTACATGCTATGCTGCACCACAGGGTAACCTGGGATTTTTAAGATGTAAAATTTAAGTTGAACTTTCAAAAAGCTTAAAATATATTTCAAAGCATATTCATTTATACTATGATTTAACCTTCAACATTTTACAGGGACTTGTGAATAAAAGTTATCAATATTTTTAAAAGTAGGCTCAAATTAATATAGATGCATATCTATGTTTATATATCAGAAGACAATTTTCTCATCGCTTTAAGAACATCATTTAAATACATACCACTAGAAGCTGCCAGGACATCTTTACAAAGCATCAGCCAGCGGGAGAGCTTTTCCACTGCTAGTGAAGAAAGCATGTGTCCCAGCGTGTCATGAATGTCTGAACACAGTTTTCGGTCTGTCTCTCGGTCTAGCATTCCAAACAGAAGGCCCTCAAGCCCCGTGTCTGTTATATTAACGCCCTGGTGCCGGCAATGGATATCACCTCGATGACCAACTCCAGGTACGAAAGGACTGACATCTGAAAAGGGATTTCACAAGCGAGTTTGTATGAGACGCCGTACGGTATAGGCAGCTCTGACACTAAAGACCAAGCCTACCACGTGACTCACAATGACAATAAAATCTTCTGTAAATGCCTTTTAACTGTCATCTCCACTCACATACTGTACAACAAAATTTAATCTGACAATAAGGGTAAATCCCTGCTTTCTAAAACTGATTTTCTGTACTCTTAGAAATATGAAAAATTTCAGCTGGTTTTAGTGGCACGCACCCTTAATCCCAGCACTTGGGAGAGAGAGGCAGGTGGATCTCTGTGAGTTCGAGGCCAGTCTAGTCTACAGAGTGAGTTCTCGGACAGCCAAGGCTGTTACAGAGAAATCCTGTCTCAGACAAAAAAAGGAAAGAAAGAGAGAAAGAGAGGAAGAGAGGAAGAGAGGAAGAAAGGAAGAAAGGAAGAAAGGAAGAAAGAAAGAAAGAAAGAAAGAAAGAAAGAAAGAAAGAAAGAAAGAAAGAAAGAAAGAAAGAAAGAAGTTTTAAAAAAAGACTGTTGGCCAATCAGAGAACTCACTGGCACCGGCGCTCTCCTTGTCCCCTGCATTCTTCGCCAGGCTCATGGCATATTCACACACTTCTGCTGCTTCTCTCTGCGCAAGCTGCCGGAGACAGGCCACAGCTGCTCGTCGAAGTAAGAGGTGGGAGCTGCACAGGTGAACCTGTCAGCATAACAAGTGCAGGACAGTATTTATGGCTGTCATTCTTTAACTTCATTTACCCGGTGAACTCATCCTTGGGAAGCAAGCCTTACTTCTGCAGAGGTTCCTTCTTGAAAGACCTTGGTTATTTAAAATACCATCAGGGGCTGGGGAGATGATTTAGCAGTTAAGAGCACTGGTTGCTCTTCCAGAGGACCTGGGTTCAATTCCCAGCACCCATGTCAGGCAGCTCATGAACACCTGTAACTTCAGCCCCGGAGGGAGCTGACACCTCTGGCCGCCTTGGGCCCCTGTACTCACCATGTGCTCATACCCATACCCAGACATACAAACCATATAATTAAAACTGATAAATTTTAATTTCTAAGTAAGTATAACACAATCATATAATAGCATTTTGACAAGATACTCAGATCAATAAGACATATAGGAAAGACATCAGTATCAAAATACCTATGTTGCGATCTGTTCTCTAAAACTTGTACGGAAATTCAGGACTGTCTGCTCATCTTAAGTATATAAATGGGGCTGGAGAGATGGCTCAGAATTTAAGAGCAGCACTGACTGTTCTTCCAGAGGTCCTGAGTTCAATTCCCAGCAACCACATGGTGGCTTTTCAGCCATCTATAATGAGATCTGGTGCCCTCTTCTGGCATACATGGAGGCAGAATGTTGTATAAATAATAAATAAATAAATCTTTTTTAAAATCTATGAATGGTTTCACTGGAATACTGTCATCTGCAAGTACACAGAAAGTCAATGCAGTGAACAGAAAGTAAGCGAACAGAACATACAGTAAGAAATAAGAGTGAAGGAGAGGGGCTGGAGAGATGGCTCAGAGGTTAAGAGCACCGACTGCTCTTCCGGAGGTCCTGAGTTCAATTCCCAGCAACCCACATGGTGGCTCACAACCATCTGTAATGGGATCTGGTGCCCTCTTCTGGCCTTCAGGCATACATGGAGGCTGAACACTGTGTACATTAAAAAAAAAAGAGTGAAGGAGAATATTTATTAAAAAAATTAAAACAAAATCAAGCAAGCATGAACCCAACCAAAAAGAACTAAAATAGGAGGCTTGGGTACACCCCAATAGCCATAGTAAAATATCAGAAATACAGTTCAGTCTTGGGTGCCTCTGTTGACTATATTTAAATTTGCCTATTTGTAAAATGGGAATGAAATATTCACAGGATTACAGTAAAAATAAGATGCAACCAAAAGCAAAATGCTTATATCAATACAGATGCAGGTTAACTGCTTACTAAATGTCATCATATTGTCATAAATTTGTATTCATGCACTGAATCTGAGCTACAAGTGCTGGAGGGGAGAGCACATAGCCTTCACAATACTAGTTCATCCTATGCTATCAAAACAGCATTTGTGGGGCTGGAGAGGCAGCCCACATTAACAGTCTCCACTGCTCTTTCAGGGACCAACGGCTGCTTCCCAGGCTCAAGTCATCCTGTGGTTCCAGGTCTAGGAGATCAGACACCCTCCTCTGGCCTCCACAAGCATTCCTCCCACATGCATATACATATAAACTAACACACACACACATACGCACACACATGCATACACATAAATTAGTAAGTTTTTAAAACTTAAAAAAGACATCTTTTCTTTTGAAGAACATCCTTTTACTTAAGATATACATACGTGTATAAAACCAGCCTATGAAATCCATATCAAATATTAAGAAAAGTAAAATGTAACCGAGGGGAGAAAATCCTTATTAAAAATTAAAAATTATCTACTTTTCTTCCTAAAATACAGATTTTCCCAAACGTTCACATACCCTAAACTAGAAAGTATAAGGTGTAGTCATATCAAATGGAAAGAACCCCTTCACTTGGTCATGCAATTTTGAATGTTTTATGTGTAGAATGTTCCTCCTATCTTACAAAGTTATCTTTTAGAATCAGTTTAAGTAGAATAATATAAACTTTAATTATGTGATAATTATAGAGAAAGAAAATACATTCAACAAATATGTTAACTAGCCAACCAAAGAGAAATGTAAATCAAACATCCCAGTCTATAAAGTGTTTTATTTGTCTTTGATTTTGAGACAGGGCATCAGGTAGACCACACTGATTTCTATCTCACAATGCAGTTAGTTGAACCTGGCCTTAAACTCCCAATTCTTGGTCTCCCCACCAAATATTGGGATCATAGGCATGTGCAACCACACTTGGTTACGAGTTTTTAAAAGCTTCATTTCAGTGTCCCTGATGTTCACTTTCCCCTCTGTCTTTATATATGACATTAGAGATTCAGTATACAGTGTTGTTTTCCAGTTCTAGTGTCCTTCTACATTGAACTGTAATGATACCATGGCCATAAGTTATAAGACCACAACAATGGAACACAGGAGAGGTGGCTCAGCATTTAAAATTGTTGGTCCTTCTTACAGAGGACCTTAGTTCAGTTGCCAGAACCCAAGAGCTACCAACTGTCTGTAATTCCAATTCCAGGGTATTTGAAGTCCTCTTCTGGCGTCTGTAGCATTTGATGCGCATAAAGTCATGCAAGCATGCACATGCATGTGCATGCACACACAAACACACTAAAAACAATTAAAATGGATTAATGTAATTCTGGATACTGGAAACTTGTCTACTGGAGTTTGTAGATGGTTCCTGACACAGCAGTTTGACTTAAAGCTTTTTTTGAATTATAATAGTAGTGATACGCATTCAGCCCAAACCATGTTTGGAAATTTGACTTTTTCACAGTCAAGGAATGTGTGGTAAGACCCTTTGATGATGCTCAGCACCAACGCCAAGCCTGCTCTCATAGTCAGCCATGAGGTCATCTATATCAGCAGCCAGCACTGTGCACAAAAATCACGGCTTTGCTCAGTCATGCTGTCCAGCAGGTTAAGGGTCACACATGCATATTCAACTTCTGATATTTTTAACTTAAGAAGTATTTATCTAGACCTAATCCTTTCATGAGCCAAGGAGCGTCTGTATTTAAAAAAAAAATCATCAATTACAAGGAAAAGTAAAAGTTAAAGAAAATGATTGCTGTTTGGTCAAAACTGATACATTAGTGTATGCATAATCTCTAGTTAAGTGTGACTTTTTATTTATCAAAGCTGAAGATACAGCAACTTAGGAGCAAATGGCATTTTAACATCCATGGTTTGTTTTGCCAAGACATTTTAATGCAATAAAATCATTTTTGGCAAGATTTCTAGAAGGATAAAGAATTGGGTTTTCACGTATTGATCTTACAATCAGGAATAATTTGGTGATATGAGAATATATGATGAAACCCAAGACAGACTGCGCCACCAATTTTATACAGCCGTGTGTTGATAAGAAATGACACAGTTCCTCCAGGACT
This sequence comes from Microtus pennsylvanicus, assembly GCF_037038515.1. Taxonomy (NCBI): domain Eukaryota; kingdom Metazoa; phylum Chordata; class Mammalia; order Rodentia; family Cricetidae; genus Microtus; species Microtus pennsylvanicus. The sequence goes on from NC_134599.1 coordinate 26,682,647, forward strand.
TTATTCTAATTGTCAGCAAAAATGTTGGCTATGGGATCGACTCACAGTGCTGCTGCTTTCACACACAGGTGGGTGGGCTCTTTCAGCAATGACACATAGAAACCTTTTTCTTCCCAAGCTGAGTCTCACGATGAAGCTCTGGTCAGCCTTGAACACACTATACAGAACCAGGCCAGCCTCAATCTCATAAAGAACTGCTGTCTTTGCCTCCTGAGTGCCGAGATAATAGGTGTGTACCAAATGCCTGGCTAAGAACATTTACTTAATCATAAAGATAAATTTCACCTTGAAAATCATTCACTGATAATTTCTAAAATCATTCTAGATGACGCAAATCCAACAATTTTGTCTAGACAAGAGGAACTGTGGTCACATGACAGACAAAGCAGTTGTTTCCAAGTACAGAATTATAATAATTTAGAATGGCACTTGTGCTTTCAGAAACACATTTTGAACAGTTCTAGTCCTAATCATATTTAATTAGTTTGTTAACAACTACTATGATAAAATGTACCTCTCAATATGTTTTCTGAAAAAAAAACATTCCTTTTGTTTTCGATACTACACATGGCCGCACATAACATGGCCATCTCTGAGAACTGACATGTAGAACTGACATGAATCTACAAAAGTCTGAATCCATTTCATTACTTGGGATTAATGCACATACAGACTATTTTTAGCAAGTGTCAGAGCATCTGGCAAATGCAAACTGCATGAGAGGCTTTGGGCGATGTTTCAATAGGGCAACCACTTGAATGCCCCTTCTCCAGTCTGCTATGCCATCTCCTTCCCCAGCAGACAATAAGCTCACTTACTCAGTCTTTTGGAAGAGGTTCAGGAAAGTATTCCAGCATGCCTGCAATAAAACCCCAGATGTTCCACTAAGGAACCCAGCTTGGAAACATTATCTTGTGCTAAACATAGGAAACTCATTGTGTTCCCCGTGGCTTGGTGATAAACTCCACTCAGTTAAGAAATCAGTTTTTACTTTACTAGATCCTTTTAACTATGTTTTTGTCAACCTCTATAGCATAATAAAATTTAAAGAAGAAAAAGATGGGGACTCAATGGGGGTAAAGCACTTGCCACTCAAGCCCGAGAACCTAAGTTTATATCCCCAGAACTTAGCCAAAAGTTGAACACAGTTGTGCATGCATCCATCATCCCAAAGCTCCTACTGAGATACTGCAGGTGGAGACAGGAGCATTCCTGGAAGTCTGAAGGCCACTGAGCCTTGTGTACAGATCAACAAGAGACCCAGTCTCAAACAAGATGGAAGGTTGACGGCCTAAAGTTGCTCTTTGACCTTCATTTGCACACTTTGATACACACATGCTCACACTCATATATACACACCAAGATTTAAAAAAATGTTTTCAAAAAAGAAACAAATGGAGAGAGAAACCAGAAAACCCCGAAAGGCAAGTCTGTGTCTTTGTGGCCACGGTCCTGTCTGAGCTGTACCAGCAAGTGACAGACACCACCTATGACCCCACAGCTCACATTACGTCACAGCTTCTGGCAGAATGCTCAGTTTCGTATTGTAAAGGGGGATGTAACACACACTGATACTCTGCTGTTTTCTTTCTATATACATTTTACATACATGTCATATGCATTTGGTTCTACCCTGTATCTTACTCAAACTCCTTGATGGTTTGGGACTTGTTGAATTCTCCCTAAAGTAAAATAGGAGCATGCTTTATTGAGTAAAACTAATTATACCACACCAAACCAAGTATGTATCATCTTGCCCTTTATTATCCCATAGGGTCTTCCTTTCACCCCAGCAATAGCCTCCAGTGGTGACATCTACTGTGGCTTCCTCCAGCCTCCTCTTGGTTTCCTCTCCTCCCTGTCCAGATAAGACGCCATCATTTCAGCACTGCCTCATCCGTATTCCTTCTCTATGCTGATGCCTTTTATCTATCCCGCATGGTCAAAGTCTACCTATGAAGGTATGGAAGTCTGGTTTCTTACGGTCTTTACCTAACTCATTTACAGTTGCTGAATAAAAAAACCCCAACTAAGCAAAACTGATCTCATCACAAATCACACACTGGAGCGATAGCATGTCATTAATCTATTAATCTGGTAGAGCCCCTGCTCTCCCGGAGAATCTTGTAATTCTCCAGGTAGTTCAGTTTCCTATAGCCCACTCTCCTTAACTTCAGATTCCCTCTTTGTAGAAGTTAATCTCGCCTTTCACTATTAATATAAAATCATCAGGCAACATCCTTAGTTTCCAGACACCAAATCTCTAAGCCCACCTTTAGCTACGTCCATCTCCTTTTAGCCAGCTTGCATTGAAAGGGCTATCACATTACTTAGGCCCTGGAAACTCTATTCAACTAAAATGCACTTGGATTACTAATTATTCTCTCACTTGGATTACTAATTATTCCCTTTCTTTCCCAGATGCTTACCACTCCCCCTCTATTGCTCCCTTACATGAGCATGGTAACAGGCTCACAAACTGCTCTGACAGGAGGAAAAGCATCTCCTATCCCCTGGACCCTGTCTTCTTTATTTAAAACTTAAAAAAAATGTTATTTTTATTATGTGTAGCATATATTTCTGTGTATCGTGTGCAGCAAATACCTGAGGGGCCAGAAGAGAGTGCTGGATGCCCTGGAACTAAAGTTACAGACAGCTGTTAGCTATCATGTAGTGCTGGAAATTGAACCTGGGTCCCAGCAGTTCATGTTCCTAACTGCTGAGTCATCTCTCCAGCACCAGCATCCCCATCTTCTTCTTGACAAACAAATGTCAGGAGGAGCTCTTTTCCTCCATCTCTAACTCAATGGTAGAGCACACTTAGGCTTCCACTTCTAGTGTTCCTCCAGTGAGTTCTTGCTAAGAAGCACGTGACAAAGTCCAAGGGCACATTCCAGCTCTCGCCATCCTTGTCAGTGTGGGGGCAGGTTCCCTGCTCCTCCGCTCCACCTGGCTTCTGAATGCACACCTCTAAATTTCCTTTCTTCTGTCTTACGTTACAGTCACCCTCCTCTTTCTCTTCCCGTTACCTCTTAATTCTCTCTCTTTTCTTTTATATTTCGAAGATGCTGGGTTGTTCATTCAGCATTCTCACTGATGATCTCGTCCACTTCCATAGCTCATCTAAAATGTTTAGGCTCCCAAACTCACGTCTCTAATCCATCCTCTTTCTTCCGAGCTACAGGCTCATGTAGTCAGCCACATTATCCACAATCCCCAATGTTGCCCAACAATGCCAGTCAAAGGAAATTCCATCACCATGCTCAGGTCACAACACTAAACGCATCCTTCTTACTTTTCCCTGAGAGCCAACTAATCAAAGCATTCTGTCAATTCTCCCTCTTAAATATCATCTGAATCCATCTTTTTTCCTTTATTCTAATTAAAACCAACCTAAAATTGGAAAAACCCTTATCATCCTGCTCCTACAGTACCCAAACCCTTACCCTACTGTAGAGCAGTCCAGTCTCCACTGCACAGCAAGAACAGAATGGGGGAAAGGACAGTTCTCACCATGTGACTTCCCCGTAAATGGTTCCTCATAGCTTACAGAACAAAGTCTAACGTCTTACTGTCTATGAGGTCTGCATGATCCTCCACCTGGCTGACTGCTCAGCCACAGCTTTCTTTTCTCTGTTTGCACTCCTGTCTTCTCCCAGGTTTAACCACATAATAACTGGTTCTTTAAGCATATCACACTTCTCATGCGGGGCCCTACATTTCCCCTTGGACACATGGATGCTGTGCTAGTCTACAAACTAAATCCTTTCCTGCATACCACACCTTAAGTTCTACTTTCCAGGAAGCTAACTTCTGAATGTCTGGCTTACGATAGGTGCTGCATTACATATTCCTTACGTTACCCTTCTGCCTTTCTTTCCCACTTGTTGTTTACTGAGAATCAAACCCAGGGCCTTTAACTGCTACACAAGTGCTTTACCACTGAGCTACAGAGGTTTTAGCTCTTACCTTGATTGTAAACAGCTATTGTTCATTGACCCTTGTTAGCTATAAGCTTCATAATGACAAAGGCTTGACCTTGTCTTATTCATACACAGTACTCTGCCTGATGCCTAGCATATAGCAGGGTACCTGTAAGCATTTGTTGAATGAGTGGGCTGCAGATTGCGATGACAGCGGCAGATCTCAGATCTCAGACTGCCAACCAAGCTCTAAGAAACACAGTTCGGAGAGGGCAAGACTACATATGCCAAGTCCTTACCTAGGAAATAAGTGGTTCATCAAAAATATTCCTTAAAATGCAAAAAAAAAAAACAAAAAGAAGAAATAAAAGAAGATAACAATTGAAACTTAAACTCTAAAACTTATGATCCTCACCAAACATATTTGTTTTGTTTTGGTCCAATTTGGCCTTTTGGTAAAGACACTTTAAAGCTCCCAAAATAAAACAATGAAACAACATAGCTGTATACTCACACAAAGGCTAGGAACAAGGCTAGACAGATTGACATGCCGTGGGGCAAACATGTGAAGCTGCTGAAGGCAAGAGATGGCAGCTGCCTGAACGAGAGAGTCGGAATGGTCCTGAGTGATCGCACAGCCCACCAGGCAGGAGGAGCGGATGGTGGAAATGGTCGCTGCATTTCCTAACCAGAAAATAAAAGACGAAGTAAAATACAACTGTGTTATCAGTGTCTCAAAAACACTCCTGGGGGAACCATCTTCTAGATGACTCCTTCTTTCAATCGTTATTCAGTCTGCTTAAATACTCTGAATAGTCTCCAAATATGACTTCAAAACACAACTGTATTTACAAGGCAATAATTCATGTCTTAGAAACATATTCCTTTAAAAAAAGTCATACTAACCTTTATAACCACCAATCTTCCGCCAAATAACCAGAAGATTTTTCATTTTGTGGTTCTCTGCTTAACAAATGCTACAATTTTCATTATGATAATTTTAAATACTATTTGAATAATAAAAATCTTCTTGCAGTAATTAAAGAAAAATATCACATATTTTCTGCATAGTAGTTTAATTACCAAATATAGGTATTTGAAATTTTCTTCTAACGTGAATTAAAATAATTTTATGTACATACACCAGTCAAGGAAATCACATGATCATGCACAAAACAAAACCTTGGAAGTTCATAGTCCTCTCTACTTTCATATTCTGTCTATAAAATGGAGGTAATATATAGTGCTCAACTGTGTCATCATTAAATGATGACAATACAAAGTTGACCTCCTTTTGTGGATTAATTAATAAATGAAAATTATTAAAAAGGTTTGCAAGCAACATGATGGTGACACCGAGGAAATTGAGGGAACGGTAATTGCCCATGGGCTTCCTTTAGTTTAAAATGAATTTGCTTACCTTGCAGTTCTGGCCCAACAGTAGTTATTATAGCACCTAAACACCTGCCCAGACACTGATGGACTTCCGTGTGTGAAGGTGGAACTGTCAACAGCAAGGTGAGAACTAGAGACAATGTGGGTTCCACGTATCCACGGTACATTGGGCCGCTGGAATCTACTATCAAGGCAAGTGAATGAAGAGACCAAGTCTACAAGAAAACACAGGCTATTTCAGTCGTAAGGAACAACTGCAGTACACTGAATAGAGTATGCTAAGTTGTTGCAGTCATGTGAATATTTTTAAACATGTTCTGAGACAGAGTTTTGCTGTGTCGTAGGCTGGCCTCGAAGATGTGATCCCTAGCCTTCCAACTGCTGGCATGTGGCACCATGTGTGTACTCTTAAAGTTCCACTGCAGCTGTATTTGCTTAAGCACGAGGTGCTTGAGAAACAACAAAGGTTAAAAAAAATACTCAAAGAGTAAATGTGACCCTAAAACCTGGGCTGTGGTAAAACTGGAAACAAGAGGGGAAATGAAGCGAATTATGTATCAACCAACCTAATAATATAAGTACAAAAACTAAAATGTAATAAACAATAAATATGCTTAAAAGTACATATGTGAATTATGAAGATTGCAGGTAAATGTGTGGTGCTGTAAACAATCATTCTAATTGATTGACAATTGAAAGACAAATGTTATGTTTTCTCTCACTGACAGAAGTTGGCACTGAATCCTCAGATATATGTGATTTTGAAATATTCATAGAGGTCATAAATTAACTATGAGATCAAGTGGAGGGGAGATAGCACTAGCATAAAGGATTAAAAGAGAATAGTGGAGCAGAAAGGGTTAAACTGGGGTTGCGGAATGGAAGGTGGGGTAGGGGAAGGAATATGGGAGAAATAAACTAAATAACACTAAAGACCTTTCAAAAGAGACATATGGGGTTGGAGAGATGGTTCTGCAGTTAAAAGCACTGTAACAGGGCAACAATGATCCTACTAGACAAGAGGCTGAAAAATAGAAGCCTACTGACAGGCATGAGTTAGTTCTTTTGGAGTCACTGGCCATTGAGGCCCCATAGACCCCCCCCCCAAAAAATTAACAGATTTTTGACATTGTTCCTGATTACACTTTTGAACTTGAAAGTAAGATCCTATTGATGAAGATAGTAGATTCGTGAGTCATAGACCAGGGCAAAATTACACTGGTATGGATCTAGAAGCTTCATCACACTGACTAGCTGCATAGTCTTGGAAGGTTCTGCCAGAAGAGACTAATCATCAGGTCATATCCAGTTATGAATGCTGCAAGCTACAAGAATGAATGGCCAGGGAAGACATGGTCACTATTGGAATAGTGGCATGAACATCATAGGAGTAACCAACTATTTCTGATTGGATTTAAATCCTATTCTACAAGATGAAATCATGCCTGCCACCATTATCAGGCTAAGAACCTATAGCTAGGTGGTCCTAAGCTGTAGGGGATATCTATTACTACTGTGGGGCTAAATGATACTATTAAACTGACGCTTAGTGATCTATCGTTGTATTTATAGATCAATGCGTATATCAATCTGCCTCTGAGAACCTTCTATTTGCAGTGGATGGAGATTAACACAGTGACCTACAACTGGCCCAAGTGCAGTGAATAAAAAACTGCAGAACTAACTCTCATCCCCAAAGGGAATGTACGGATCACTGCAGAAGAGGAGGCAGAAGGAGAGTAAGAGTATAAGAGAACATTTCTTCTGGACACAGCAGGGAAGCTGCAGATATGAATTCATAGGAATTTCAAAAGCATGTACAAGCAAGACCAAACAACAGAAAGGAGAGAGGAGCTGGGCATACTAACCCATAGCAAGCCATGAAGATACTGGCAATTGTTGGCTTCAGGGAAAGGGAGAACAGTTTTCTCTAAGAGTGTATGTAGCCTCCAGGAGAAGACCACACATCAAAGAAGATTTAGGAAGTACAAACTGGTCTTGAAGGATTAAAAAACAACAACAACAACAAAATTTGTGGGTGGGAAGGGAAGGGGGTAGTGAATTGAGAAAGAGTTAGGAGAGGGTGAGTATGATCAAAATATATTGTATGATATTCTCAAAGAACTTAAAAAGCTACATCTATCCATCTATCTATATACATACATACACACATAAGTATACACACACAGATGAATAGCCTTAATTAAGAGTAAAAGGTAGACTTTGAAGATTATGTTAAAAAATAAAATTCTTGCTAATGTCTATGGCAAATAAGCTGAAATAACAAGGAAAGAGCATATAGTACGTGTGTTATACTGACTTTTCTTTCATAGATATCATTTAAAAATTTTGTGTCGGGCACATTCCTGTGATCCTAGCACTCAGGAGTCTGAGTCAGGTGAATAGAGAGTTTGAGGTCAGTTCGTGCAGAACAGGAAGACCTTGTCTCAAAGGCAACTGTAGAAAAATACTTTAACACTGTGTACCTGAACTTCAGGGGATGTCCCATCTTGAGCTAGAGCCAATAAGATGCTGACACTGGTTTTTAGGTGTTGTCCCGATCCTATGCCACCAACATAACGGTGCAAACAACCGAGGGCCAGGGAATGACCAGTCCTGGATACGACATCTCGAGCCGACTTCAGCCTGACAAAACATGACGCAACAGGAATCGTTTGCTCCGTTTTCCTCTAGTAACAGTCTTATTATGAATCTCACACATAAAAGGAAATCATTCTGGAAAGTAATAGAACAAGAGTCCTTATAATTGACTTTGAACATAAAATTTACAAAGTATTTGTGGGGCTGAGGCTCGCTGACAGAAAACACATCCAGTGTGTACAAAGTCCTAGGTTCTGTCCCTAGTGCCAAGGAAAAGAAACTACATCCCGAGAAGACACAACATAATAAATTAAATTAAGAAATTTCCTTTATTTATTTTTTTTAAATTTATTTATTTATTAAGGATTTCTGCCTCCTCCCTGCCACCGCCTCCCATTTCCTTCCCCCTCCTCCGATCAAGTCCCCCTCCCTCATCAGCTCGAAGAGCAATCAGGGTTCCCTGACCTGTGGGAAGTCCAAGGACCGCCCACCTCCATCCAGGTCTAGTAAGGTGAGCATCCAAACTGCCTAGGCTCCCCCAAAGCCAGTACATGCAGTAGGATCAAAAACCCATTTCCATTGTTCTTGAGTTCTCAGTAGTCCTCATTGTCCGCTATGTTCAGCGAGTCCGGTTTTATCCATGCTTTTTCAGACCCAGTTTGTCTTGTTTTTGAAGTGTTAGGGATTAAGTCCTAGGTCTTGTGTACACTAAGCAAGCACTCTATCACTGAGCTATACCCCAGCTACTTATAATCAAAGTCTCTATAAAATGGACAAATTTCTACATACTTTATATATGTATATAAGAGACTTATTTTTATTCACATGTAAGTAAATTATATGTGGGTACCCACAGAGACCAGCAGAGGGCACTGGATCCCCAAGAGCGGAGTTATAGGAAGTTGTAAGCTGCCTGCTGTGGGTGCTGAGAATTGAACTTGGGTCTTCTCAAGAAGTAGTGAGTGTTCTTAATTGCTGAGCCATTTCTTCAGTCTCAGAGATATATTTTTAGTAAATTTTAAAAGTAAAAGAAATATTGCATATAAATTTTAAAATAATTTACATTGAGATGTACTTATTATGCAAAACTTGCACAATAATCCTTAAATCTGCAGTGTAACTTTATTCCTTTTCTCCTCTAAAATGAGACCTTATTCCAGGGAGTAAGCAAAAGAAAGAGAAAAGCTGGGTAAAGCAAGGCAGAAAGAAGAGAGGACAGCGGCAGGTGCCTGTGGATGACATGATGGGGAAGTCTTGACTGAACGCTCTTGATTCCAAAAGCTAGATAGAAGCCAGGTCCTCTTTAGAAGTTCTTAACACATTACATCTCTCCCAGAATCTAGAGGGCCATAAATCACTGAACTACAAATTAAGATTATTATAAAATTGCCCCTTGCTGTAAATCATGTGGAAAATACATACATAGTCTAGGTAACAGTTGCTGACTGCTTAAAAGACATCTTGACTGGTTGAGAAACGTTTTAGGAGACACACTTACTTGTCAAAGCTGTACTGGGCCATTCGAGCAATAAAAGATGCCTCTCCCACCACCTGAGCCATTCTTCCAAGGGCTTCCCCTGCTGCACACCGTAAGATGGGGTTTGGGTTGTCAAGAGCGCCCATAACCAGTGTCAGAGCAGATTTACGAACTTCCTCAGGTCCTAAAGTGCTCTTGTTTTCAGCTAAGCCCTATATTGATTTTAAAGAAGAATAATGGTATTGATTCATAATTCATACTGAACAAAGAAAAAGATATGTTGCGATCTTAGGAAATCCAGGTATCTTTACAGATTACATACGCTACACCTGGGGCTGACACCTACTAGGTGGACTGTGATCACGTCCTAATGTGACTTCAGAACATGTTATTAATAATCACAGTTCATGGCAGAATTTCTACCCAAGGGCTAATACTCAATATTCTTTTGGGCATAAAGGATACTGTAAGATTAAATTGAGCACTAAGCCTCAATACTGTAGTGAGTCCGAAACTGATTCATTTGTATAAAATTCAGTAAAAAACAATATGTGGCTCCAAGTTGTTGTTCAGCTACTTAGGAAGATGAAGCCGGAGGAAGGCAAGGTCTGCCTATTTACACAGCAACCTCAAGACCGGCCTGGGCAACTAGCAAGACCTCAACTTCAAAATAACAATTAAAAAAATGAGCTGAAGATAGTTCAGTGATATGTGCCTAACATATATTAGGCCCTGGATTCAATTATCAGTGCCACACAAAAAAAATAAACAAAACAAAGAACCTCACAATTATGTGTGAAGTGTACAATCAATATATATGTAAAGACAGAGGAGGAGGCGGTGACTGAATGATGACAGAAGTTTGTCTTCTGTTCCAGCTACACCTGCTGCTTTGGAATTTAACTTCCTTATCTGAGATGAAAAACGTTAAGCCATGGTGCCAGGAGAGTGTGTTAACTAGAGAAAAGGCATTAGTCACGTCTGTGTAGAAAAGTGCAATATGTACCACGATGTTAAACCCACTTCTCCCAACTGCTAAGGGCCACCATGACCTCTTCACTGCTCAGATGTCAGTGTCAGTCTAGATTTAGGGCATATATCAATGGCTGCATAAGTAACCCCACCCGTGTTAGCCCTGTAATCAATGCCTGTTTCCCTCCCCAACACCATGCTTACAAAGCATGACTTAAGGAATCTTCGTTTAATCACTTCTATTTTTATTTTTGTTGTATTTAATTTTATTATTAGAGCATCATTCTTTAATAATCCTAGCACTAAATAATATATAAAAGTTTTTAAGCTACCCATGATAACCTGGATACTATAATCATGAACTCTATTGAGCAGGCACTTGTTACTGTGTTTCATAGTATAGAAACTGAAGTTCAAAAAGGTTAAGAGAATAAAGCCAGTTGACCCAGAGAACACTCCTTTCATACAGCATTCTTTCATTTATGAAATCCATCCTTTCCTGATTCAGTTTAATTCACAAATGGAAATTAAGATTTATTTCATAAATCTTTATTAGAAAATCAGATCTCATTAAACAGATAATCTCAGAAAATCCCAAAAGAAATTACTGGTGCTTGTAAAATTTGATGTTCAAATTGAAATGAAAACTTTTAAATTACTAAAATATAAAATACTGATTCAATTATAATAAGCCCATATAAAGTTTCTAGTAAATGTACTGAGCTAACATAAAGTCACGGTCTTCAAAAGCATAGACGTAGAAACACAAGTGCTATAATAATCTGGTAGGCCTGGCTTCTAAAGACACACTAACACCTTTCAGAGCATTTCTGATGTTCGAGGAGTAACTACCTTCAGGGCACTGAGAACGGCGGTAAATATATTGAGCTGCACAGCCTGCTGGCGGACACCCTTGGCTTGCTTAACACATTCAGCAAAGTGATCCAGCATTTGTAACCTACAGTAACAAGATAAGATCACATTAGTGGTTTTTAATTTAAGTATGGCTTAAAAACAGAAATAAAATATAAATAAATTATTTATCATTTATATCCTCAGACTGTGTCCATTTCATTCCCACAGTTGATTGAAAACTGACTTTTACCTCCTATATTAATATATACTCAAACAGAACAAGAAAGGAAACTAAATATTAATTTTCAATTAGCAAAATAACAGTTCATAATTTCAGAGGTCTGAAACATTTACACCAGGGTGTAATATAAATCAGAAAAATTTCTGATTTATAGTATATGATACGCTTGGCACTGAGTATCATATATCACGTTCCAGAGGCCTCTGTGGAAAAGACCGGATCCTGACAGCTGTGCTGTCAGGCAGTGACAGGGCTGGTGGGGGGTCATCGGTGCACTGGGGGCATGCCCTGGGGGAGCAGTTGGGACCCTGGCTTCGTCCTTCTTTCTCTCACATTGCTTTCTAGACATGAGGTGAGCTGCAAGGCTCCGCAATGCACTTCCACCATAACATGCTGCCTTACAACAGACACAGCAATGGGGCCATTTGATCACAGAGCAGAACGTCTACAGCCTTCAGCCAAAGCAAATGGTCTCTTTATATGTTATCGGTTTCAGTTATCTTTAAAGGACTAATGTAGAGCCCGCGAGTTTCTCCTCCTTATTTTTTTGACAAGGTCTTCCTATGCTGCTGGAGTTAAGACTCTTCCCCTGCTGCTTCAGCCTCCCGAGGACCTGAGCTGCAGGTATCGCAGAGTTGTGTCTCTTCACCTGTTCTAAAGTATTTCTAATGGGACAGAAGAATCGTTACCTATTTCCGTGGATAATTTTAATTAGGAAGAAAAGAGTGGCATAGTTTTAAACCCTTTTTATTTTTTTTTCTTTTTCTTTTTTTTTTTTTAAAGATTTATTTATTTATTGTACACTGGTATTTTGCTTGTGTATATTCTCTGTGAAAGTGTCAGATTCCCCAGAACTAGAATTACAGACAGGTGTGAACTGTCATGTGGGTGCTGGGAATTGAACTCAGGTCCTCTGGAAGAGCAATTAGTGTTCTTAACCACTGAGCCATCTCTCCAGCCCTTAAACCCTTTTTATTACAGATTGTGTATTTATTTGTGTGCATGTATGTGGAGGCTCAGGTGCCAGGTGAGCACACACAAGTCAGAGGCAGATCTGTGGGAGTCAGCTCTCTCCAACTGTGAGAGTTCAAGGGTCAGACTTCTGTTGCCATGGCAGCAAGCCTCCATACCTGCAGGGTCACCTCCTCAGCCCTTGTAGAATTTTTTCTTTTCTTCTTTTTATTTTGATATGGGGTCTCTCTAAATAATATAACTAAACTCCATGTAGTCTAGGTTCTGTTTTTTATTATTATTGTTGTTGTTTCATCTTAAAAACATCTTACACAGGAGAGATGGCTCAGCAGTTAAGAGCACCTGCTGCTCTTGCAGAAGACCCAGTTCCCAACCCCCAGATAGTGGCTCACAACCATCTAAAACTCTAGTTCCAGGGCATCCAAAGTCCTCTTCTGACAGACTCTGGCACCAGGGACTCACATGGTGCACATACATACATGTAGGAAAAACATACATACACATAAAATAAACATAAAACATTTTAAAATACTCTTACATGGAACAGCTTACCACAACCTATTCAGTGATTTCAAGAAAGGTTTAGCTTAGGACACTTTTCTAAGTGTAAAAAGAAAAACAAACAAACAATCAAAAAAATAAAAAGTAACTAAAAGTGAATTTCACAACCAGCTGTGTAACTTTGGCAAAACCACAAAGTCTGGGGTTTGAATATGCTTATATTTAAAGCAGGTATATAATTTATAGTTTTTCAGCTTTAATGTTGTTTAATATTTATGTGGTACTCAATTGTACTTAGTGAGATCAAGCTTAGATATGAAAAGCAAATAATTAAAAGCAATTCATCAAATAACCTACACATATAAAGATATATTCTCTATTGGGTGTAATAATGATACTCTAAGGCACGTTCTGTAAAAGTTAAGGGATCTGAAAGGGTCTTCTGGGAAATCACAACTACACAGACTGCTGCTAGGGTCAGGGATGGAGGCTGTGGACGCAGAACACAGCAACCAAAATGCTCTGCTACAAGAAGATAGCTCTAATTAGAAATACAGCTTAATTTACAAACTGTCAAACCACTAGGATGAAAACTTTTTGGGTAAGACATGGTCCATAAAACAGTGGGTACTAGATGTTAGTACACAGAGCAAAATCTTAAGTTTCAAGTTACATGGAATTTGCAGCCAATTTATTTTATCAGGTACATATAAATTACGCCATTAAATTCATGAGACTACTGCTTAAGTAAAAACCTATGTTACTGAGGAATTAGCAGGGATGGAAAAAATCTATTCTTAAACATAATTTATATTTGACTAAATTACCTGGCTAACTTTACACTAACCTGTGTTTATAAGAAACATGTGGAAACACAACACCAAAAAGAGCTACGGATGCATCAATCACGGAGACTCCAAGAGGGAGAGGGCCGGGCACGGCTTCGCCAGCAGGTATCCGCAAGTAAATGGAAGAAGGGTCATGCTCCAGAGCTCCGCTTCCAGACGCACTGTTCGGCTGGAGCTGCAAGAGAAACGTGAAGACTGTCCACATTCACCCACTAAGGTCTGGTTATCAAATGAAGTATGGGGGAATAAAATGTGGTTAGGCCTGACTGCTTTAAGCAGATGGAAATATAGTTTTGCCATTAAAAAAAGGTCATCATCAGAATCATCTTCTAGAGTCATACATAAGAAAAGGCACGTTCACTTCTTTTGTTTGTTTCGGTTTTTCGAGACAGGGTTTCTCTGTAGCTTTTTGGTTCCTGTCCTGGAACTAGCTCTCGTAGACCAGGCTGGCCTCGAACTCAGAGATCCACCCGCCTCTGCCTCCCGAGTGCTGGGATTAAAGGCGTGCGCCACCACCGCCCGGCTTATGTTCATTTCAAACACTTGTATAATGCCCACTTTAATGTGCAAGCAAAATAGAATCCATTATAACAAAACCCATAAAAATGACTTTAGTGGATTTGTTTTTATTTGCTTGTGTTGAAGACAGCTTCTAGCTATATAACCCTGGCTGGTCTCAGACTCACTATGTAAACCAGGTTGGTCATGGACTCACAAAAGACCTGCCTGCCTCTCTCTCTCTCTCTCTCTCTCTCTCTCTCTCTCTCTCTCTCTCTCTCTCTCTCCCTCCCTCCCTCCCTCCCTCCCTCCCTCTCTCTCTCTCTCTCTACCTCTCTCTCTCTACCTCTACCTCTCTACCTCTCTACCTCTCTGCCTGGCTCGGCCTCCAGCTCAGAAGGACTGGGATCAAGGTCATGTGCTACCATGCATGGTTAAATGTTTTTTTCATGTATAAAAACAATTTATTTGGTTCTAAATCTCCACTCTATTAACTCTGATTTCTTCCTAATCTGACTAAATAAAACACTAACAACCAAAAAGCCAGTTAAATCTGAGTTTTGCCATAGATACAACCAAGTAACTAAATACAAAAGATAGTGAATGAAGACATTTTGCCAAATTCTGCTCCTACTATTGACCTTTTCACCATTCATTCACCTCTCAGATGCTAGTAAGTGTCTAAGAAAGTGCAATGAACGGTCCTGTAGCCCAGGGTATCTTCTTTAGATGACAATGTGCCATAGGGCCACGGCTTTAGATTACACTAGCAATTGTATTTCCTTGTATGTTTTACTACCTGGTCTTCAATTGACTTATGATCAGTTTCTTGGAGCCAGGAACCCAGCAGAACGCTGTCATCATAATGGCAGAGGGACCGAAGGAGGGAGGTCGTTGTGTTGGCTGAGTTGTCGGTCAGAGTGAATTCTGCTACAAGTTCTCTGAGAAGTGCATTGAAAGATCCTAAGACAGAGAACATCAGAGCAGATTAAAATAATAATTGTCATGTCCACAAAAATCAGCACTGTGTTTACCAGGAAGAAAGTTAGCTTCCGTCCCTTTGTAAACGAGCCGTACTATTCTTCTCTCCCTCCTCTCTTTCTCCTTCCCTCTGTGTCCCTCCCTCTCATTCTTACCAAGACGGGCAGACCTTGATGTCCTGAGCTCAAGTGACCTGAGACTACAGTTACATAGTATAATACAATTCTCATTCTAAAATTTATATTAAATATTTTAATGTTGATTTCCCCCACAACAGTTCTGAGGTGCCAGGGGATCCATGGGTGTTAGGCAAGTGTTCTCCCATTAGGCTAGATCTCCCAGCTCTTTATTTTTGTTTTAAGCACAGTGTATCACCAGTGCTAGCCTTAAACTCATGCCGTGACCAAACAGGTCTTAAACTCATGACCCTAGTGTCTCAGCCTTTCAAGTAGCTAAGATTACAGGCCTACATCACTAGACCTGGCATGCACTAGTTTTAACATACAATAATGGTATTCTCCTATTTGTTATGATATAATGCAGTTTGAGTCCAAACTAAAAGTAACATAAAAATGCAAAGAGTGAACAGAGCCTTTATTTCAACCATATTTTATGTTATATGACACTATTTATTAATTGTCCAACACATGCAAACACTGAATAGTTTTAGTTGCCAAAGTAACTAATATTCTTAGTTATCAAAGTTTTAAAACCAAAGTTAGTGGGCTTAACAGTATTACAGAGAAATTACTGGTTTGATATTACTTTATATATTTCATTTCTACCAAGTAAACTATTATTCTCCCATGATGGACACCTAAACTATTGGCTGTGTTACAAAATATATGGAGTAATCGGGAATAGTAATTTAAAAACAGACTCTGAGGGTCAATCAGCTGGGTCTGAATCCAAACTCTGCTGCTTACCAGGTAACACACAGGCAAATGTTCTCTTCATCTGAGAGTCTTTCTCTACAGAAGAGGTGTTTAACCTCTTAAATTGGGCTAGCATCAGAGCAAAATAATAATATACATAAAGAATGGGAATGGGAGCCAGAATATGATTTAAAAATAAACAAATATGAATGCCTTTATGTGAGGAAAAGCTTTGATGGGGGAATCCTCGTCAGAACTCCAATACTATGAAGAACCGAGAAGCATACTGAAGAATTCTTGTCAGATACTACACATTTTATTTACCTTCATAAGTTTTCGGAGGTAATAAAGCCAAGATGTCATAAAGTCTTAACCGGACCATTGCGGCACTAGCTTTCAGGTGGGCTCCGTGGGCCTTAATTACGGAGGGAATGCTGCAGTATCGAAGGTGAAATGGGTCAGTCAGCTGTCAGAACAAGCAGCACTGTAAACACTGAACGAGGCCACTCAGCAACACATTGAGATGCTTCCAGAGTACACTGATAAGATAATCTGTTTTCTGTTAGTTTTGAGACCAATAATAATAAAATTAACAGAAACACGTCAGAATACAATGCTTTTTAAACCACACCATTAATACAACTTTTAAATTCACTTTACAGTTTAGAGCCGGGCGGTGGTGGCACACGCCTTTAATCCCAGCCCTCGGGAGATAGAGGGAGGCGGATCTCTGTGAGTTCGAGGCCAGCCTGTCTACAAGAGCTAGTTCCAGGACAGGAACCAAAAGCTACGGAGAAACCCTGTCTCGAAAATTCAAAAAAAAAATGCAGTTTAGATGCTTTCTATATGAATCAAGAAGTACAAAAAATGCTAAGTACATTTTCATTGATTAATATACAAAATTCCTGTGAGGACCAGATTTTGAATCATTCAGTACACACATTCATGTTGGGTGGGCATGGTGGCACATCTGAGATACCAACAGTTGGGAGGCAGACACAGAAGATCCTTAGACCAGCTGGCTAACTGGCAAGGAGCCCTGAGTTCAAGAGAGAGTCCTGGCCTCAGCTCAACATATAAGGTGAAGAGTGACTGAGGAAGGGATCCTATGTCAACCTCTGGCCTCCACACAGAGGTACATGTGAACATGCATACATACATGCACACACCACAAGATGTTAACTTCATCCAAACTGTTTACTTACTGTGACATCATGGTCATGGCACATTCGATAGGAGTCATTAATTTCCTAATTGCATCTTCGGTTAAGAGCTCAGGACAATGTGCAACAAAACTCCTCATGGCTAGAGAAAAATTTTTAAAGATTTAGAGAAATCTTCACGAACCTAAATAAACGCTAAGCATTATACAGCGGTAAGGACATCTACAGTTCTCTAGCTGGGCGGTGGTGGAGCACGTCTTTAATCCCAGCACTTAGGAGGCAGAGGCAAGTGGATCTCTGTGAGGTTGAGGACAGCCTGGTCTACACAGTCAGTTCCAGGACAGGCTTCAAAATCTAGAGAAACCCTGTCTACAAAAAACAAAGCACGTCTACAGTTCTCAATTACTGTAAAATGGAAGGTGTGTCGAACCAAAAGAAAAGCCAGGAACAACTACAGAGAAAAATTATCCGAAAAGGAATGGAAGATAGAAATGGAGGGAGGAAGCTATGTTAGGAGGTTCTGAGCAGGAATTCAGATGACTACAAAGAAAGCAGGTTGAGGGCTTGATAGGAGTGAACAGATGGTCTATGGAGGAATAGCTATGCCCAAGCACGCCTCAGATATGCAGGAGCACACTGGCAACCCTGCCCGCCCGACCCTTAAGTCTCTCTCCAACTGTAGGGAAGGAAACATTTTTTTTTTTTAATGCTAGGAGAAACCAAAGCAGAACAGAGACCCACAGAAATTCTAGTTCCCAAATAAATAATCTGGAACCTGCCGTATCTACCTTTATGGAATGCTGGGGTTTGAACAAATAGTAACAGCTACACACCAGGGAACAATACCAAGAAAAGTGGTTTCATAATGCAAGGAAAGGTAGCTTCAGTTAGCAGATGAGCTTGCTTCTCTGTGTTGGACGTCTGACGTGTGCCTGCAACTACTGGGAATAAAGGAGCATGGGCCCCAGCGCCTGACCTGACACTGTCACACTTCTCAGGTCTTGGCTTCATTTGTACTGCATAATAACAACATTCCGGCTACTGTTGTGATGCTAGTTTTCTATTAGTAGCAAACTGGACTTATTTATAAAGTTTCTGTAATCTAAGAGTCCACAAATTAAACAACAGATATTAAAATAAAAACTTAAAGTGATTCTTCCATTACTTACAAATATTTTGGTGACAAAAAAAATCACTAAATAGTAATATAAAAATATTCTGAAAGTGCTTTCCATGTTTTCAGTTCTTACCACATAAAGCTCCAGCACGACCTTCCAGTGTTACCTGCCAGGTAAAAGAATCTCCCCGTGCCTTCTCAGCCTCCAGTTCCTTTAAGGAACGGGGGAACACGTTTCGCCACAATAGCAACATCTTGGGGAGGTGGTAACGAACAACAGACGGTCCTAAGCAGCAAATAAAGAACACAAAACTGCAATTATGATATATACAAAAACAAAAGTCAAAGAAAGCGTCCACTGGGTAAGACGATACAGGCCTGTAATACCAGCGCATGGGATGTAGAGGCTGGAAACGAGGCCAGCCAGGGCTACCATGAGACCCTGTCCCAACAAATGAAAAGCACCAAAACCAAAGGACCACAGAGAACCACAGCAGCGGAAGAGGACCAGAGTCTGAATAAGTGCTCTCAACACCTCTGTCATTTCACTCGATCTTTTATGCTTAAAATTAACTTTCCTTTCAGAATGCTTTCATCCGCTGGGTAAAATAGGAAGTACCAAAACACAATAAAATTACTTTAAAAGTGTTGGTATTTTTTAGTACATATGTGTACAAGATGTTATTAAAATTTACCTTGAATACATTAAGAATACTGTGTTCTACAGTATCCATAATATTTGGTGAAAATTTTCCATAAACACATGTGAACATGAACATAGACACCTACTCTCACACACACAAGTTCATGCCCCTCCATTCGTGGGCAGTGTGAGTTAGCTACATGGAGAAACACAATATTTACATTCCTAAGATATTCATTAAAATGAACCAATAACATACTTAACATAAACTTCTGGAAAAGAGCTAGCAATTTTTCTTCAGAAAGCAGGTCAATACAGTGCCCAGGGGACAGACTTTAACTTCTTAGTGTGCGCACACCCACTTTGCGGAGCGAGCGGGCGAACTGAGAGGCAGCTCTAGTCATGGCTGTAATACGCACTTCTGTCCCATGCACAAGGCTAGACTTTGCACCTAAGATTTATCACAGTGCTCAGGAAAGTGAAGCAGCACCAGGACCGCAGAAACAGGACTTCTCCACTACTAAAGCCACGACTCTGCTCGGGCAGTCCCATTTTCCCACACTGTCTCACCCAAGACTCCGCTCCAGCAGTTTCAATTTCCCCTAGAATCTCACCCAAGACTCCGCTCCAGCAGTTTCAATTTCCCCCACAGTCTCACCCAAGACTCCACTCGGGCAGTTTCAATTTCCCCAATAGTCTCACTCCTTCAATGACTTTAAACTTGTTAAATAAACCATGACTATTCTTTTGGAAAAGGTAAAACTTTAGAAAAGTTTGAACTAAAAAAGTAATTACTGAAAAGAAATATCAACTCCTGAATAATAGATAATACATCTTTATTATTATTATTAACCTCATTCAAAGACTAAATACTTTTAAATTAAATCTGCATTAGGGCCACTGACAGCTACAGAGTCAGCCAAGGTGCTCATACCTAAAGTCATGAGTGCTCCAAGCAGAAGCCAGCCAGCTTGGGTGCGCTGCAGAGACAGCCTGCTGTTTTGAGCAGCGGTCCGTAACAGGTCTTCAGCAATACTGACTACCATCTGCAAGAGAAGTCGGTGAATAAGCAATAACAAACAGACAGCTTGTGAATGTTACTAAACCGGCTGTCCCTTCCTGCTCTTGCGAGCATATTTCCAGAGCCGCCCGATGGAATGCTACTCTGCTCCGGCACCAATGGCTCCTGATGACCCAAAGTGTGCTGTGTAGAGTAATCGCTGGCATCATGCTGCCCAGTTTCATCCTGACCCCACCGCAGACTGGCTTTCTAATACGGGCAACTTAACATCTTTGCCTTAGTTCCCACCTTGTAAAACAGGAGTGCCAACCTCACCTTTGCCAGGGTTAAGTATGTCAGTACAGGACTGACACTGGTGCTAGCCAAGGTAACCCCTTAAGAAACTATTATTTACTGGTACTAGCTATTATTCAAGAACTTGTTGAACCACTGTGAGGCATCTGCCTTCAAGCTAATCTTACAGAGCACAGAGACTAGATAGCGAAGATTCAGGGAGAATGAAGGAGAACGTAGCATACGAGTAAATGATAAAATACTATATTGAGTAGTGACGGTCGGCAAAGGAAAACTAACACAGACCAGGTGGTTTTGGTGAGAATTCAGAAAGAAGGTTGAACCTGGGCCTGTAAACAAATAAGCTGAAGTCTGACAGAGAGAACAAGAAATTTTCCTGTAAAAAGGCCCAAAGGCTGACAGGGCATGAGAAAGATCAGGAGGTTAATCTGAGCAGAACAGAGGGAATTCGGAATGAAGAGGCAGACCACAGATCCAATTCTCTGTCAACCAGATAGAAGACTGTATTTTATTCTGCATATCAGGTAGCCCCTTAGGAACACCAAAGTGAAAAGGTGTGGGGAACACGGGAGACCGAAGTTCAAGGAGGAAAAACCAATGAGGAAACAATCAAATTGAAAAGGTGACGAAGTCTCGAATCCTCAAGTAGCAGCTGGATGGAGGTCTAAGTGTGACAGAGAAAGGAGAGTGTAAAACTGAAGCCTGTACCTGCCCTGATGTAGGATCCCTCTGTATGCTGGGAATACCATTGGTTAATAAAGAAACTGTCCTGGGCCTGCACAGAGCAGAATAGAGAGAGTCAGGCGGGGAAAACTAAACTGAATGCTGGGAGAAAGAAGGCCGAATCAAGAGCAGCCATGGAGCTGCCACAGGGGACAGACACTAGCCCTAAGCCGGAACCTTGCTGGTAGGCCACAAGCCTCGTGGTAAAATATAAAATAATGGAAATGGGTTAATTCTAGATGTAAGAGCTAGCTAATAATATGCTTAAGTAATTGGCCAAGCAGTGACTTAAATAATAGTTTTCTGTCTGATTATTTCAGGAGTCTGGGTGACCAAGAAGCAAACAAGCAGCCTCCTTATAACACTGCCCAAGTTAAACTACAAACAATATTTACAAACACTTAAGATTCCTAGAGAAGAGGACAGTATTATACACTGTAATATGTATATACTAGCAAGTAAGAAAGTAGTATATAGTACGTATGGCAGTAATATGTGCTATGTATATGTGTATGTATTAGTATACTACTAGACTATACAGAGTATGTACTATGATTGTAGCATACACTATGTGTATATATACTATGTATGATAGCATTATATGCTATATATATAGTAGTATACTACATAGAAAATATACTACAGAGTATGTGTTATGATAGTAGTATACACTGGAAAGAAAAGGAGATAATGGCTTATTAAAACAATTTAATTTTTAATTATTTTTAAATACTAAATATGGCTATTGCTTATTCTCTGCCATTTTAAAACAAGCAATGTAATTATTTTTAAAAACTGAAAAAACAGCAGGCACAGTGGCACTTAACTATAGTCTAGTTACTCAAGAGGCAGAGACAGGAAGACTGGCGCTCAAACAACACACACACACACACACACACACACACACCATCTGTCTCTCTCTCCAAAGTATACTCAAGAACTCAAGAAATTGGTCATCAAAAGAACAAATAATCCAATAAAAAATGGGGTACAGACCTAAACAGAGAACTCTCAACAGAGGAATCTAAAATGGCTGAAAGACACTTAAGAAAATGCTCAACATCCTTAGCCATCAGAGAAATGCAAATCAAAACAACTCTGAGATTCCATCTTACACCTGCAAGAATGGCAAGATTAAAACACTGATGACAACTTATGCTGGAGAGGTTGTGGGGTAAAGGGAACACTTCTGCATTGCTGGTGGGAGTACAAGCTGGTACAGCCGCTTTGGATATCAGTATGGCAATTTCTCAAAAAATTAGGAAACAACCTTCCTCAAGACCCAGCAATACAGCTTTTGTGTATATACCCAAAGGATACTCAATCATACCACAAGGACATGTGCTCAAGTATGTTCATAGTAGCACTGTTTGTCATAGCCAGAACCTGGAAACAACCTAAATGCCCCTCAACTAAAGAATGGATAAGAAAAATGTGGTATATTTACATAGTGGAGTACTGGTGCAGGAAAATTGTCTGTATTCTGTCAATCATGTTTTAAATAAACGCTGATTGGCCAGGCCGAAAATATAGGGGGAAAACCAGACAGAAA
This sequence comes from Microtus pennsylvanicus, assembly GCF_037038515.1. NCBI lineage: Eukaryota > Metazoa > Chordata > Mammalia > Rodentia > Cricetidae > Microtus > Microtus pennsylvanicus. Next base: position 26,705,299 of record NC_134599.1, read on the forward strand.
GTAGAAATGATGTAATGAAAACAGGAGAATTCTGGGAAGGAGGAAGTTGATTCCTCCCACTCCTGCCCAGATCACTGAAGCAGCAGGATGTGATCTGCCCCACTGAAAAAAGGTACTGAGCCACATGGCTAACATAGATCAGAAAAATGGGTTAATCAAGATGTGAGAGTTAGCCAGTGAGAGGCTAGAGCTAATGGGCCAATCAGCTTTATAACTTATAGAAGTCTATGTGTGATTTTCTCTGGGACTAAACAGCTGGGGGACACAGAAAACACAAACAAAACAAGCCTGGCCCCCGTTCATGTTACAGAGTACAGCACAGCAGAAAAAAAATAATGACATCTTGAAATTTGTGGGCAAATGGATGGATCTAGAAAACATCATTTTGAGTGAGGTAACCCAGACCCAGAAAGACAAATATAGTATGTACTCACTTATAAATAGCTTTTAAACATAAAGCAAAGAAAAACCAGCCTATAACTCACAATCCCAGAGAACATAAACAATAATGAGAACCCTAAGAGAGACATACATAGATCTAATCTGCATGGGAAGTAGAAAAAGACAAGATCTTTGGCTTGAGTAAATTGGGAGCATGGGGGCCATGGGAGAGGGTAGAAAGGAAGGGGGAGGAAGGGGGAAGAGCGGAGAAAAAATATAACTCAATAAAAACTATATATATCAGAAATAAGGGTTATGAGTTTTAAATGATTATTACATAGCTGTTTTTCTTCTAAAATAAATTTTAACATGATACTATACACAGATAAAACCTATTATTCCTAGGAGGACTAACTATCTGATTTCAGTTAGGGTCTGCTAACTACAGTCCACATTTCCAATTATCATCTGATTGCCTGGCTCAGCATTAAGGACAGTAGAGCTCCATCAGGAAGCAGAGCCCACGCCAGCATACAGACTTCTGTCATACCTTGCCTTTGGCATGAGGAATGCCCAAAGGACACTGATGCACTCCACCCAACAAAGCAGCCATCGCAAAACTGTATCCACTAACAGCTTCCGGTGAAGTCTTCAGGTTGTTGAGCCGTTCTGCACACCTATCTAGAAATGGTGTCACCTGGAAGGGCAATGCCACAGCCACACAACGCAGACACCATGCAGCAGCAAGCCGAGCAGCCATGCTTGGATGAAGAAGCACGGAAGTCACAATCTCCAAAAGTCCTAGAAAGAAAATCCCAAAACTATCTCTATTGAGGAAAAATGATTTCAGTATAATAATTAAAATATCAGTCCCTGTAATTTCAGTTCCCTACCTTTCCCAAAAAGCACTTTTGTGGTTCATAAATAGTAGGATGCTTTAAAGGAACATATTGTGCAAAGACTATAATTACATCCAGTGAAATATAGAAGTTGAAGTTAGGCATGGTGACTCATGTCTGTAACCTCAGCACTTGGGAAACTGAGGCAGGCAGATCTTTGAGTTTGAGGACATGCTGGTTTACATAGTGACTTTTATGCCAGTTACAGCTACTTAGATCTGCCTTCAAAAAGTAAATAAGTAAAGTTGCTATGAAGTTATACGAAAGTCTTCAGCAAAGTTTGACCAATTAGAAATATTTCTCACAGCTGATTTGTCTCATGAAACTTTTAATATTTAATTCAATATTCCTATTACTGTGAAGATGAATTTAAATACAACCCGACGATCTGCTAGTCATGATAACAAGTAACTGAGAGTTAAATTCCCATCAGAACTCTAATCTGAAACATTCCAGCAGGCCCTAGAGGCCGCACCTATGGACGCTTCCTGAATAAGAGGAGAGGCGGTGGCACTCAGGCTCTGCACCAGGCTCCCGAGCTCCTGGAGGGCACAGACCATGACGTGCTGGCTCGCTGCAATGTCTGCTGCTCCGGATTTGTTCTCACTGCTTGTATCATTCACTACAGCCTCTGAAACACAGAATCAGGTGTTGATGTGAGCGGAATGAGCGGTGACTGTCTTTTAATCTATATGCCTCAGATCCGTTTTATACCAGCTGATTCCTACATGTTAGAAACTATGCAGTTATTGCTTAGTGGCAAACTCGTGTAACAAAGTACTGATTGAGTTCTTAGGGGCAGGGACTCACGTGCGGATTCCTCAGAACAACTTGTTGGAATTAGCTCTGTCCTGCCACGCTTGTTCTCGGGACTGCACTCAGGCCATCAAGCTTAGTGCCAAGCACCTTCGGCTGCTGAGCTGTCTTGCCAGCCCTGAACTGACATTAAAATACTCTTGGATAGATTCACAACAATGCTAAAATACATACTGTATAGGTGTGCTGCTTCCAAGAATACAACTTAGGAGGAGCAGGAATTCACAACGTTTTGCAAAAGCAGACTCAGATACAGGGATGGACCTCAATAGTAAAGCACTTGCCTTGCATGCTTGTGGTCTTGAGTTCAATCTCTAACCCCACAGAAAACAAACAAAAAGAAACCACCAGCAAAACAGATTTGGGGGTAAAAGACTTAGGTTCTAATAGCAACTGCATGTAAGTTCTGTGACAGGCATGCTACTTGATGTTGCTGTGTCGAGTTCCTCATCTGTAAGGGGACTTCCTCACCTGTGTCAAAGGCTCTTGTGTTGACACCCTTAGGTTAACAATGCATACACAGCACTCAACCCATCCTGCTACAGAACACATCGGTGAGCATAAGTAGCTGTCATTATTGTTGTTACTACTGCGTCAAGTGCTCCAAAATACTAGAGGCCTTGCTGTCAAATTACTGACAAGAAAACAGATTCAAAAGGGAAGTGAGCTTAAATTTACTGCACGCTCCTCCCTGTTCCCACTTGCCTTCAAGTCTCTTCCTAAAACCTCTCAGTAGCCACTAGAATTAAAATGTATTTCATGTGAGACAACTAAACATGCCTTGACAAACTACTAATCGAGAGTACAGTCTGGCTCACAAATCCCTGCCTCATATAAACATGTTGCTGCTTAATTCAGTAATTAGGATCGTTAAGGTCAAATAGCTAGTCTATAGTCATAACATTAATGCCAACCACTTAACACAAGGCTCCTGGCACTGAAACACTTGAAGGAACATGTGACTCTTTCCCCAGTTGTGAATACAGGATAGATTATTACTTAGGTATACCTAAGAATACCTCGTTAATTCAAAAACACTTTCATTAATAATCTTCAGTTATCTCTATGTTCTTAAAAAGTTTGTTAAGCTATTAAAACGACAAAACAACAACCAAACTGTACATTTACTTTGTTAACATTATAAGACAATTAAATGATTATATATTCTGATTATATTTAGTTAGATCCTTATTTTCAAAGGCCTCCTGGGGCAATACAATTTGCCTCACTAAAAATTAGTATCTATTTCCAGTGGTGATAAAACTAAACTGTCTTATACATTTCTAGGTTGCCTTACTTAGGTCTGTGAAGTGCATCACACACCCTACAAAGGCAGGAACTTTGTGCCATTCATTTAAATCTTGTCACTGTTCTTCATGGCTCAGATATTTAATGTTGTCTATGGAATGACCCCTTTCTGGAAAGAATTTCTTTCCAGGGCTACAGCTGAGTGGGAGGGGTAAGGTTTAAGTCCTACAGCACAGGAACGTAACTAGGTAGAGACAACCGTGTACTACAGAACAGCTGGGAGAGAGGATGTCAAGAGTTTCCCGCAGAGAGGGTTCACGTGTGGGGTGGTGGACAAGCCACGTGCCCTGATCTGAGCATCACGTGTGAATAATAAACGCTAAATTGTCACACTTTATGATTTCTTAAAATTATTGAACTTTTAAAACATATCATGCAAGGGGCAGACGGTTGTCTGTAATTATTACTCTCTACGTCTTCAGGTTAAGTCTATTAGAGAAGTGAAAGAATATATTTTTATATAGGAGGCTTCAAGCAGAAAATGACAACAGATAATCTCACACAGATAAAAAACAACACACTAGTGTATTCTGGGAAACTTAGAAGTAGCAAAGGCACAAGGAATGAAACCAAAACTAAAACCTTACCAACATGCCACTCATTTTTAAAACTTGGTTTCAATACAATTCTGTGCTGCTTTAATATTTTTTTAAAGTACTCAATAAAACTGACTATGAGGAGCTGGGGCAAAGGCTCAGAGGACAAGGCTAGTCCCAGCACTCACATGGTGGCTCACAACCATCTGCACCTCGAGGTCCAGGGGACCTGAGCCCCTTCTGACCGCCACAGGCACCAAGCATGCACATGGTGCACATGTGTGTTTTCACACAAACATTCCCTCATAAAATGAGTTAATGTAATATAAAATTCATTTTTAAATTACTATGAAAATCAGTCCCAAAAGATACAAATAACCAGAGATGTTAGTATTTATTAAGAATAAAAACCCTAGCACTTTCAAGACTGAGGGAGGAAAACTGAAAGTTGGAAGTCAGCCCGGGATACATAGTAAGACCCTATCCAAAGACAGAAAGGAAGGAAGGGAGGGAGGGAAGGAAGAAAAGGGGGAGAGAAGAAGGGAGGGGAACGGGGAAGGAGACTAAACTACATGGCTAGGGTCATAAGCATCACACACGGTGACAACATTTTCACTTACCCACTGCTTTCATCTGTTTTCCAATAGCCTGGCAGATTTCCTTGGCAGCTGCTATCTGGGCTTTCTCACCCAGCAAACTGCCCACAGTGGCTCTCAGGATGAAGGAGACACATCGCCTTGAGTACACAGCGTCCACATGTGTGTGTGTTGCTCGGGGATGGGAAACCAGATCAAGCACATGTGACAGAAATGTGGCGAAGCTACGCTCCAGCCACTGACCACCCAATGTGGTCACAAAAACAACGTATGCCTATAAACACATTAAGACACAGCCTTAGATTCCTCTGGGCAAATGAACAGAAGCACAGAAACAACGATAGCAGCATACAAAAAAGTTATACTTGAGATTAAAGCATAGCAAAGTTAAATTTCACATTTTTTAAAAAAACACTTCTGTCACAGGAATTACTAGTAGGATTTTTGAATGAAACAATTCTTTGTTTTTGTTCTGTTTATGTGTGAGGCAGGGTCTCATTGTGAAGTCCTAACAGACCTGGAACTCACTATATGGACCAGGTCTGAACTCACAAAGACCCACCTGCCTCAACTAGGACTAAAGGCATGTGCCACCATTCCTGTACTGAATAAAACAATTATTGAAAGAGCCAGGCAATCTCAGCATTGAGGGGATCACCTCAAACCCCAGGGCAGTCTGCATCACAGTGAGTTTCAGGCCAGCCTGGACCACAGCGTGAGACACTGTATCTAAAACTCCAAGTCAAAAACAACACAAAGTCTCAAGATAAAGCCACCCATGAAGAACACAAAGGGAATGTGCTGAAGGTGAAAAGGAAAGCTAAGTCCATTCGGGATCAGTCAGGTAACAATGCGGAACAGAAACTCTCATCCCACACAAACACCAAGAGTTGCAGTGCACCTTCCAGGGAGGTCCCCAAGACAAGCCGAAGGCTTCCATCTCACTTTTGTTTCAGGGACAAGGCACCGTTGTGGTGACTTTGACCAGGAGCATGAGCCATGTTATCTTACCAGATGTTATCAGATCAGTAACCACTAGTAATTACTTGGAAATTATAATTCCAAGTCACATTCAATTGTATATCCATCAGAGATTAGTCACTGACAAATCCAATCCAAGCATAAATCACTTATTTTTAGTCAAGAGGTATATGGAGAATATTATAATCTAAATGCCTAAGTTATTAAAGTCTAAATACAGTTCTAAACAAACCAACTTACTTTGTTATATTGCTTCTGATTTCAATTTTATTTCATGTATTTACTTTTTGAGACAAAGTATCCACTATGGAGCCTAGTCTGGCCTTGAACTAAGGATGGCCTATCTCAGTCTCCGATGCTCACTACCATCTTAGACAAAACGTACTTTATAACTTATGTGTTGTGAAATAAAATCTGAGGGTTTTTTTTAGATGTTTACATGCACATAGTAGAAATGGACTTATTTATACATCAAGAATTTAACTTTTAGTCTGGGGATGTAGCTCAGTGGCAGGGCACTTACTTGTCTAGAAGGTATAATGCCCTGGGATCTAAAACCCAGGGCCCCTCCCACCTCAAAAGAAACAGGAAAGAAAAAAAGAGAATTAACCTTTCTTACATGTATGCAATAAAATCTGGAATCTGAATTAATCCATTCATGGGTTAAATTTTCTTAAAGACACCAGACACTAAATTTTCTCGTATGTTGTTACGAAAGCCTTCCGTGAATTTGTTCACACGTGCCATACACACCTGCGTCACTCCGACTCTCACTTCGCGGTTAACAGACCCTCCGACTTTCAACATTTCTCCTCCGCTCTTCAGGAAACCTGACCCTCCACGCAGGAATCCTGTGGCCATGAGTTCTAAAACCTCTTCAAACGTTGCTCGCTTCACATTCTGACGCATGACTTTATGGAAAACAAGTAAGTTTAAGAGCAAATGAGTTTCTAAAGCAGAATTACTAACATTTCTAATATTCTAGTTAAGTTTTCAAGTAATGATTTTTAAGAGTATTATAATATAGAAAAGGTCACAGTGTCTTATAAACAAAAGCTCGAATGCATTTTTGAAGCAAAAAAGTGCTAAGAGGAAGAAGCTAGGGAACAAGTCAGTAAGTCTGTAGGCAGGTTAGGAACAGTTACTATGTGCAGCCCCTATAAGAACACCAGGCGCCTGTTCCTGCCACTGCTGACAGTTCTCATTCCCAAATGAGGACACAGACAACTTTTTTCCCCTCCTAAAGATCTAATTCAAATTTTTATTTTTGTGGAAGTGCATGCTTCTTCCTATGTACATGTAGGCACCGACAGAGGACCGAAGAGGGCATCAGATGCCCTGGGGCTGGAGTTACAAGTGGTTGTGAGCTGCCCAATATGGGTGCCGGGGAAGAAATCAGGTCTGTGGAAAGAGTTGCAAGTACTTTTAACCACTGAGCTATCTCTCCAGCCCCCCCAAAGGACCTATATAGCAGTTACCAATGTATTAAACTCCAGGTGTCAAATTGCAGGGAAAGTGTCATTTAGGTTCTTTCATTTGATGAAGAAGATATCTAACAATTTAAATCTCTTTAAAGTGGCCTCCATGAGCGATAACTAACTTAGAAGAGAGCATTTTCTAAACTTTCAAATACCTGCAATAGTCTACTGCAGGGCTAGCCAACAATACCTGTTGCCTGTTTCGGCATCAAGGCTGTAGCCATGACTGTGCCTAGAAGCTTAGACACTGCGACTCGTACCCCGTAGTTTGAGTTTTCCAGGGCCTTAAAGCAGAGGGTAGCTATGTTTTCTAGTTCAGCAGTCCACATGAACACAGCTTCATTCTGTAGTTCCAGAAGACACTGTAATTAAAAACAAGGCAAAAGGTAAGTGATAACTTATGCTCACTCCCAGAAATACACAAAGAACTGGACAAACATATGAACAGTTTTCAAAACTATGTATCAGGCAATGAAGGGAAGTCCTTTAAGAAAAAAATACCTAATTCCTTAAAGTAAGCCAAAATGGAACTAAAGATAGAACAGAAATCAGGGATCTAGAAAACAGAAATACAGTCTTGGGTGACTGGCTTTTTGGTTTTGGGTTTTTCCCCTATGCAACATAGGGAATTGAAGCTGGGCCATAGCCTCGTACATGTAAAGTAGAACTCACTGCTGAGCTACAGGTCCAGCAAAACCAAAACAAAACAGAAATAAAACCTAAGCCACCAATTGATCTGATAAATATCTATCTAATTGATCAAGGAAAAGAAAAAAAGATATAAATTACCAAAATTAGGAAGGAGAGAAATAATAATCACTGCAGATTTACAACTTAATCAAAACTTAATAGATTACCTGAGTAATATATATTCTAAAATTGACTTTGTACTTTAAAATCTTATGCACTGATTAATTCAACCAAATATTTATGCAAAAAATAATGTTAATTTAGCCGGGCAGTAGTGGCACATGCCTTTAATCCCAGCACTTGGCAGGCAGAGGCAGGTGGATTCTCTGTGAGTTTGAGGCCAGCCTGGTCTACAAGAGCTAGTTCCAGGACAGGCTCCAAAGCTACAGAGAAACCCTGTCTCAAAAAACCAAATAAATAAATAAATAAATAAATGCTAATTCTATATAAACTCTTCCAGAAAATTGAAGAGAACTTTCAATTATTCCATGAAGTCAGTATCTGCTAAGTCCTGAAACTTCATGAAGACATTCTGAGAAGAAAACCATGGGGCTGAAGAGATGCCTCCACGGTAAAGACCACTTATAAGAGGATCCAGGTTCAGTTACCAGCACCCCCTCGGTGGTGACAACCATCAGTAACTACAGTTCCAGGACAGCTGTTCCGCCACAGGTACCAAGCATGCATCTGGTGCACATACACACACACAGGCAAAAACTCTTACATATAAAATAAAAATAAATAAATATTTTTAAAAAGGAAAAAAAACTTACACTAACATCCCTCAGGGACAAAAATACAAAAATATCATGCAAACATTACATCACTCTAATACAATATCCAAAAGGCCAGCACTCCTAGTGCTAGGGAGGCTTAGGCATAAAGATCTCAAGTTCAAGGTCATCTAGAATTTCACAGTGAGACACTGCCTCAAATCAAAACAAAACAAATGAAAAGGGTGATACAGCATAACCAAGTAAAGTAATCCTGGAAATACAGCTGGTTAAAATTCTAAAACTAGTCAATGTGATCTACATTAGCAGACTAAAGAAGAAAACTCTATGATCATTTCCATAGACGCTCAAAAAGTAAAGACAATTAAAACTGGGGAAATCTGAAGACCAGTAGATTACATCAATATCAACGTCCAAATTGCTACTACAAAGGGAATGTAGCAAAAGTTATAAGGATTGCTCCATGTTTCTTATAGTTGCATATGGGCCCACAATTTTGGAAGGCTGTGGACCTTAAGATGAGGCTTAGCTAAAGGAAGAGGGTCACTGTGGAATGGGGTGCTTACAGCAGTTTTCTGTCCTCTCGCTGTTCCCTGCACTACCAAGATATGAACAGCAGGCACACATTAGTCCTACTACCATCCCCCGATAGACTGTACCCTAAACCCACAAGGCAAGTCCTACCGCCATCCCCCGATAGACTGTACCCTAAAACCACAAGGCAAGTCCTACTGCCATCCCCCGATAGACTGTACCCTAAAACCACAAGGCAAGTCCTACTGTCATCCCCCGATAGACTGTACCCTAAAACCACAAGGCAAGTCCTACCGCCATCCCCGATAGACTGTACCCTAAAACCACAAGGCAAGTCCTACCGTCATCCCCCGATAGACTGTACCCTAAAACCACAAGGCAAGTCCTACTATCATCTTTCCATGATAGACTAGATTCTAAAAACCACAAGACAAAACCAAAACCCTCCCCTTAAGTCAACTCACAGATTTCAAAGAAATATTCTATCTTAGGTAAAGAATAAATCAATCATCTGTAAAGCACTCTCAGAACTCAGTAATGAGAGAAATTTGAAGCAATGGTCACTACTGAAATACATCTTTCTTAATATAAAATATGAATGATAAACACCTAAAAATATGCTTACCATTTGCTATTAGAGAAAGGCATGCTAAGACCATGAGACACTCAGTCACATCTATTAGAATGACTAAAGCAAAAACTTTGATTATCAAATAATGATGAAGACGTGGAAGAATAGAAATCTCTTACAGTAACAAAAGCAAAAAGGCAGAAATTTAAACCTATACAAACACTTGAAGAAATGAGCAGTTTCTTAAAAGGTTAAACAAATCTTAGCCATTCCAAATAAAACATATTGACTCAAATAAAAGCACAGGCCCACAAAATAATCTGCACACAGATGCTCACAAAAGCTTTTTTTGGTAATAGCCAAAGGTATTTAAAGGAATAAGAAAGGTGAAGCATCCATACAATGAAAGGGTACTAAATAATAGAAAGGTATGAACTACGGAAACAGACACACATAAATCTCAAAATATCTGTACTTTCATGAAAGAAGTCACATAGCCACACAAAAGCACATACCACATACTCCCCTTCATATGCAGTTCTAGAAAATATAGCTAGCACATTAAAGCAAACCAAAAATGCTCATAATTTAAGAACTTTAAAAGAATAAAAATTAACTGTTTAAGAGAAGCACCATAATGGACGACATTATAAACAGACTGGGTACTCACCTTGGCCACTGCACACCGGACGGCCATCGACCTGTCGGTTAGGAGGGATCGAGCATTCTTGTAAATGTCACGGTGAGAGGAAGCTGCCGCACCCCCCAATCCAGTCAGCACTTTCTGCAGACTCATTAGGATCTCACTTCGCCCTTGAGACTGAACGTGAACGTAAGGCAGACTTTAAAACCACATTGTCAAATGAATCCCATCATTTAATAAGAACCCACTAAGATATAACAACTCTTGGGGCCAATTATCTTATCTCCAAATTGTGACAGTGAGGAAAAGCATTGGATTAGGAATTCCACAAAGTACCCGAACTATAAGACTAAGTATTGACATCATCTGAGAAGTCCGTTCTCCTGGACTGGAAATGAGACTGCAAGCTGGGGACACAGGTTAGAGACAGAGCACTCGCCCAGGGTGTGCTATGCCCTGAATTTATTCCCAAGTATACACATAAAAAATTATATCCGAGTCTTGAGCTTAGTCTACATTTTGTCTATCAGACATTGATAAGTGATCTACAGCCAAACTGACTCGACAAAACAGAACAATTTCACTTGATATCATCATCAGTTTTGAATTCTGCACCCTTCAGAAACAAATGTTAAGTCTTAAACCCCTTTACTCGTGACTGTGACTGCAAACAAGGTAACTGCAGTTGAAGACAAAGATGATGTCATATGGAGTAGGTGGCAACCTACTAAATCTAGGAAAGAAGGCACAGCTCTCCCCTAGAGCCTGTGGAGGAAAGATGAGCCTGTGACCTTTGATCCCTGGGTGCCAGAACTGTGGGCAAGAAGCCTCTGCTGTTCTATGATGCACAGTGTACAGCAATGGATTATGGCAGACACATGAAACTGATACACTAGCTGTGACACAAAAAATAAAAATGCCAAAAAATATAAAATGGCGATTGAAAAATAGAATTAAGTAAAAAGTAATAGGTAAGCTTACTCATTTAAAAACCATTGGAATCCCCTCCAAAAAATGAGAAAATAGACATTAGAAAAAAGGAGACATGGCAATCTGAAATCACTGTCCTGGTAAGCAACATGAGGACCATAGTAACAGAACAAAACATCTGTAATATTACGTCATGAGCAAGGCATCAAATACTTGCTGTAAAACTTACCTCTGCACTTTTCAGAGATTTCAACAGATTGTTCACTGTTTCTGGAAATGCACTGCCCAACATCCTTCCCATCTTCTCATAAAATGCCCCAACACAAGCCACTGCTGCCCTGTAAAATGGTCTCAGTGGTTAGTAATTAACAATTTCTGGGCTGTCAAGAGGGCTCAGTGAGTAGAGGCTGTCAAGCCCAATGTTCTGAGTTCCACTTCCAGGACCTACAGCGTAAAGAGCACTAACTCCCACAAGTCCTCTGACCTCCACACACAAAATATAGTGTGCATGTGTACACACACACACACACACACACAAATATGCAAAAGGTTTAAAGACAATTCATTATACGTTTCTGATTTTCAAAAATTAATTTGTATTTAATCTAAACATTTTAGGCTCAACTTAATCTACTCATCAGTAAACTTGTAAGCAAAATGGTCTCTACTTCGACGTTGCCTCTCTAGTGCAAACGCAGTTCAATGAGCAGGAAGGTCTGGATTCCAAAATAATTTCATTTCTTTAACTTGCTGGACTGGGTCAGCAGACTAGTCTTCCCCATTCCTAAGTCTTTTCTTTCCATCTTAGACACCACTGCTGACACCATGTCAATTCTCCCAGCTATGTCCAAAGTCTCATAGGATGATGCACATGAGGAAACCCAGCCCCTTCCTCAGATCTAGTTAGAACTTCCTGTCAGTACAATGCCTCAGGTTCCACCCACTGGGGTCTTTATGATAGGGAGTCCCTAAATCACCTAGAAAAAGAGCACGCCGGGATTCCTGTAAGCGTACTTACAGCTTTGTTGGTAAGTAGGCTGCAGTGTCATCCTTACTTCTGATAATGTCGTTGCACTTGTCTAGTGTTTGGAAAACTGTGTAAGTGTCCCCAATGCTATAAAGGGCTGCAAGATTCTTAGCTAACAATTTCCGAGTAGGTGGTCCAGGAGAGCTGCTTATTAATCCAGTTAATTGTTCAACAAGTTTCTTCTGTTTTTCTTTTACGTCTGTCTGTTATTTAAAAAAGAAAAAGAACATCATATTTTGCCAGGCGATGGTGGCGCACGCCTTTAATCCCAGCACTAGGGAGGCAGAGGCAGGCGGATCTCTGTGAGTTCGAGACCAGCCTGGTCTACAGAGCTAGTTCCAGGACAAGCTCCAAAGCCACAGAGAAACCCTGTCTCGAAAAATACCAAAAAAAAAAAAAAAGATAAATAGACCATCATATTTTTCCTTGTACCCTTATTACTTAGTAGTCAAAAATACTTAACATGTATGATGGCTCTAATAATTAAAACCTGTATTCACTAAGCATAACTCATACATAAAAACTTTTATAAAAATGAAAACTTCAGTAAGAAATGATCCACTCTTTCCTAGATTAAATCACTAGTCCCCTTTATTGTCCAAAAGTTTCATTTCAACAAAAGAGATTACTGTGTGAACCAGTTCCAGATCAACTTAGGAAGTTAAATCATATACTAATGTTTGGATGACTGATATCTAAGGTTTTCCCTTGAAAGGGCAGATAGAGTTGTCCAAAAAGTTAGGGGCTAGTAAAGGAAACCAAAAGAAATTTAGAGATCTAAGCAACAGAACATAATTCCCAGATCCACACGTAATCATTATCTAGTCAGTATCTAGAATTCACTCATTCTTTGGAAGGAGGTGAGAGGTCCTTGGACTCCCCACAGGGCAGGGAACCTGGTCTGCTCTTCCTGCTCTTTGGGCTGATGAGAGAGGGGGACTTGATTGGGAGAGGGGAGGGATATGGGAGGCGGTGGCAGGGAAGAGACAGAAATCTTTAATAAATAAATAAATAAAACAAATAAATTTAAAAAAAAGAAATGCAATGCAATTACTACAAGCCATGTACTACTCTAGGCGCTGGATACAACAGGGAAGAAAACAAAGTCTAGATCTCATGAAACTTACATTCTGGGGGGAGGGACAGGATATAAATACATGAATGGTATGAGTGCTTACTATTAAATATATTAATTAGGAAAACATCTCTCTCTAATGTGAAGTGATGAGCTATGCAGCTATCTAGGAGAACATTCCAGGGAGTGGGAACAAGACATACAACGTTTGCAAATGAAGTGTGCTTAGCACACCCGAGGACAGCAAGGTCAGGATAGCTGGGATGAAGTAGGAGAAAACAGTCAAAGACGAAGTCAGAAGAACCCAGATGATCACACTGAAGAACATTCAGTTTATTCTGAGAGAGCGCTGTAATCTAAATGTTTCACCCAGTTAACTCTGAGTGCGGAAAGTGCGGTTGCTGAACGCACACGGCAGGAGCAGGGTGGGCAATTAGAAAGCTATTGCAACAACCTGGAAGAGAGACACTGGAGAAGCAGGCGGTTGCTAATCAGCATGATAGGGGGTTTAACAAAGAAGTAAAGGACGATTTTAAGGATTTGGGAAAGGATAAGTTTGAAAAAGAAAATCACTACTTTGGTTTAGATGTGTTAGTGTTAACTCTGCGGTGTGTGTGTGGGTGTGTGTGTGTAGAAAAGGAGGAGGAGAAAGGACAGAAGAGGGAATCCCACGCTGCCCTTGAATTTACTGTGCATCTGAGGACGACTGTGAACTTTTGATCCTCCTGCTTCCACTTCCCAGGGGCTAGGATTATTGCTGTGGGCCGCCACATAAAATTGTTTTATGTGTGCTAGGAATTAAATCCAGGACTTTTTGCATGTTAGAGGCGAGTGCTCTGCCAACTGAGCTACATAGGAGCCCATGAGCTATCTTCTGAAAGGTGGGTATCTGAAATGGGGGTAGAAATCCTAAGATTAGCTATCACTAAAGAGTAACACTGACGACTCTCACAAAAAAAAACAACGTGAGTGTTGAGTATTTAACGCAGAGGATCAGCTATGTGAGATGATGGGAAAGGACCAAATAAAACAAGTCCTGACTATTAAGTTGAATAATTTGAGTTATGTGATAACTTGGAAAAAACTTTTCAGTGGAAGGAAGACAACAAAGGTTCAGTTACAGAAGATTTAAGAGGTAAGTAAAATTTCCAGTTAAAGGTTACAAGGGAATCCATGCATTTACTGTCTTTATGGCAATTAAAGTGATTCTAACAGGCAAGAACAATAGTATCAGAACACAAGTTTACAACAGCCACGACAATAGCAAAAGAACCCAAGCAAAGCCTAGGATTCCCAACAGAGAAAACAAAAAGAAATTAAGACACAAATTACTCCAACAGTTCATGGTTTTAAGGCCTGGGAGCCTTTTGAGGTTAGACTAAATCTTCACCTGGAAACAAAAGCAATGACTGGTTGATAGTCTAAAAGGGTGTACAGGAGAACACCCATCACGTCCAGCATTTCATCACTCAGGCAGCTAATGCAGGAAGACAGCAGCTTGTTTGAAGCCAGTCTGGGAAACACAATGAGTCCCAGGCCAGCCATGAATAACTAATAAAAGCCTGTCACACCAAGTAAAGTCAAAGCCAAAAAAAAAAAAAACCCCACAAAATCTTCTACGCTTCTCTCCTCATTTTAGAAGAAGGCTAGAGGCTTGTTTTCTGAAAAAACAGTTAGACAGGACAACTCTGGACAAGGAGGGATCAGGCACAACTGTGGAATGAGGTCACTGTACTAAAAAAGGAATTAAGTGAATATTTACATACTGAGTGTTGAAGTCTTCAGGCTCCCCATCCCAGTCTTTCAGTCTCTCAATCCTAGACAATTAACCACATCTCCTCCAGACACTAGAGTAGAAAAGTATCTACTAGGGAACAATCAGTCAAGAGGAACAAACTAACACAGTAAGGACAGGACTATCCTATCTGACATTCCGCCAACAAAATTCACCTTTTCCAGAACACCTTCTATGACTCACTTTTAAGTCTGAACACAGTTCTCATTTGAGGAACACATCTAATGCTTAAAAAATAAACAAAATATGAACAAAAACAACCTTGCATCAAAGAGTCTGTGTAGGAAGTAGAAGAAACAGTAAAAGTCTCTTTTAAGTCCCCAGAGAGGACATGCAGACACTGGAATCACAGGCATCACAGAGACCACTTCTAGGCACTGATGACCATGAGTGACACCAGCCACAGAGTCATCTTCTTCTCCCAGTCACACTAAGCCAAGATGTAAAGGTCCCAACAAGCAGGATTTAGTCAGGGTTTGGGTTTTGTTGCTGATCAAGAGAAAGATAAACTAGAAATTCCTGACGTGAGTGACTCATAACATTTTCAAAGCACGATGTTTAAATTTTCCTTTATATTAATCTCATGGGGGTAGAGGAGCAGTACCTACCTTGTTGGCAGCAACTAGGACTTTGTCAAGAAATCTTAACCATTCAAAGATAAACACTGGTCTCTTTGCTTCGGTGATTTGAGCCAATGCTTCTTCATTTAGCAATAAGCTGTGAGCTAACTCCATTATTGAAGTTCTTAATTCACACCTTAAACAGATTAGATAAAATTTAAAAAAAAAGAAGTGCATGTAAGGAATTTTTATTTATGTGTAGGACTGTTTGCCTACATAAATGTATGTGCACCACGTGAGTCTGCTGCCCACAGAGTTCCATCAAAGCAGGTGTTAGCTCCCTGCAACTGGAGTTAGAGATGGTTTTGAGGCACCATGTGGGCCCCGGTCCTTTTCAAAAGCACCAAGTGTTCTTAACCACTGAGCCATCTCTCCAGTCCCCACATGTAAGGATTTTTAAATATTAATATGTCAAGTCTCATAAATGCAACCACTAAGATAGGGAAATAAAGTACGGTTTCACTTCTCATTATTTCTTATTTGTTCAATATAACTTCTTTGACACACAGCCTGAGAGAACCAATTTTGAGAAGACAACGGAAGAAACAAAACTGGACATAAGAATGGAACGCAAGGAAAAATGAAAATACTGCAAAAAGGCATTATTCCCGGTAATTCATTCTACCATGAGAACCCCTAAGCAAGAAGCTCACGCCTCTTGGCGAGCTTTCTCCGTCCCTGGCTGAGTGTACCGGCACCTTTACCGGTCCCTGGCTACCAGGGCCCAGGATAAGGACCCCAGGCTTCCGACAGGCGAGGGGCGGGGCTCCGCAGTAGTAGCGCCCGAGACAACCCCTCGGCCCGAAGATGCAGACCCCGACTGCTCGGTGTCTCGGTGCACCCCGCTGCTCCGAGGGTCGCGACAGCTTAGGGCCTGAGGAAAACGCGAGTCGGGGTCGCGGGGACGCCCCAGGATGTCAGCTTCCCGTCGCGGGGGTCCCAGAGCTGTCAACCCCACGAGGCTGAGGCTCTCGGGCATTAAAACTGCAACTCCCTCCTCAGCCCTCGGCAAACGTCCCCGCGGCACAGGGATCGCGGTGCACGTCTACCGGCAGGCTTTGACAGCGCGCGGAGCCGCCTCACCTCCTAGTCTAGCAAGAGCGGAGCAGCTGAGCTCCGCCGGCAGAAGTCACGGCGGACGGACCCGGATGCCCCGCCTCTCAAACTCCTGCCAGCAGGAAGAGGGAGGAATACGCAGGCGCAGAACGCTGGTCACGCGCACGCGCACTCTTCGCGCTCTCTTAACCCCGCCCACCCGCAAGTTTCCGGACGAATCCGCTGTCAGAAACAAGTGGGATGAAACTCTGCGGAGCCCCGCACGAAATTGGATGGCGCATGCGCAGCACGCTGGGGGTCGAGGCGGTAAAGCTGCGTCTTTAGGGTCTGCGGACGCCCAGAAGATTTTGAGGTCGGTGCTAGTTGGCTGTGACTGCCCATCACATCAGCAGCGCCCCATCCGTGAGTGGTCGTTTTGGTGAGTCGCGGCAGGAGGGAGGGAAGGACCAGCGATGCTCGAGACGGCCATAGAAAGAGGTAGCCCACCTCCGTGTATTAAGTAGCCCTTGCTTCAAACTACCGTACCCTTTGCCCAATAAAGAATAAGCCTGCACCTATAATATTCCCGTTGAGAAAACGGTTACCCATTCTTTAGGTGCATAAGCAAAGAGCTCCACATTATCTTTCACACACAGCCATTTCCAACCCATCCACAAATGCTGTATGATGTCCCCTTAGGTAGACCACCTCGCTGCTGTGACTCTTAAGGGATGGTCCAGCATCGTTGCCTGGGTTTTCTGTCCATTGCCTTGTGAAGTTTATGCTTATGTTTGAAGGGAGTGGATGACGCCGGTGTATATTGTCCTCTTAGCAAGAGAGCGTTCACACTTGAGGACCTAAATTCCTTATTCCACTCCTTAAAAGTAATTTAACTTCCTCACCAATAGTAACTAACTTCCTCAAAATGTGTCTATCGGTGACATCGCAATACCTGGGTGTAAGTAAGTGTGATGAGGTATGAAAATTGTAACTATCAGATGTAATAGCTAAAAGGGAGCACTTTCAAAGTAACCTGTAATACTTTGTACTTTGTGTGTTTCATGTTCTGAGACAGGGGCTCCACTGTGCAGATCATGCTGCCGTCAACTCCAGTACACCAAAGGGCCACCGTGTCTGACTGTGGAAATGTTCCCCCTAAAAATAATTCGATTTGGGCTAGAGATTTAGCTCAATGGTAGAACGCTTTCCTTACACCCAGCTCAGCGATGACAATTATAGCCTCGTTCTGTTTCAGGAGCAAAATCACCAAGACCTGTATTCTCTGTGGCTGCGAACAAATCATGTAGCTGGATTGAGCCTTAATTTTTCCAGCTGGAAAGTGGAGCTAACTGTTCATATCTATTGAGCTGTTGATGAGCTAGGTGAGTATTAGTTGTTATGTGTAAGCATGCCTGTATTCAGTCTGACTCACCTCAGGCTGGACTGCTTCCCAGGTGGCTTCCTGATTTGGCTCACACATTTGTGCCTCAGATCCTTCCACATGGATGCTCCAAAGAGCTTCTTGACTGCTCCCCTGTGTGGCCACAGGCTTGATTCAGTTAATCCATGCTACCAGCTTTACAGAGTGCAGTGTGCGGTATGACCCAAAAGTCAATCTCAGACTCAAAATCCTGTTGGTTACACGAGTGGCTCAATATGGAGAGTGCACAGAGTTATCAAAAAGCCCAGAGGCAAGGTTTAATAGGAACCGACCATCTTGGAGAATACCACATGATTATATGCGTGTCTGTCTGGAGAATCACAAGTTCCAAGGCCATCTTGGACTGCATCGTGAGTTCCAAGCCAACCTGAGATACAGCATATAGTGTGGTCCGATCTCAGGAAAGAAACAAAAAAACAAAGCAAGAGTGTTTACTTCTGTGGTGTTTTGAATCCGTATGGTACCAGTAGACGCGTATTTTTGAATATTTGGTCTCCAGTTGGAGGACTTGTTTTGGAGGGATTAGAAGGTGGGCCTTGCTGGAGGTGGTGAGTCACTCCAGGGGCTTTGAGGTTTCAAAAGCCGACACCATTTCCAATTAGCCATTGTTGGCTTGGCTGCTTCTCTGTTGCTAGGACATAGAGTGCTGAAATTCTCTATGTTTGTGCACAAGGGAGCATCATGTAGCATTGCCTCTCTCTCTGGTTGATTTCCATCATGGTAAACTAAAATGATAATAATAATACTATTACTTTGTCCCATTTGATTTGTAGGCAGTGTTGTCATACGAAGTTGAACATGGCCGAAGAAGAGGATTACATGTCAGATTCCTTCATTAATGTTCAGTAAGTAAATGTGTATGCCTAATATGATGATATGCAAAAGGCATCTGTAGACTATAAAATAAGGACAGTGTTTGGGTGGTGGTACCGTAATCATGTGTGCTGTTTTGAGATAGGGTCTGTCTCATGTAGCTTAGGTTGCTCTCCAGCTCACTATGTAGCTGATTCCCCTGCCTCTGTTTCCTAAGAGCTGAGATTGCAGGTGTGTACAAAAGCCATGCCTAGCTGTTGCAGCGCTGGGGGTCATACTCAGGCTGGCCAGGACTACACAGAGAAACCCTGTTTGGAACTCCCCTCCCTCCAGGAAAAATCAGTCTTCCTATTTCATGGATAACATCCCATGAGTCCTTACAAAGAGAACAGGAGCTTTCTCCTCTCTTTTGGTACTAACCATTTTACTTCTGCTCTTAACCCTCTTTGGGTACCCTCTTCTGTCTTCTGTCAAGAGTCAAGAGAGAAAACTTCCTACCCTCGCCTACACTGTTGCCTTTCTTTTTCAGAGAAGACATCAGACCAGGCGTGCCAATGCTGAGGCAGATCCGAGAGGCCCGTCGCAAAGAAGAAAAGCAGCAGGAAGCTAATCTGAAAAACAGGCAGAAGAGTGTGAAAGAGGAAGAGCGGGAAAGACGTGACGTCGGGTTGAAGAATGCACTAGGCTGTGAAAACAAGGGGTTCGCTTTGCTCCAAAAGATGGGATACAAGAGTGGCCAGGCTCTGGGCAAGAGCGGTGAGTTGTACGTGGAAGTGGCTCAATGTTCTCCCACTCAACTGCAGTGTGCTGATGGAGACCTAGGCCGACAGTGCCTTTATTTACCAAAAAGTAAAACAACTTAAGTTTCTTAGCATCTTTGGTGCTAGCAGTCCTTACAGAGTTGTCTGCTCACGGCCCTCTTAAACGCCACACATGCCGACACAAGCTGCTTACCATCCCACCGCCGCCGCCTCAAAGGCACTGGCAGGCGGCTGGCGAGGGGAGCAGTGAGGAATGGGTGCAGGCGAGGGGAGCAGTGAGGAATGGGTGCAGGCGATGGGCAGGGAAGCACAATGACCACACTGCAATGAAGCAACTTTGGGGACCATCATGGGGCTCTTCTCGGCTTGCTCTGTGCCCACGGCAGCCATCCGACTGACCTTCCAGTTGGAGGAGCTGTGTTCCCCTTTGGGAAATCACACTGCTTATGAGGATGTAGTGGCTGTAAATTGTGGCTTCGGTTTGCTTTT
The DNA here is from genome assembly GCF_037038515.1 of Microtus pennsylvanicus. Classification (NCBI taxonomy): domain Eukaryota; kingdom Metazoa; phylum Chordata; class Mammalia; order Rodentia; family Cricetidae; genus Microtus; species Microtus pennsylvanicus. Next base: position 26,725,452 of record NC_134599.1, read on the forward strand.
TTTTTTTTTCTCTATTCTAATCACTTTGATTTTTCATATAGGAAGAGTGTTTCCTTCTGAGATTGTTGCCCACTAAGACTGTTGTGTCCCTAATATCACTTCCTAAAATGGCATATGTGCATAGGAGAGGCAGAGGCAAATGGATCTCTGTGAGTTCAGGGCCAACCTGTCTATATAGTGAGTTCCAGGATAGTTACAGCTATGCACAGAGACCCTGGTCACAAAAATAGATGCTAGATAGAGAGGTAGATAGGAGGTATTTGAAATTAGGAGAGGTAATAGCTGAGAAAGAGAGCATTCGTTTGCAGAATTCAATTTGCAGTGTCATTGAGACTGGGAGGGGATATACGGAGAGCATTGTAATGTTACATACCTCGCTGACTGACCTGAACTTGGTGGTAAGTAAAATATTTCTAATCTATGTTTCTTTTTTCTTTTTTTAGGAGATGGCATTGTTGAACCAATTCCTATCAATGTCAAAACAGGTATATATAATCTTCTTATTGGTATATTAAGTAACAATAACTTAGATTGGTTTGCTTACTATGTTTTGTGATGATGTTCTTGTATTTGGCTATCATAGAAAGCCTATGGAATAGTAAAATGTTAAACTTTAAATTTTTTTTTTTTTTTTTTTGGTTTTTCGAGACAGGGTTTCTCTGTAGCTTTGGTGCCTGTCCTGGAACTAGCTCTTATAGACCAGGCAGGCCTTGAACTCCTAGAGATCCGCCTGCCTCTGCCTCCCAAGTGCTGGGATTAAAGGCGTGCGCCACCACCGCCCAGCCACTTTTAAATATTTTTAAAGTTGTTTTTATAGTAAAAAATTTTAAAGTATGTTTTGGTAAAATAGAAGTCATAGAATATAAAATTTAGCCAGCCTGGTCTATAAGAGCTAGTCCCAGGACAGGCTCCAAAGCTACAGAGAAACCCTGTCTCAACAACAACAACAACAAATATATATATAATTTAAATCATAAAAAATATAAGGGAGCCAGGAATAGTCATTTGTAGTTATACATCTGTAATACCAGAATTTAGGAGGAAAATGGAGATGTGGAGGCTAGCCTGAGCTACATAGTGAGGCCTGCCAAAGAGTTAAAGATGAAGCCCACTCATAGACCATCTGCTCATCCAGTCCATGGCCCTGCTTCTGATCCCAGCACCACAAACCGGGGGGCATTTTTACAACTGCGGAGCGCAGAACACCTTTCTTGTCATCTGTAATGTTACCAATGGCATTTCTTACTGTCATTCCTTGGATTAACTGAAGAGAAAACAAGCATACATTTATGAAAGTATGATAGTTGATACTATTTTCCTAATTTTTATTTTATTTATTTATTATTTACTTACTTATTTTGTTTTGTTTGAGACAGGGTTTCTCTGTAGCCCTGGCTGTCTGGAACCCACTCTGTAGACCAGACTGGCCTTGAACCCAGAGACCTGCCTGCCTCTGCCTGCCGAGTACTGAGATTGAAGGCGTGTGCCACCACTGCCCAGCTCCTAATTTTTAAAAGTATGTGTATCATTAGTGTTTTGGATGAGACTCTGTGTTTTCTGTTGCCGTTTTAATGAAATAAGCTTGGATAATTATATTCAAATGAGAACTGCATTTAATTTCTTAAGTATTTAAATTGTCGTGTTTGGAAGTTTAAATAAAAATGAGTAAGTTCTTAAATTCCTCATCAGAAATTTTTGTCTGCGACCAGGAAAAAGTGGCATAGGTCACGAGTCATTACTAAAACGGAAAGCAGAGGAGAGGCTGGAAAACTACAGGAGAAAAATCCACATGATAAACCAAAATGAAGAAAAGGCTGCCGAGCAGTTCCGGTAAAGCGTTTTCTCTGAACTGGTTCAAATCCCCTTTATTATTCTCGGTGTTCCTTGGTGCTGGGGTATATAAAGCAGTTAGAGAATAGGGACCTTACTGTACAACCCTTCTTTACTTAGGATGCGGCTGAAAAGTAAGCAGGATGAGCTGAGGCTCGAAGGCGACCTGAGAAGAAGCCAGCGAGCTTGCCAGCAGCTGGACACCCAGAAGGTGGGTGGGTAGCTCCTTCCAGTTTCCTAGAGTTTTGGTACCTGCATGATTTGGTTTATGTTTTTGTTTTTGTGATTTTTTTGAGTTTTTTGACATGGGGAGACTCCATGCCTTAAAACTTCCGTTTGATGTGTACCACCTTTGTGGTTACCGACACTCTAATGGCTGACTTACTCCAGGTCCTGAGTTGTCTGCTAAGTGTCATTACTCAGGCCTGGAATGTATAGAAATTCTGTTCCCCATGTTTGACTAACCAGAATAACCTAAGTTTACTCCGTACTTATCACTCTGTGTATCTGTTGGGAATTTAAGGTGGAATGCTTTCATTTCAAGTAGGAGTCTTTTAAAATCGTTTTAAACAAATCTTTGCCTTTACAAAACACAGTGAGTGGTATCGAAACAAAATGACTTCACTTAAACATTAGTATGGTTTCTACATAAGTAGCCGCGAAGAATGTTTTACTACACTGTATTTTCGTGAGATTTTATCTTGCATGTATTTGCTGACACGTAATGACTTCCTAGCTTACATGTATAGCTTTCTACCCATCACTCATCTTTCCTGCTTGACTGACAAAATTCTAATTGCCCTTTTCAGTCATCACAGTTCATGGCCCTGGTCTTTACCAGGAAATTGCACTCAGTGAATATTAATTGGAAGAACAGATTCATGTTAACACAAACATAATTAAGACATACGTAGCTGCATTTTACAAGAATAATTCTGCATTTTCAGAATATTCAGGTTCCCAGGGAGGCATGGTACTGGATAAGGCCCGAAGAGGAGACTGAGGAAGAGGAAGAGGAGGAGCAGGATGAAGACGAAATCACGAGCGAGGATTTGAGTGTATGTCTGGGCGCCATTGTCTCCTCATAGCAGGAGTCTTGGCCTTGGCACTGTTAGCCCCTGAAGTGGGTAACTCTTTGCCATGGGCAGCATGAGAGGATGTGTAACAGTAACACTTGGCCTGAGTCCTGTCACCTGACTAAGGTGCAGGGATGGAGAAAGGACAGACACAAAGATACACATACAGGAAAACTAGGATCAGGTTGGGTGTGCTCCCTCTGATGGGGAGTACCTACTACATTAGGGGTAGCACTGGGGGAGGAACTGGCTGGTCTGGATGGGAAGTTTCTCTAGGCAAGCGGTCTCAGGCGGTGACATACCAAAGGAGGAAGCTGCAGTTGCCAGGTGAAACTGGCATCTGGAGGATGGAGACCAGCTATGCTGCTATGTAGGCAACAGAGAAGCCTTGATTGGATGTGTATCGCATGTATTATTAGCATGCCATGTCGAGTCTCCAGTGCCTCAGCCCCGCAGGAGTGGCAGAAAGGAGCAGCTGAGCGTTCCTCAGGAATCCAGGAATGAGCGGTTATAAATGATTGATCAGGGTGTGCAAACTGGAAACTGCAGCTTGGCACCCGAAAAGTGTTCCCCAGCATTGCTGTATACCCCCACCCCCCCCGGGGAGAAAAGTTACCCTGCAGTGAGAGTTACTAGCCCCAAAATAAAAATTTCATATAATTCTCCATTTCACTGTAGTTTACTGAAAATTACAGATTAGCTGCAAATCTAAATGATTTCACTTGGCTTTGTTTCCTGTTAAATTTCTAAAAGTGATCCTAATGTGTACCTCATCCATTCCCCAAACAGAACAGCCAGAAGGAAGCACAGGGTGGAAGGAGGTAACTTAGTGAGCGAAGGCACCTGCTGCTGAGCCTAACAGCCTTAGTTCTAGCCCCGGGACTCACGTGGTGGAAGGAGAGAACCAACTCCCAAATTTTCCTCTGACACACACTGCCAAGCACCTTAGACCATATACACATATGCACAATTAACTTCTAAAATGTTATTATTCAGGAGCAGGTGACAGTACTCCTATAGTTACTTGAATATGGAATTTTCCTAGGTAGTAGTCACAGCCTGGAGCACACATGTATGGCTTAGCTGAGCTCTCTGAGAAATGTGGCTGAAGGAGGCAGTCCTCCATCCCTTCACCGGAGGGACAGATTTCCTTGAAAGTAAAAGAGGTCTTTGAGAATCCTAATTATCGCTGGGCACAGTGGCTACTCTGGTGTTCCATGATGTGCCACTCAAAGTGGATGTTCCTGCTGGGCATGATGGTGCACAGCTTTAATGCCTGCACTCAGGAGGCAGGAGCAGGTAGGTCTCTGTGAGTTCAAGGCCTGCCTGGTCTATATAGCAACTCCAGTTCAAGAGTCCATGAGACACTGTCTTTTTTTTTTTTTAAAAAAAAACCAACAAAACCTCATCACAGAGCCAGCCAGAAGATGATTCCTTTTTTATGTTCATCAGTTGTCTCTTGTGGACAAGTGGTTAGTCAGCTGAGACATGCCCAAATCTATCACCTCTGCTCTGACACCTTGAGTAATTGTTTGAGAGTGTACCAGGAGAGTTCAAGCCTGGGCCCGAACTGAGATTCAGGAGCCGAGGTTCTGGTCGACGCAAGCACTGACGCCCCTGTGTCCTCTGTCAGGTGCTGGAGAAACTGCAGATACTCACTGGCTACTTACGAGAAGAACATCTGTATTGCATTTGGTGTGGGACAGCCTA